>NC_090648.1:228137731-228441481 GCF_040937935.1 Hyperolius riggenbachi
TTCCCCATCCCCTTCTTGCACCTCTGACACTGTAGTTGCCATTGGCAGGCTTTGGTGCGCCATATCAATTGCTAGGTATAGAGTGCTTGGAGGGCCCCAATGTAAAACTTGCATCGGGGCCCACAGTTCCTTAGCTACGCCACTGTGTAACATTGATGTGCTTATAAAAAGTGGACAGAAGCGAACGAGCGCCTCTTCCCCTCCAGGCTGCCTGTAAGCTGTGTGTCTCCTCCCCTCCAGGCAAGTGCACAGCAATGTGGGCAAATAGCTTCAGGAGGATTCTGAAGCTATTTGCTATGTTTGAAGGAGGGACAAGCATTGTGGACTGCCTAACTGCTGGTATAGGAAGGGGGGGATTCATGACACTTTGTAGGAGAGAAGGCTTCTGCAGCTATTCAGTAGGCTTGGAGAGGGGGGGGGGGGGGAGATTTTTGTGACCTTGTTGACTGCTTATGTATGCTGGGGGGGGGAGGGTCTCTCGAGCCGAAAAGGTTGGGCACCCCTGGTGTATATCATTCAAAATGATCCCATTGTGCCAATACTGCTCACAACAGCCTTGGGATTTCCCACACAGGAAGTATACAATCTAGGGGCACTCTGTCATGTGCATTATCATTTAGTTAATAAAACTCAAATTGTCTTTCAAACAATAGACTCCACTTTTAAAAGTCTAATTATACCTCCAACATGCAGCTCATTTAAAACTGGTGCCTGATTTAAATAATATCCACATTAATTAATTAATGAAAAAATGTGCTACAATATATTTGCAGTAGAGAGTTTTTTGGCTCAAGCCAAACTCCAGGAAAAAAAGAAAGTTTCTTGTGCTCGAAATGTTCTTTCCTGACAGCCTTGTCAGTGTGTCCTGACAGAAAGTGTGCATGTGGTTGAAGTAAGAGTTCCAATCAAGATTATTTCCATCCCTCTTTCCGTGTCTCCAGGGCCAATAGAGATCATGTACAGGCCAGAAGATCAATGTAAGTCAGGTCAGAAAGTGAAGGAAAATATACCAAACAAGGATACAACAGTGAAAATTCCAAATAAACTAAGATCTTTTTAGACTATCCACAACTAAATATTTATTCCAGGCTTTAAAGAGAACCTGTAACAAAAAAAAGTTCCCCTGGGGGGTACTCACCTCGGGAGGGGGAAGCCTCAGGGTCCCAATGAGGCTTCCCCCTTCCCTGTAGCTGCAGGCAATCCAGCGCTGGCTCCCCCAAAGTGCCCCGGAATCCTCCTTCGACAAGACTGATAAGCGCGGATTTATTTACCTTTCCTGGCTCCAGCAGGGGCGCTGTTGTGGCTTTCCGCACGGAGATAGGCGAAAATAGCTGCCAACGTGGGACTGAGGAGGACGGGGGAAGCCTCAATAGGATCCGGAGGCTTCCCCCACCCGAGGTGAGTACCCCCCAGGGGAGGATTTTTTCGTTACAGGTTTTCTTTAAAGAGAACCTAAAGTGGAATAAAGCTGGCCAGTTTAACTTACCTAAGGTTTCTTCCAGCCCCTGCAGTCCTCCTGGTCCATTGCTGTCTTTCCACTCTTCTCCATTAATCTACTGTGCCTCTCCAAAAGCTGGCCGACTGGGCCAATAGTGGGCTACTGCGCATGCGCAGCCCTGGCCACCGCACCTCCTTGATCGGGCTCTCATAGCCCAGAGTGTTCGCTGCATGCATAGTAGAAATTTTTACAAATTGTGCAAGTGCAGAACGCTTCTGGCGTGATCAGGAGGTGTGGCCTGGGGCCATGCATGCAACTTTCACAGGAGCACAGTGGCTGTAGCAGGATTACAGCAAGGGACCAAGAGGACTGCAGGGGGCTGGAAAAAGCCCTAGATAATTTAAATTGGGCCCATTTCACCTTAACAAGACAAGACACACTCAGTAGGTATTAGTCTTGCCCAAGATCTCCTTATTGAATAGGTGCTGGCTACTGCACCTTAAAGAGAAACCGTAACCAAGAATTGAACTTTATACCAATCAGTAGCTGATACCCCCTTCCCATGAGAAATCTATTCCTTTTCACAAACAGATCATCAGGGGGCTCTGTATGGCTGATATTGTGGTGAAACCCCTCCCACAGTGTGATGTGAGGACCATGGTTCTGACATCACACTGTGGGAGCCTTGTTGCATTGTGAGAAATAGCCACTGTTTACAGTTGTTTCCAACTGCCAAAAAAGCAAGCAGCATCTCCTTCCACTTAAATCACCTGCCAGCAGTAAAAATGTGATAAATGTCAGAATGTAAACAGGGAAAGGAAATATTTTACATTGGGCAAACACTGACTAAATAATTTATACATAATTATTGTAAAAGTGAAGCACTTTTTTATTACATTATTTTCACCGGAGTTCCTCTTTAAATATGTGTGAAGGTGCCCATCAATGATACAATCATGATTGTACAATCTTACCAAATCTATGTTGTAGAAAGGTAAACTGAAAGCGAATATACTTTGGATGAATACTTTAAGTAGTCCCTCATATTACATAGACGTGGTAAGATTGTGAAATCGCAATTGAATCATTCATGGGCCCCTTTAGTATAATAAAATGATACAGAACATTTACTACTGAACGCAAGCTTCTTACCTTCCAGGGTGTTATGGAACTGTGATGTGGCATCAGGCTGCCCATGTACCGCTCCTGAGAGGAAATAAACGATGTTAAAATGATAGTAAAAGATCAAGTTGCAAAAAAAAAGACTGAATCTTACCAATGGAAGCATAAAGCTCTGTGTCAGTTCAAATAGATGTTTCCTGAGCAACAAACTGAGTGTGGAAGATGGGAGTTTCTTCTGAATACCCTGTAGAAGAAAGGCTACATACTGTTATTTCTTCTTCAGACACTACTAGAGTATAACACCTCTTTAGGCACAGTAGGTTCAAGTAAAAGGAATCATTACATATATTCATACTTAAGTAAACCTGAGATGTCAGTAAAGAAAGATTTGATATTTACCCGGGGCTTCTTCCAGCCCCATAAGCATGGCTAAGTACCTCGCCGTACTCCTTAGACTCTAAGTCTTAGAGTCTCCATTCTCCTGCTAGCGGTCCCGGTAACTGGCTCAGCGGTGCCAGTCGGGCTCTTCTGCCCATGCGCAGATGGACAGAAAGAATGTTAAAATGGGAGATCGCAGGAAAATCACATAGTACTGCATTTGTATGCAAATTTCTTGCATTGCCATTGATTTAGCTCAATTGCAAATGCAGAAAAAATGCTGCACGCGCTACATATGCAATTGGGTGAAAATGTAATCGCACCACTGTTAAAAGGGCACCACAATTACTATGTTAATCCATGTGTGTTTGCGATTGGCAAAATGCATGGCCTACATGCAAAAACTGCACCAGGAAATTTGGACAAAACCGTCTCACAAGACAAAATCCCAGAGCTCATCAGAATGGCAAAGCAGATGAAATCTGGGCCATACATACATACATTTCAGCTCTCTTTCTGCAACTGCCACAATGTGTTCTCCTAAAAGATAATTCTGTAGCTGCAATTAACCAACATCTCTATTCACTAATTAAAAAAATAATAATAATACAAAAAAAAAATCTGTTTTCCATCGCATTACCTTTAACAACTGCTTGATCAGTGTCTTATCTTTGTGAAGAAATGGCTTGTAGGAAGTGAACATTCCTAGAATGAATAAAATATAAAAACATCTATATAAAGGATCCATATGCAAAATTGCTGGGCTTCTTTTTAATACTTTTTTGTCTGAATGGACTTGTGTAATAATATTCAGAAGTAATGGCAGCCTCTAGCAGATGTTGGAAAGAACACACATTTTCATCACTAGACAAATATTGTTTTTTAGTACCTAACCCCTGGTTTGCAATTTACTGAATTGTCTTGGCAGGGTCAGCACAAATTTCGCTCAGAGATTATTTTTAAAATTAGAAATTCTTGGGGACCATCATTTCTACATGACAGATATGTCTCATGAAACCAAAACAACCATTTGTTACCTTGCTATCCGTAGTACCAGAAAATAAATTGACACAGAAGCACATGCTACTGTTCACAGAAATTTCTACTCCCTAAAGATGCCCAGAGTTGGGGTAGCAGTTAGAGTTGGCTGCAGAAAGACAGCTATATGCCAGGCATTCCATGTACATATAAACTATTGTGAAGGACTTCAACTACTTACCAGCAGGTGGCCATCTCCAACCTTTGACTTAGTACTATAATTTTTTGTGTTACCCATGGCCGGTGTTGTGCTGTGTTACCTATGGCCGGGGCTGAATAGGCCTGTATGCTCCCCCAGTTATTATATATATTAATTATTTAGCAAGTGGCCTATTCAAAGACAGTCTGAAGTGAATACATTTTTTTTCTTTTTATTGCTCACTTAGGTTAAGTAGTAAGAGCAAAGCTGATTCGCCCCAGCAACACGGTAGAACGAGGTATTTATCACCCAAAAGCGTGGGGCAAAATTCCACGCCTTTCCAGGTCGAGGATTTTGCTGCCCGGGGAGGCAGAGCTTTGTGATGTAGCTTTGCCTCCAGTTCGGTCAATCTCCGCCTCTCTCCGTGAAAGAAGACTGAGTGGGGCAGGGAGAGCTGGGGATTGACTGGAGCAGAGGCAGAGCTACTGTGCAAAGCGCTGCCTCCTCCAGGAAGCGATCCCTGAATTTTGCCCCAGGGATTTAAGGGGGGGGGGGGGTAAATACATCATTCTGCCACGCTGTTTCTGCAAATCAGCTTTGCTCTGCTTAACTTAAGTGGGCAATAAAAAGAGAACATTTAATTTGCTTCAGACTCTCTTTAAAGTGGAACCGAACTCTAGAACAGCAGACAAAGAAAAGGAGCGTGTTTATTTAGTAGGAAGAAGGAAAGGGCAGCCCAAGTTGTGAGCAAGCTTGCTAATACACAGTGCATCCAGAAAGTATTAAAGGCACGTCACTTTTTCCACATTTTATGTTACAGCCTTATTACAAAATTAATAAAAGTCATTTTTCCTCAGAATTCTACACACAACACCTCATAATGATGACGTGAGAAAAGTTTACTTGAGGCTTTGGCAAGTTTCTTAAAAAAAGAGAGAGAGAAATCACATGTACATAAGTATTCACAGCCTTTGCTCAATACATTGCTGATGCACCTTTTGCAGCAATTACAGCCTTCAAAGAATAATAAGCCACATTGTTGGCATGCATTTTTAAAGTGCTACTGAGATGCACTGGGTGCTAAAAAATGGTGCTTGGTTCATTTCAAGGACCTGTCCAAAAGTTAAGCTTTGCCAGATTATCTGGGTAGCTTGTGCCGGGTGCTGCTAGATACTAGACAATTAGGCTTCTGTTCCTTTTCCCTGGCCCTGATCCGTCTGTCTGTTTTGCCTGCTTTCTGATTCACTGCTATTGCCTTATGACCCTGCTCTTTATCTTCTGATTGTTGTACCCAGCATCTTTGTATACTTGCTGTATATACTTGAGCTTGCTGTTAATTCGTTAGTAAGGATTGTATTATTTGCTGGGTTTTGTGGTTCTGTTGATGTTTGTAATGTTCTCATTTGTAAACTGTGCATTAAACTTTAACATTTGTTATTTCACTATAAACTGGTGTCTGGTCTACAGTACACTACTGCAAACATAGTCATCCATTTAGCAGTCTGCACACACCGTGACACCACGAGTACATCTGCTAGTGCCATAATATGATTTCTCATGTGCTCACAAGTTAAGCAATCATTAGCATATGGCTATTCTCAAAGCTGATACGACTGAAATGTAAGTTATTGCTTACTATTCTTCAATCCACAAAGTAAAAAACTGTTTAGGTCTATTAAGCATATTGCTGCATTTCACAAAATGAATGCCTTACCGGTCTTGGTATCCAGTGTCTTAAGTTTGGTTATCTTCTTTAATTTCACTTGTTTTGGAATATCCCCTACAGAAAAAGTAGGTTATAGCATTTTGATTCACAATGGGGTTGATCAAAGCCTTTACTCTTTTAAAAGTGATACCTATGACAGAATTATGCCCTGAAGGAAATTACGCAGGATAAATTGGACAAACTGTGTAAACGTATAAACAGACAGGAACAAACAGGAACACTATTAACGCTCAGGACACTCTTGACTATGGGACGTGAACAGGGCTGCGCAGGCACAGTGGCCCACCGACTCTCAGTCAGCCCATTTATTAATGAGAGCTAGGTTGTACAGTGCCTCCTGCCTTAATGTGCATGTGCAGGGTCGCAGCCCTGCACGTGCGTATACACAACCACACGCATGCTCACTCGTGCACACAACTGCGTCCCTGAGCAGTATGGTAACAGTTTGCACAGACACAGGTGGATATAGACACCTGCTATTTTATTAGGTAGGATGATGCAGCCATACATCAGCTTTATCACTTACCAGACACTCTGGGTTCTCCAACACGTAAAATGTGTGGCCAGTGCTGCAGAGTTTTTATGAAGAATGGATTGGTCACTCCTAGCAGTAAGCTAGGCCTAAAAATAAATAAATAAATAAAGCAGGAAAAGTTACCGGTACTTGTATTTTCTGTTCACTTGAAGTGCAATAAACAGTTTCCCATTTTGTCTACTCCTACACAAAATAAACAGAGCATATTTGAGATTAAAATAAAAAGCGCAAATCTTTTATTTAAACCATAATGTCCTTTTCTCACAGCCAAACAGAAACTGAAAATAGCTTTAAAGCAGTTTCATAAACTGAGGAGTCGGATGATTTTTGTACCGACTCCACAGCCCTGCTGCCATGGACTAGCAAGAAAATAGAATTAACAAACATTTATCTGACTGTGCAAGTAACAAGAGAGTGCTCAAAAGCTAATTATTTATTTTTACTGGTAGTTGAATTAACCAAATTTTACATCACATTGATTTGGCTGCTGAGCACATTCCAGAGTTCAAATGTAAGCCCTGATAGTAAAAATAAGAATATGAGACACCAGGGCAGTTCTATATAACATTGCTACTATACACACAATTATTATCTCTTGGGTTTATTTTCAGTTCAGGCTTGCTTTAACCCTTGTTGGACTGGACTGCTCTGGCCCCTTAAGGACCAGAGCTGTCCTTTCTCTGGTTGGCTCATTGTAATCACAGGGTCAGGAGCCAATGAAATTTGCTTGTGACCGAGATGTGGACACTCTGCTGTCACTAAGACAGCAGAGCGAGCAGGAATAGTGAAAGAACAGCTGCGCAAACAGCATGAGTGCGTGGCGGTGAATAGTTGAGATATATACGTCCTGTCAGAGCTCCACAGCCACCAGCAGGATGTAGATTCCAACCACGTCAGTCCAGAAGCGGTTAAGCACTTAAGATTATTATTTTTTCTAACAAAGCCTCAAAGTCTGCTGTCTGCAAGCAGTCACTCACGGAGCTTGTGTTCTTGTGGTATATTCTTTAAATTCACTGTCATGGATAGTGAAGTATGGACGGAAGTCTGAGCAGAATTTTAAAGGTGAAATACATCTGAAAAATAGAAAAAAGAAGACAAAAAAACAATACAGCTTTACATTTCAGCATTAAATATTTACATCACAAGCAAATTGGCTATATATGAGATACAGTTATGTAAGACTGAGGATGATAAAGAAATATATGGCTGCACCACTGCTTAAAGTATACGTCCGAGGTGAAAAGAAACGAGATCTACTTATCTGGGGCTTCCTCCAGCCCCAGCAGCCGATCTGTCACTCACCGCAGCTCCAGTGTCCCGGGATCCACTCTGTTGGAGATGCCGATCTTGTCAGGTCGGGATCTTCTGCGCCTGCGTGAGCGTGCAGCCGCAGTGCTTGTGATCGCGTTCATGTGGCCTGGAGTGTTCTGCGCAGGTGCAGAAGTGCTGTGCCTGTGCAAAACACTCCAGGCCACGTAAGCACAATCGGCTGCCAGGGGCTGGAGGAAGCCCCAGGTAAGTAGATCTCATTTTTTTTTTTCACCTCGGACATATCCTTTAAAATTATCGCCAATGCATTTAACCACTTCTGTACCAGCAGTCTCTGCCCCCTTAAGGACCAGAGACTGCTGGTACTGTAAAACGCTGTCTTCCAACGAACCGCCGCACATACTCACCGTCCCGGTGACGACGCTGTCCCATCGCCACAGGCTCCTCTCTCTGTCGTCTCTATAACGGCTGAGCAATGTCAGCTGGTCATGAGCCGTTTTCATTGGCTCCTGAAGCTGTCTATCAATGTGAGCCAATGTGATTGGCTCTCCTTGATCATGCGGTTAGGAGCCAATGATAGCGGCTCCTGACCTGCTCACAGAGCTCTGCCATCTTATAGACGGCAGAGCGAGCGAATTGCGGCAGGTGCAGAGCAGTGAGATTGGTGGTAATGGCGGGCATGCGGACTACCGAAGCAGTAGAATCTACATCCAGTCAGAGCCGCAGCACCACCTGCTGGACGTAGATTCGTACTGCTTCGGTCCGGAAGGAGTTAAAGGCTAAGTTCAGGGACTTTCATTTATATGTTAAATGCATATACTGTTTTCTTTAAGAACATTTAAGTTTTGGCCATTAAAAAGTAAAATATTTGGTGCAGCAGTTTAGTGATTGAAGTGGATTAATATTATAGTTATTAGTCACATTCGGCTGGAAGACTTTACTAAACTCAAACTAAAAGTTTGGCAAGATTTACTAATTTCCGCCTATAAAAATCAGGCTGCCAATGCTTTAGGCCGGTATCAGAATGGCAACCAGCATTAGGGGAGCGCTACGGTGTGACGATCGCATTGCACTGCAAAGCTTAAATTAACCTTCGTGGATTACCGTGTCTATGTGCGGTTATCTCCCTTCTGGCTGCAAGCCCAGCAGGAAGTGAGGCTCTCTAGCGCTCACTTCCTGTGGCCGGAATTAGAATTGCTCGGAAATGTATTGAAAAATTACACTTCCAGGCATGGGCGTCGCAGCGTGAAAGAAAGAAAAAAAAATAAAAAGCTGCGTCATCATAGACTTACATGACTTCCGGTCGGCGTGCATGTTGCCCAGCAATATGCTGTTGCTCTCGCGGTAAATCGGGCTCTTCCGGCGAATCATGTTGCACCGCACCAGGTATGAAATGCCCCATAGACGTTTATTGGCATATCGTTACTGCGACAAAACAGGGTAACGCAACGCACCAGTGTGAAAGGGGCCTTAAAAGCAGTCATTTGTCTGAACCATTATTGTGCTGGTTGACTCTAGATGGATGCTAAAATTGTTTGCTGATGTATCTATTATTATTTCTTATTCTATATTTACTGTATAGAATACCAACATCATCTGCACCACTTTAGAGAGTCTACAGTCATGTCACTAACTGTTCCTCAAAGGAGCTCACAATCATATCCCTGCCATGGTCTTAGTTTAATCACATCAGGACCATAGGCTTACACCTCCCTAGTGACCAGGCTATTTTTTACAATTTAGGGCTCTGCAGCTTTAAAAGCTTGCTGCAGAGAAATACAACGCAGCACACAAGTGAATCCCCCCCCCCCTCTTCTCTATGATCGTTCCCACAATGTTTATTTACTTTAATTTGTTTGTCTTTTTTTTTTTTTTTTATAAAATTATCTTTTTTTTTTTTAAATTCCCTCCCCCCACCAGCCAATGACAGCGACCGGCTGTCATAGGCATTAGCCTATGAGAGGTAATCGCTCTTGAGCCTCCCCAGAGTACAGCCGAGTGACACGGCTGTCCCCAGTACAGCGCTATTGTAGATCGCAGCGCTGTACAATGTAAATAGACGTCGGTTTCGCCGTCTGACAGTCTCCTAGTGGTGATCGCCGCTGGGAGACTGATGACGGAGCAGAGCTCCGTCATACAAGTGTAGATGCATGCGCATCGGCGCATGCAATCTCCTGCAAAACCTTGCTGCAGGACTTTCGCCGTTACCTCCCGATGTCGATCGGCGGGCACGAGAGGGTTAATGTTTCATATACGCAATCCTGTTAGCAGTTTAGGGCTAAAACTGCTTTCTAGAGTTGATGTTACAATATGTCAGTACTGTAGGACAAATTCAGTTTTTACCCAGTTAATGCCAATACAATCTCAGAGGAAATGGTGGGAGAAGGTGCCATAATAACCAAAGGCTCTCCAAGCAAAATTAATTCCCACAGCAACTGGAGGTTCATTAGAACAGACTGCAGGGATCTAGAGAGATAATGAGAAAAAAAATGTTATTCAGCAAAGAAGCACACAGAATATATGTTAAAGTGGACCTGAAATCTTGCACAGGACAGAAGGAAAACATAGCGAAATGCACCATTTATGTACTTAGAGAGTTTAGCCTGTTTAATTCCCCCTCATTTGTGTCTAATCACAAGTTGTAATCTGATCTCTCCCCTGTGTCATATGACTGCCTATGGCAGATTAGCTCATTTGAAAGCACTGGATGTTAGCAATATGTCTTCTACCATGAATCAGGAAGTAGAAACTGCAGATTTATTTTAGGATTTGTATCAGCTGTGACAAATATTTTTTGTTTAAAGGTTATTATGCTGTTGCTTATCTTTTAGAGCAGAGGGGACTTCTGGGTTCAGGTCCGCTTTAAGCTTTTATCTGCAGAGACACTGGGGCTGATGTTTCTGTTTCCTATAACACAGGGGTCAGGAACCTTTTGGCTGAGAGAGCCATAAACGCCACATATTTTAAAATGTAATTCTGTGAGAGCCATACAATATGTTTAAAAATGGGACAGTGCGCATGAGCAGAGGGGGGCTCATGTCCCTGTTGCCATGGTGATGTGTATACAGTTAATCCGCCGGGCAGCGGAAATACCAGACACGTCTTCAGCTTCTCTTGGGTTTCAGCAACATCAGCAATTTCCCAGATAGGAGAAATACTGACTAACAGCTTGTACAATTAGCTAGCTGACTTGGGGATTGATTCACTTTGTAGGACGGGATCTCGTCCAACAAAGTAACTGGACCTGACAGGGTCCAGAGTGGGACAATTGGAGCAGCCGTTCGTTTTGGGGTAGTGCGAGTAAGTTAGTAGTGCATGCTACAGCAGAAGCAGGCCTACTTTGACATTTTTATTTGCGCTGACACACTAGGCTGCGCTGCTTGAGCTGTGTAGCTTAGTGAATCAACCCTACTGCTTTGTATTTAGCCAGGTGTAGCCATCAAAACAGCCACATGTGGCTCCCTAACCATAGGTTCCCTACCCCTGCTATAACAGCTGAATGTCCCCTATTACATTCTAGGTCAGGGTAGAAAATAGAGATAATGCCTGACTGGTTTCTAAGATCGATATATTTTTCCTTGTTAAAATGCTATGCTGGTTTTGAGATCTAAAATATGTATAAGATGACAATCAAAACACTCTGCAGCTAATATAAAACTTGTAACATTTTCATTGTTACAGCTTGAGGTTGGTATACATACTGAGAGCAACTATACCTATATGGGTACTAAAGAAGGCAGATTACTGTGTTTACCCGAAAATAAGACAGGGTTTTATATTATATTTTCCTCCAAAAGATGTGTTAGGTATTATTTTGACATACAAAACAATCTACACTTTTTTTAATTTTATTTTTTTTATTGAAAGCTGACAGCTGGAAAATTACAGGCAATCAATCGGTAGCACCCCGTAGCACATAACAAAATGAGAATCATACAGTAATGTTAATGATGGTTATTAATGAAGCAACCTAAACTGCTGTTCAACACAAAATAGCAATATTAACAACAATCTACATTTATTCTTAAGCAAAAACAAAAAAATTCAACATTCATTCAAATATACAGTAGTCATGAAGGCACATACGGGAATATCGTCATAACTCTCCAAAGCCTGAATCCCCTCATGAATTTCTATTTCCATGTACAACAATCTACATTTGCCAAACCTGATTGTTTTGGGTCTCGTGGGGTGGTTTTGGGGTGTCTGCTTTACTTAGTGATGTGTCTATCTGTCCTACTGCAATCTATTGCCAATTGATTTGACTTTTTTACATGTACATCATAGATGCCTGGACACCACTTACATCGATTTTTTTATGAAATGTAGATAGTGCTTATTTTAGGGCTTATATTTCAAGCATCTTTAAAAATCATGAAAAATCATGGTAGGGCTTATTTACGGGGTAGGTCTTATTTTCAGGGAAATGGTAAGTGAGTTAGATATGGCAAAAAAAAGTAAAACAAAGTAAATCACACTTGCGCTCAAACAAAACAGTAATGGCCCTTTAAATGCCCCAGGTGCTGTTCTCTTAGACTGGATGGAGCCAGTTGCTGATAAACACAAGAGGGTAGGGGGAGACAGAGAGCGCTCCAATAGTGCATTAACCCAGATGTATAAAATTCACGCAAAATAAAAAGTTACACTTACAAATAAGATGATAATGCTGCGCTTTGCTAATACATCCACCAGTGGGAAACCTCAGCCTAATCCTGCCTGGCCAGGGCGGGTGGTGCAGATGATTTTGCAGGAGGACGTCCGTCTGGGGAGAAAGCTGTGCGCCGCTGATACTGTCTGACGTCACTACCGGTTTCGGCGTTAGTCCACGCCTTCCTCAGGTGACGTTTACTTCAGACAGTGCAGTATACATAGACTCGCCCTCATGGCAACTGTAGCCAGGGGGCGGTAATCAAATACAAATACAAACAAACTTTATTGAAACTAATAAAAGCAACCATCCACAATATGCGGATTACCTAAATGCTTGCTTATAAAACGTAGCGAAATGCTACAATGATTAAGAAACTAGACAAAGCTTCCCTCGATCATTTCTAAAACAATACATATAAATTCTCATAGGGGGAAAAGCATTTTATGTGAGCAGAATGTGCGCTTCATACGGTCTTCGTGCGCAGCGCTATGGCAACATTTGATCAGACCTTACTGCGGGTAAAACCGTACATGTTCACATTGATGAGGGAATAGAGGGAAGTGTACTTAGTACCCTATACAATTGTACGCACATTCATGAACCCCGTACCATACGGTGACAGCCTTCCATCAATTGTACATAATAAATAGACAATGAGCTGTCATTAACTTCATGTAGACGATAGATAAGCTGCCAAAAGAGAGTCATATGCAGCTACTACCATCCATTTTCAGCCTTCAAAAAAAAGGCAAAAATAAAAAACCATTTACATAATATAGATAATAAAAAACAAATAAAAAGGGCTATTATTAGCACATTATGGAAATAAATGAGCTGCCTGAAAATTGATATGCAGCTACTGCCACACAATTCCAACATTAGAGACTGTTTCAATATGAACCCATACTTTCAGCATAACAATAGTTGGTAGATTCAGACCCTACTGTAGACAAAACTTGGTATGTCTATGGGCCATTGGTGTTCTAATGTCCCTTAGCGGAACAGTAAATGCCGCCTAACTGCTGACCCTGAATGACTGCTAGGACAGTTGGAACCAAAATTACAATATTGATACATGTGTGAAATATCTCACTCAAATATTTTAAAAAAGGTGTGGCATTCCTGTATCCCGCAGACGCCTATGTCCACAGATAACAGGGAAACCACCACAGCAAGAGTTTGATCCATAGCAAGTCAAAAGGAGAACATATACAACAATAGGTACACTCTATCCTAAATATAATTTCCTAACCACCAGTGGCCAACCATCCAGCCACTGGGGGAGGTGCTCTAATATGCTCAGGGGTTCTATACCCAGCCAGATGTGCTACTCTCTGCCTATGATGGAATCTTTAACCTACATAATATGCAAAATATACAGAAAATGTAGCACCAATTAACATGCAATACAACCTTTAACACAGACAAGCTGTACAACCTTAGACGGGTGTAAGGAAACTCCCATTACGCATATATATATTTCTCATATTGTTATCTCACTCTCATACACCCAATCATGACCAACACTTCCCTATTACACACATGCTCATACATACAATACCATGGACACATTTTTCTAAGATGATGTGACATTGGTGGGACCCCATTGGTTTTTGCTCTATTAGGGATCAGGGAATAGTATCAGGTTATGAGACTTTGAACTTCCAAATCTTCATTGAGGCCTCTCGGGGATAGTGTGTCTAATCTGAAGATCCAATAAACTTCTCTCTCGCATAACTTCTTGTATCTCAGGCCCGTGGGGAGGGAATCAGCTATATGTTCCAGACCAGTGATTGTTAAACTTCCAGGATCTCCTTGGTGGCATTGATTAAAATGGCGTGGGACACTGTGTTTTTCAGATTTGGACAAGATGTTACATTTATGTTCTCCCAACCGAGTCCTGAGTTCGCGAGTGGTTCTTCCCACATATTTTTTGTTACAACCACATTGCAACAAATAGATGACAAACTTGGTCGCACAGTTTATGAATTGTTTCAGAGGTAGGGGGGGACCTTCCAGGTTTGGAATATTTTTGAGTTTATGTAACATAAATTGGCAACAACCACACCTACTTGATCCACATTTGAAGTTTCCCGTCACACTACTTTTCAACCAGGTAATGGGTTCTTTAACATCAATTTTACTTGGTGCAATTACATTTTTTATAGATTTTGCTTTCCTATAGATGACTTGGGGCACCTCTGGCAATAGATCTTTCATTATGGGATCTTGTAGCAATATTGGCCAGTTCCTTTTTATGATGTTTTGAATTTTTCGTGAATTGCCAGTTTATTTGGTGAGAAAAGTGGGCCCATTTGAAGGGGCCATAGCTTTCCTTTTGTCTTTATTATTGCTTCCAATTTGTACGCCAATCTCTTTTTTTATCCGTGCCAGTCCCATTCGATGTTTGATTTTCTTTGTTTTTAATGATATTGGCACCCTGATATTCTGAAATGGCAGCGTCAATCCAAGCATCTTTATAGCCTTTTTCTTTGAATTTTTCTTTTAGTATACCTGATTGTTTTTGATAGTCAGTATCATGTGAGCAGTTTCTTCGTAGTCTACAAAATTGACTCCTCGGAATGTTGCTTATCCATCCGGGATGATGACAGCTGTCTGCGTGGAGATATGAATTGCCTGCCGTAGGCTTAAAGTGTGTCCTAGTTTGGATCTTAGAGTCTTGATCTATAAAAAGCTCCAGATCTAGAAATACCAATTCGTTTTCATGAATTACATAGGTGAATTCTAACCCAAAATCATTGTTGTTGCAATATGTGACAAACTCCTGGAATCTTTCTTTTGTCCCCTCCCAGATTAACAAGACGTCATCGATGTACCTGGTGTATAGCACCAGGTTGGATTTAAAAGGATGGTCAGACCAGATGAAGTTTTCTTCCCAAAATGCCATATAAATATTGGCAAAGCTGGGGGCGAACCCCGCCCCCATAGAAGTTCCACATTTCTGTAGGTAATAATCCCCCATGTAAGTGAAGTAGTTGTGCTCTAATGCAAATTTAAGAAGGTCCAATATGAATTGGGCTTGACCTCTATTGAAAGATCCGTCTTTGGATAAAAAGTATCTAATGGCCTCCAGGCCTTTGTTGTGAGGTATACACGTGTACAAGGAGCATACGTCTAGGGAAGCCCAATGGTATTCTTTTTTCCAAACATAATGTTTGATAATTTCTAGAGTGTGCAAAGAATCTCTTGTATACGATTCTGTATTTTGTACTATCGGCTGCAAGAAGTAATCAACATAATCAGATATGGGTGTTAGTATACCTTCCATCCCTGCGACGATAGGTCGCCCTGGTGGTTCTACTATACTTTTGTGAATCTTTGGAATGTGGTAAAGATATGGAATTAACGGATTCTTGGGCTTGAGGAAATTATACTCATCCTTATTTATAATCTCATTGGTGATTCCATCATCTAGAATTTTTAACAAGTCTTTTGAGAATTCCTGTGTTGGATCTTTTCTTAATTGCACATAGATGTTGGGGTCCTGAAGCAATCTCTCACCTTCGGCCTTGTATTTCGTGAAATCTTGTATCACAATCCCCCCCCATTGTCTGCTTGACGGATCACTATGTCTTTGTTATTTTTCAAACAGTCTAAAGACTCTTGTTCTCTTTTACTAAGATTGCTGGGTTTGATGTTGTTCCTTCCTATTCTACAGAGTGAATCAAATTGATCCTTGACCACCTGATAATAGGTGTTAATATGTAAGCCTTTTGCATGAGTGGGGTAAAATACTGAAGTTGGTTTAAAACCAGTGTGTTTGATGGATTCATCGATAAACTGATGATTAATCCCCAAATTTTCATCAAGGGCCTCATCACCCATTTCCTGGAAAAATTGCCAGATGTCCGGATGAGGATCTTCACTTGGTTCAATTTCCAAACTTGGAGTTTCCATGATCTCTGTATATGTAGATTTCTTTTCATTGATGGCAAAAAATCTTTTAAGAGTTATGCTTCTTATAAATCTGTGCAAATCCTTGAATAATTCAAAGGAATTGGGTTGGCTGGTTGGAGCAAAGTTGAGACCTTTTCTTAATAGTGACACATCACTTGTTGTTAAATTATACTCAGAGAGATTGTATATCTTTATTGTTGAAACGTCTCTTTCGTTTCTGGGTCCTGTGTTCTTCCTTTTTTGGAGCTGGATTCTCCTACCCCCCCTGGTTCCTTGTCTTCTTCTCTTTGAAGTCCCCTTTTCTGAGCCATGGGTGTGCCCTGTGGTCCTAAAAAATGATGTTGATTAATGTGGTCCTGACCGGGATCTCGAACTGCCTCTCCGGTGGTCTCTATCCAATTTCCCATATTGTTTTTGGCACTGTCTGGGGGGCCACTATTTGTTTTGTTGATTATCGGGGCTGTTGGGCCTGGGGACTGTATATCTTTTACAGTATTTGCCCATGCTTTCTCCATATAGGCAGAAATGGATTTTTGATGTCCTGACATATCCTCACATTTTCTATCATTGTTATTGCTACCATATTGTGGTCTTTTTGGTGGATGGGATTTAGAAGTAGATGGCCTCCTTTCCCCAAATGGATTTGGGCGATAGTTGTTGTATATCTTAGATCTAGCACCAATGCCAGATTGATCCCTTGGTACATTCTGTCCATTGAAAGAAAAAGTCTGTTTGTATCCATTCTTGCGTGGATTACTGTATTGGGGAGTGTGGGGTCGCCCCCCAGGTCCCCTATAGCGTTGGTTATTTCCTCCAAATTTGTACTCTCTTTTCCTCTGCCTCCTCTTAACCCTGAACCAGTCAGTGTTTTCTTCTTTCTCATTAGTATTCGTGTTAGTAGCTTCATATGCCTGTTCAGGGGGGGCAGGCTTAGTAGTATCAGGATTCGGGGGGTCATCTACATTATTGGTTGTCCAATCATAGATATTTCCACTAAGATAGTCCATTTTGTCCCTCTCAAATTTCTTGAGTTTTTTCTCCAATAATTGTTCCTCAAAGGATTTGACAGAAGTGGACACTTTCGTTTCCCAGTATCCATAATCCCGATTAGATTTAAATGATTCCAGATCCTTGCAGATGCGGGGAATGGTTTCTCTCACCTTGCGTAGATTTCTATCTCTCTGCATGATCACGGGCAGTTCACGAAAAATTCAAAACATCATAAAAAGGAACTGGCCAATATTGCTACAAGATCCCATAATGAAAGATCTATTGCCAGAGGTGCCCCAAGTCATCTATAGGAAAGCAAAATCTATAAAAAATGTAATTGCACCAAGTAAAATTGATGTTAAAGAACCCATTACCTGGTTGAAAAGTAGTGTGACGGGAAACTTCAAATGTGGATCAAGTAGGTGTGGTTGTTGCCAATTTATGTTACATAAACTCAAAAATATTCCAAACCTGGAAGGTCCCCCCCTACCTCTGAAACAATTCATAAACTGTGCGACCAAGTTTGTCATCTATTTGTTGCAATGTGGTTGTAACAAAAAATATGTGGGAAGAACCACTCGCGAACTCAGGACTCGGTTGGGAGAACATAAATGTAACATCTTGTCCAAATCTGAAAAACACAGTGTCCCACGCCATTTTAATCAATGCCACCAAGGAGATCCTGGAAGTTTAACAATCACTGGTCTGGAACTTATAGCTGATTCCCTCCCCACGGGCCTGAGATACAAGAAGTTATGCGAGAGAGAAGTTTATTGGATCTTCAGATTAGACACACTATCCCCGAGAGGCCTCAATGAAGATTTGGAAGTTCAAAGTCTCATAACCTGATACTATTCCCTGATCCCTAATAGAGCAAAAACCAATGGGGTCCCACCAATGTCACATCATCTTAGAAAAATGTGTCCATGGTATTGTATGTATGAGCATGTGTGTAATAGGGAAGTGTTGGTCATGATTGGGTGTATGAGAGTGAGATAACAATATGAGAAATATATATATATGCGTAATGGGAGTTTCCTTACACCGTCTAAGGTTGTACAGCTTGTCTGTGTTAAAGGTTGTATTGCATGTTAATTGGTGCTACATTTTCTGTATATTTTGCATATTATGTAGGTTAAAGATTCCATCATAGGCAGAGAGTAGCACATCTGGCTGGGTATAGAACCCCTGAGCATATTAGAGCACCTCCCCCAGTGGCTGGATGGTTGGCCACTGGTGGTTAGGAAATTATATTTAGGATAGAGTGTACCTATTGTTGTATATGTTCTCCTTTTGACTTGCTATGGATCAAACTCTTGCTGTGGTGGTTTCCCTGTTATCTGTGGACATAGGCGTCTGCGGGATACAGGAATGCCACACCTTTTTTAAAATATTTGAGTGAGATATTTCACACATGTATCAATATTGTAATTTTGGTTCCAACTGTCCTAGCAGTCATTCAGGGTCAGCAGTTAGGCGGCATTTACTGTTCCGCTAAGGGACATTAGAACACCAATGGCCCATAGACATACCAAGTTTTGTCTACAGTAGGGTCTGAATCTACCAACTATTGTTATGCTGAAAGTATGGGTTCATATTGAAACAGTCTCTAATGTTGGAATTGTGTGGCAGTAGCTGCATATCAATTTTCAGGCAGCTCATTTATTTCCATAATGTGCTAATAATAGCCCTTTTTATTTGTTTTTTATTATCTATATTATGTAAATGGTTTTTTATTTTTGCCTTTTTTTGAAGGCTGAAAATGGATGGTAGTAGCTGCATATGACTCTCTTTTGGCAGCTTATCTATCGTCTACATGAAGTTAATGACAGCTCATTGTCTATTTATTATGTACAATTGATGGAAGGCTGTCACCGTATGGTACGGGGTTCATGAATGTGCGTACAATTGTATAGGGTACTAAGTACACTTCCCTCTATTCCCTCATCAATGTGAACATGTACGGTTTTACCCGCAGTAAGGTCTGATCAAATGTTGCCATAGCGCTGCGCACGAAGACCGTATGAAGCGCACATTCTGCTCACATAAAATGCTTTTCCCCCTATGAGAATTTATATGTATTGTTTTAGAAATGATCGAGGGAAGCTTTGTCTAGTTTCTTAATCATTGTAGCATTTCGCTACGTTTTATAAGCAAGCATTTAGGTAATCCGCGTATTGTGGATGGTTGCTTTTATTAGTTTCAATAAAGTTTGTTTGTATTTGTATTTGATTACCGCCCCCTGGCTACAGTTGCCATGAGGGCGAGTCTATGTATACTGCACTGTCTGAAGTAAACGTCACCTGAGGAAGGCGTGGACTAACGCCGAAACCGGTAGTGACGTCAGACAGTATCAGCGGCGCACAACTTTCTCCCCAGACGGACGTCCTCCTGCAAAATCATCTGCACCACCCGCCCTGGCCAGGCAGGATTAGGCTGAGGTTTCCCACTGGTGGATGTATTAGCAAAGCGCAGCATTATCATCTTATTTGTAAGTGTAACTTTTTATTTTGCGTGAATTTTATACATCTGGGAGATATGGCAAAAAGTCTTACTTCATAGAGTGTTGTTTATTGACTACCAGGAAACCTGGTTTGAATACACACAATTATAATTCAAGTAAAATATATTATTACTTTAAATTGAAGACATCATAAAATGCATCTCATATTGTATCAGACAGTATAAACATCTTAAGTCTCTGACTAGCTGGTTACAGCTATGGACATGAAGGCATTGGCTAAAATAGGAAGCAGAGGAGACTTAACGTGTACCAGAGACCAGATCATATAAAAGATTTATAAATACCTGGGGCTTCCTCCAAACCCATCCGCGTGGATCGCTCCCACGCCGCCGTCCTCAGCCTTCTCCAGCTCCGGTACCGGGTCCCATAACTTCAGCCAGTCTGCGCAAGAGAAGGGCGCCCTCTACGTATCTCTCCGGTGGCTGCCAGAGATACATAGAGAGCGCACTTCTCTTGCGTCAGATTTTCAAAAGTCACAAAGTGTAGCCAAACCACACTCCAAAAAAGTCAGACCACAGATGAGCTGAGTTCCCCTCTCATTCTAACTAACCTGAAGAGATCCATCTCGTGGACGCTGGAAATTTGACAAGGAGGATCCACCTGGTCCTAAACACAACAGAAGACAAAGTCACAAAAAGAAACACCATAACTTTTTTGAATGCTGTGAACCTGTGTCAAACTGCTTATGGAGTGAGACTCAGGCCTAAGTTGTAAATGATGCCTGCCCCTTCCTTATTAAGCTGCTCTCGTTGGCCAACATAAACTAGACCAATGCCCACTAATCCTGTCACTAATATCACATAACTAGAGATGGTGACGGTTTGCCAGTGGGAGCAGCTTAGTGAGGGAAGAGGTGACCAGAGCAATTTAAAATTCAGGCCTGAGCTTCACTTCATAATTGTCAGACACAAGTTCACTTTAAAGTGGATACCATAAATTAAAAGCATCACAATACTGCGCTCGTATATATATATATATATATATATATATATATATATATATATATATATATATATATATATATATATATATATATATATATATATATATATACACAGTGATAACAAAGATCAATCAATTAAGGGGTAATACACCCCTCCAAGCATCAACTACAGTTTAAACCTTGATGCGTTCAACGAATTCAACCCTTGGGAGCGCTATTCCTAGATGTGTGCACCATCAATCAAAGTTCAGTTTCATCTATTTACCCTCTGCCGATTGAAGGACAAGCATCTTAGAGTGCTTATTCCCCCTTTGAAACTGCACTTTAAAGTGGACCCAAATTAAAAATACAAGATTTCAGAAATAAAATCTATTTTCTAAATTATAATAACAAATAGCAGCCTTTTTTCAGCTGCATGATGACAAATATAAAATATTTTACATTTATTGGAGAAACCCCTCCCTTCCTTTCAAATTGCCGGGACAGAATCCGGCAAACTGGAGTATTAGAAGGTGTCCAGCAAAGGAGGAATTGCTAATGGCTGCCACCTGTATAACCCTAGTTATGGAAAGAGAAGGGTGAAAAGCCGGCAAATGCTCATAGGCTTGAAGGAGTGTTTATTTATCTTTGTATGTGTCAGCAGGGCCGGTGCTACCATAGAGGCAAAGGAGGCAGCTGCCCCAGGGCCCCAGAGCTTGTAGGGGCCCCCAGTGGCTACAAGAGGGGAAAAAATTTTTCAAATCGACCTTATAGTTTTTGAGAAAATCGATTTTAAAGTTTCAAAGGAAAAAATACACATTTAAAAACCAGCCGACTTTAATGGTTAATAACAAATCCACCTTAAATTCTAGAAACCCTAAATTTGCAGGATATGTTAAGGAGATCTTTGGGAATAACAGGAAAAATTTTTTTTTTCAAAAAGACCTTATAGTTTTTGAGAAAATCGATTTTAAAGTTTCGAAGGAAAAAAGTATACTTTTAAATGCGGTAAATGTCACTTTTAGTACCTAACGGTAGTGTAATTTTACGTGTATCAAAAGAAAGAGCAATACATTTCCTGACGGGTTTCCAGGGGGTCCATACACAGCCGCAGCACTTTGGCCAGGGATCGCTATACAGGCGCAATATGGCTGTATGAAGATCCCTGGCATTTTTTTTATATTTCCCCCAAAAACATTTTCATGTTTAGAGTGTGGGAATTTTTTTTTTTTAAATTACCGTATGTGGGGTCCCTCCTCCTGAAACTTTTTAACCCCTTGTCCCCCATGCAGGCTGGGGTAGCCAGAATGTGGAGCTCCGACCGATTAGGGCTTCAAACCCTGACTATACCAGCTGCAAAAAAAGGTCCCTTAATGCCAATTTTTGCTCCGGGGTATCTGTTGGGGGGGCTCCCAGGTTTATTTTGCCCTGGGGCCCCATTGCTGCTTAAACCGGCCCTGTGTGTCAGAGTGGTGCAACTAAACATTTAGAATTAAAAAAATGTTTGGTTTGGGTCCGCTTTAAGCATTAATGTTACTAAATACAATGCGGACCAGTTATTCATTCTTCTACCTAGTAAGGTATGCTAAGCAGAAGCAGAGTGAAAAAGATTTTCAAAAGCACATTAGGCTGATATATAAATGTACCCCGTTAAAATAAAACCTCTTCAGATTACTTTTTACAAGTGAGATCATTTTCTTCCTCAGATCTGCCGCAAATTTGCCTCAGTTGTTTACATTTCTGTCGCAGTAGATTACAGAGGCAGGGGTCACAAAGTAAAGTAGAACCATTACATATCATTTGGTACACAAGCAGAAATGTGGTTTTGCACTTTTCTTGATAAATCATCACAAGAGAATGAAGTAGCAAACCTTTAGGATTTGATGAACAAGCAAGTCTGTTCCATTTTGTTTGGATACTATGAATGACCAATTAGGATCCTATTTTTTTATAAAGTCAATACATTAAGTTTCTTTGTTACAAAAGTCACCTTGAAGCATTTATGCATAACAAGCCTACAGTTATTTTAAGACATGAGGAAAAGTCTCAAATTAGTTTAGGCAAAATTGAATAAAATATTGTCTAAATTTGTATTAACTAAGATCTCCATGCATTTTATTGTGGAGCTCCAGTAAATGGTATATTCTACACTGAGCAAAAATACAATCTCATCTTCTCTATGCAACGGAGATGTGTTGCACTGCGTGAGGCGAATGGTGGCCACACTGACTATCGAATACTGACTGGTTTTCTTAATTTCAGGTAAATAACAGGAAAACAATAGCAAAAGAATCTCATACTTTGTGGTGGTCTAAGATAGCATTTGTCTCCATTAGATCAGCCTGGCTTGGGATTTTCACCTGATTGACAGAAAAAGCAAGGCATTAAACTGGGTAATGGCTTTATATGTTGACAAAAAGGTACATTACTTTTAGCAGAATTAATTCTAGAGCTGTAATTTAAATGCCACATTTTTATGAAGTAAAAACTGAATACCGGTAATAAGTATGTGATGCCAAAAGGTACCTAGCATTAAACTGAACGCTGCTACAAACATGACAGTAACCTTTACGTTTATGATAAATCAGCTCTCAAGACCCTATTTGGATGTTTTGTTTCAATTAAGGCATTGTAATGACATGTATTTGTTTTCCCCAAAAAATCCACGTATCCCCTTCTGATGTTTCATGTATATAGCCAGGGCCGGGCCGAGACATAGGCTGGAGAGGCTCCAGCCTCAGGGCGCAGTGTAGGAGGGGGCGCACAATTCATTCAGCTGTCATTCCTAATTGTGTTTGAAGCAGAAAGAAATAAGAAAAGGAGATACATGGTAGTGACTACAAGCCAGATAACTAGAGATTAAGGTGTTGGGGGCCCTGGGGTGCCTCTTAGTTTAATAGCAATCAGTGTGTGACAGCTGGGGTGGAGGGATGGAGGGGCGCATTTTGGTGTCTCAGCCTTGGGTGCTGGAAGACCTTGTCCCGGCTCTGTATATAGCTGTCTGTTCTAACATCTTGTAAGCATACAGGATTCAGTCTGATGAAGGCACAACAGCCGAAGGCGTACTATTTTATTAAGTTGGCCAATAAATGGTATCATCCTGATTCAAAACGTCTTGCTATGACCAACATACTAAGCTTTTATGAAGTGGTGAATGTGTTTGGAAAGCAACAGACATATTAGACTCAGACTTTGCAAAGGCTTTTGACACTGTTAGCCTGGTGCACTAGCTGAGGATGCAGGTACTACTACTAAAATGTATGCAGGTGGACAGGGAATTGGTTAAGGAATTTAAACTTTTAATAGCCAATCTTGTAGTAGTTTAGATGCATTTGAATTACCAAAATGTTGTTGAAGTACTTTTGGAGTTAAAAAAAGAAAATTATCTTATGTCTATAAGATCCCTTCAGTCCTGCCCCCGACTGCTATTAATGTGTGGGTAACAATGCAGGCTTTATATGCTGAAGTCTTCTTGATAGTACCGTGTTGATTTGAACATTTCAACTGATTAACCTGCCTGCAATGAACCACTCCCTGTCAATGGCCTCCTTTAGCCATGTGGGTTGATATCCCTGTGGCTACTTCTGGGAAAATACCTGTAAAACAAGTCCCATGATTGGTAGAGACAGTGGAAGTCCCGGCTCAGGAAAAGGCCAGCGATCAATCTGATTACATACTAAAGGAAAGAAAAGTTATAAAACTGTAATTACTGCAGCATTGAATATTCATTTAAAACAGAATTCATGGTAAATGGCCAAATACACAGCTGAATGCGATAGATACTGTGTACACAATGTTAGAACACTAAAGGCCCATACACACGTCTGATTTTTGCGCCCGGCGGATCGCTCAAACTCAGTCTTACCACGTGAACGACAGTCTGTACACACGCCCGATTTGGCGGGCGAACGACTGAACGATGGGACGTTCAAACGACCCGTCGTTCGCAAAAATCAGACGTGTGTATAGGCCTTAACAGAACAACTTGAATCTGACTTGGCATTGATTCAAAACACAAAGACAATACAATAATTAAAGAAATAGCAGGAAACCTTGCAATAAATTTGTTCCGTGGATGCAACGCCAAAGCATACATCAAGCACATCATCTCTGAAGTACTAGAAGAGTATGCTAAGGCAGGCTGTACCATGTAGGTGTTGCAGCAGGATAAGTTTAATCAAGTTATAATCTGAATATCCTAAAATGCACTAGGGCTAATTTACTTAACTGAAAGTTTTCAAATTGTGATCTTTTACTGGGTAGAGTGTGATCACATCTTACATGGGCAGCAATGCAATGGCTATGTACACAGAACAGCTTTCTGCACATCAAAAGCTGGGATCAGTGCCACTAAAATGAACAGCAAATAGAGCACACATGTGCAGGTTAACCACATCATTTATAAGAAAAGAGAAAAAAAGACCTGTGACTGTGTAGTGTGGAACATTTGTTTTTCTTTTTTAAATTGCATGTGAGTATAAGCACATTCACAATGTGTGAAAAGTCAGAAATAGGAAAAAACAAAACTCACTTTGCCCATATTAACGTACAAGGCTGTCTACACTGGAATGTGCCTAGCTAAAAGAGTGAACAGGAGAGGGCAACAAAACCCACCCTAACTTTGCAACTACCTTTGTCTCAAAGTATAGGGGGAAGGGACCTTTCCCACCTCTGAGTCTCCAAGACAGAGGTGGGCTAATGGTGCGATCTGGTCACCCCATTAAAGCAGGAGGGACAACCATACTGTCCCAGGAGAAACACATATATAAGTATATAAATACTTGCTCTACTTACATATATGTACAGTATTGTACTGTCCATGTTTTGATTTCAGTTAATTTTACATAGTAATTAAAAAGAAAACGGTTCCTATCTTGATGTAAATTCCTCCGTTACTTTCTTTTTCTCCCAGAAACTGCACTGTCATATCTAGCTTGCTTTGTACATACATGTGAGCACAGCATAGATGGTATTTCAGCAGCTCACTTAACTGCCCCAGCTAATCAATGAGAAGCAGGAATGTGGAAGGGGTGATGATTTTTTGTTGGCAATGTATCAAATAGAGCCAGATTGACTGAAATAAGATTTATTACAGCAGAAACATTTCTGATTAGATTGGAGTGCTTGCAATGCAGGGTTAGGTTGCAACTGCATAATAAACACAAAGCAGTGGGTAAATGACCTGCAGGCCATTGCTGCAGTGTGGCATACAGCAATTTCATGTGTATTGATTCATCAAGCATGTAATTATATATGCCAGGCCGCATAACTTGGTCTCCACCTAGACCCACATTCCTCGCCAGACTCACTAAAGGCCTAAGTGATGTGCCTGGCACATTGATATGTGTCACGCCGCATCACCCAGGTATTCAGTGAGTCTTGCAAGGTGTGCGGGAGGATGGTTCTTCTGTCAGGGAAGAGCAATGCTGATGCTGGTGAGTATGGTTTCTTTTGCAGAAACCACTGGACACCAGTGCTTGCTTTCCAGATTCTTAGGAGAAATCCTTGATGCTTGGAAAAGGACACACTACGGGGGCATGTTGATCAACTTGAACCTAACAGAGCATTCATTCAAAACGTTATGATAGAAGAAAGATCTTTTAGGCACTCCTAGCAATGAGTAACAAAATTGAAACGGAGTGTGCTGCTAGCAGGGCCAAACTTCTAGAAAGGCCGCATGGATACATAACTGGACACGGAAGAGAGGGTGCTGCATATGGAAGGTGGGCTGCTAATGGAATAGGGAGGATTCAAATAGAGAGAAACACATGGAAAAGGGAAGCTGCTGCCCAGAGGAGCTGAACATAAAAAATGGTCAGCTGTACAGGGATGTTACAAATAGAAGAAGGGGCTGCAATGGAATGGGAAAGGAGCTGTTGCAAGAGGAGCTGCAAGAAAGATGGCCTAAAAATGAAAAAATATAAATCCAATGTTGGCTGCAAGGAAACAAAAATATATACCAACACTTGATATCATATTGCGAAACCTTTGCGTATGTCTGCCCTGCAAAGGCCATCGATGACCAAGCATGCCATTTGCATTAAAGAGAACCTGCAGTAAGAAGAATTAGGAAATCACTAATATTTTCCGGTTGCCTGGCTGTCATGCTGATATGCTTTGGTAGTTTCTGAGGTATGCTCATGGAAAAAGCAAGTACCCAGCAGAGTCAGGAGAGGAGTCAGAAACGCAGATCTGTATACCTATTCCAGGCCAATCATTTAGAAAGTAGTAGGCAGAAAGATAGAAGATCTGCTGGACAGCATATTTTAAAGGTAGTCCCCAATTACATCCTTCATATTCTGGTTACCTCAGGTTTCCTTTAAAAGACAAATATAGTGTAGTTTGTGCACCTTGATCATTCAGCTGTCATATCCATTGACCCTCCTCCTGCGGAACCACATTTTATGTTCTGCGGCAACTTATTAGGTATTTGAAAAAAAATGTGATCTTGAGGCTATGTTCACAGTAGGACGTTGCATTGTAAAGTTGCAAAGCAACATTACAACGCAACAAAAAAACTGGTTACGCAGATTAACGCTGCATTACCATTGCATACAGTAGGCACAGAAAAGCATACAGGCAATGTATGCTTTCCTGTACCTGGTAACGTGTGCGTTTAGAGGTAACGCACTGCAGCAGTGCATTACCATGCAACGCTAACGTCGCACTGAGAATGTCACATAGGATTAGCATTGCAGTGCGGCAAGTTGCTTTATAAGACTTTATAACGCAGCTCACAACATCCCACTGTGAATGTAGCTTCAGAGTAAATTGCAACAGTCATAGATCTGGTAACTATGTGCGGCACTGTGTTAGAACATAAAAAGTACATTCAAATAATAATGGTGTTTGAAAAATTCTTTATAAAGATGTTTACCAGCTTCCAAACATGGTTCCAGTTTGTTGAAGTATTCAGGTGCTATCAGTTGCAGAAGGGTGTGGAATAGATTGGTATATGGCAAACTTGAGAGAAGAACAAGAGACTACAAAGAAAACAAAATCATATATCAATAGGTGTCACATAACAAATGACATAGTACATTTAGCAATATCAAGCTGTAACCCTTAGTAACATGAAGATTACTGCATGCTGGTGCTGTTTGAGCTAATAATATATTTAGCGACAAATATTAGCCCTGTTTCTCCAAAAGTACTAGATATATATACTATTGATACAGCATAATGGGTGAGTATTCATAATCTGGTACTACACCGCTCCTCTTAGGATTAGTTTATATAGGGTTAATACCTTGCAAAAAGCACAAAACACAACAACTGAACCAATATAATTAACAATTTACAATTTTATTGAGGAAATAGGTATGTTAAAGCACAAAAAAACAATGCATGGCCATCAAGCTTCCTCAAATATGGCATGGTTACATGATAACATGACACATCTATTATATCAGAAATGGGAGCGCTACTCCAGTGGTAATGAAATAATATAGTAGTAAATAATAGCAATAATATAGTAGTCAAGGTTATACATTTGGGTGGTCTGTCACATTATCCACGTAAAATCTGCCCCGGTAAAAAAGCAATCCAGTAATTGTGTGGCAAATGGACAATGTATGTGTCAGAAACCCACAGTATGCAAACAATTAGGTCATACTGTCTATGTGAATAACACCAAAGAAATGGTGCACATTAAAGACAGTGTATATGACCTAATGGAGGCTTGATGGCCATGCCTTGTTTTTAGTGTTTTAACATACCTATTTCCTCAATAAAATTGTAAATTGTTCATTATATTGGTTCAATTGTTGTGTTTTTTTGCAGGGTATTAACCCTATATAAACCGTGGGAGATCGCTTTCTTTTGGTTTCAATTCTGTTAAACTAGAGCCGTGAGACTCACATTTTCCCACAAGGAACCTCTAAGGTTATCCCTATATACAGGGGGCTCTTGTTTATGCTTGCTTTTTTCTTTGTTTAAACCTCTTAGGATTAGTGACGTATACAGTAATAGAATAGCGCCTGTCAAAGCATCAGCTGTTTTACAGCCATGGAGAACATCTGTAAATCAGGCTTCTCAGCCAGTGCTGATTGCTTCAGACTGGTTAGCAATGTTTGAAAATCTATCTGCATGTGGCCAGTTTTAGTACAGCCAACAGTCCAGGACAGGAGTTCCCCAATAAGAAACTGGGGAGCCTTACAAATAGGTCAGACAACCAGCATTCCGCTTGGGGAACCCCATTTTGTACCAATAGCTTCCACATTTCAGGAATTTGGGATGAGTAACTTGAAGGGCACTGGTAAGTTTCTAGATGATCATAAACTCACACCTGCGTGATCTGTGTTCTGTGACACCTACATCATACTCATGCAGTTAAAATAATGCTAATCTACGTCATATTTCTTTTGTTCTCCTCTTGCCTGCAATAAACATTTACCTTTTGGAAGTATCCTCTCTTCACAGAGCTGTCTCTCACTTGCCTGAAGTACACGTAGCCATAGTAATGGGCAGGATCTCTCTGCAACAATAAGGTTATATATTCATGGAGTGAAGAATAACTGTATAACCACTGTTATCATTCTGGCAGATATTTCAAACACATACGATACATGCTAGTGCAAATGTTTTTAATGTAATAACAATCAATTGTGCAGTGACATGCTCTTAACTGAGTGTTTCTTTCCCAGTAAAGGATGTGTGCTACCAGTGATTAGCTTTTACATGTATAAAGTTTATTTTTTTTTTTATTGGGCCTGATGCACTAACTAGTGATAATATGTCTGTGCGGCGACAGCACACGGCAATATTAACAGTACTTCCACCAGCAGTGTACACGAGCGTTGCTACAGTAACGCTCTTTAGCAATGCATGTTACAGTAGCAAACGCTCAGATTTCTCAAGCATTCACTCTCAAAGATTCATCTTAACAGAATGTAATTCTGCCTTTTTAAAACAATTTTGGGATAATTCAGTTGTAAGTGAGCACCTGTGGTCTCCCACAATGCATCACTACTGAATATGCAAATTATCTCTTTATGCCCCTGGAAGCAAGGCTGCACATTTAGAAGCACTGGTGTATGGTGTGCCCATAGCTTATACATTTTACAGAATCACATCACCAAAACATGCAGACAGCCTGTTTCAGACTGCTGGTCCTTATCAATGCATGGTATGGATTGATATAGCTGTACAAGATAGGGCTTGGACCAGTACTAAGGAATACCCAGACAGCTCATGGTGACTCCAAACCCATAGGACAGTAAAGGGGATTAAGAGACACAGAAAAGCCTGCCTACTAACAAGCAATGCTCAGTATAATTTTAATGTACCTTCCTAAAACAGAAGGTATTTGTGATAATTCAGCTTTAAGTGAGCAACTTTGGCTTCCCACAATGCATCACTACTGAATATGCAAATTATTGCAAATTAAATCCTATAGAGCCATATCAATCCCTGCTATTCACTGATGAGGAGCAACAGTCCGAAACAGGCTGTCTGCATGTTGGGTTAATGTGGTTCTGTAAAATTTATAAGCTACAGGCTTGCTATACACCAGCGGTTCTGGATGTAAGCATGGCTTCAGGTGCATAAAGAGATAATTCTCATTGAGTCAGTGAGTTACCACGCCAAGCATTAGCATTTTATGGTATATAAACAAAGAAGTTTCATGTATAGATATTTGCTATAAGACTGACATTAACAGTATAAATCTGGTAAGTAAGCTATTCTGGCATCTTTTGACTCTTGCAAGCATCTTCAGTTTCAACCTACTATTGCTGAGTAAGGCCAATAGAACTGTGTGACCTTGAACTCACCTGTAATGTAACAGGAGCTTCCCTGTTGTATTTCTCATCTTCTTGAAATAAGCCTCTCTGTCCTGCAGAGCGACGCATTCGAAAGGTAAACTGTGTGTCACCCAAACACCCTGAAACGTAGATATGAAATATAAGATGCTTTCAAGTGTAATATGCAGATGGCTATGCATCACAGAATTATTCCATAGCTTCAGCGTACCCTGGGGGAATGGGAGCATAGTAATTTGATCAGATTCAAAGACTACATCAAGGTTTTTGCCTATCTAGGAATGTATGCAGTAAGCAGAGGTTAAATTAAAACTTCACTTTTATTGATTTCAGTTCAAAGATACAAAAGAGAAGGGTTTGCTCATATTGATTTTTAATGGCTGCATATGAACAGACTGGGGAGGATATTTACATCCCGATATTGGAGACAGGATTGTGAATATATAAACTAACTCTAACACACGTAACTATAAACACCATTGGAAAACCCTACATGCTTTACCTCACCAGAAGGCTTCGTCGGGGGGTTCTAGCCATAAATAGTGTACAGTGCAAAAGTGCTTGAACCATAAACTGACATAAACAAATAAAGCAGCATAGTAATGGCCTGCACAGCCAGAAGTATTCATTCATATTGGAGGGCTGCTCACCACCCTTATGGCACATAAACTCAAAACCACTTCATATGCACAAAGGGACTTACTGTGTATGAGTGAGCCTTCTTTTTGACCTGGGAGAAGAGGTTAAAATAGTTGATTTGACTATAACCTTTATTCCCATTCCTCAACACACCATTTCCCAGTTTTCCAGCTGTCCGTGATGTCCCAGATGTCCCTATGGAGACTCCTCTACCCCCCGCCCCCCTGCTGTTCAGCAATGACTGTGAAACGGGGGGAGTCTCCATAGAGACATCTGGGACATCACTGACAGCTGGAATAACTGGGAAATGGGAAACTGGGAAATGGTGTGTTGATGAATGGGCATAAAGGTTATAGTCAAATCAACTATTTTAACCTCTTCTCCCAGGTCAAAAAGAAGGCTCACTCATACACAGTGAGTCCCTTTGTGCATATGAAGTAGTTTTGAGTTTATGTGCCATAAGGGAAGGGACGGATCTAGACCAAGTTGCCCCAAGTTGCGCCTGGGGCAAGGTCAGGTTTTGGCGCCTAAACTGCCATTCCCCATCCACATTTTGCCGCCTTTTTAAGAATTCAACAAACTGCGCCTGGGGCAAGAGATCCGCTTGCCCCCCCCTAGATCCGTCACCAGGTGGGATCATGCCTCTTATCTTATAAACAGCCTAAGCCACAACTATTTGTCCCTTACATATGTTACAAGTGTATTGTGCATATGGTTAAACAGGAAGGCACTGTATTTGGGGAGGCAAGCTCTTTTGATATATTTCCTTCTTTAGACCAGGGCATATTCAAAGAATGAGCATTTATACTGCACCGATGCACTATTATCCTCACCATGTAAGTGTGGATAAACACAAGATAAATAATGAAATCTTCAAAAATGAAATGCATTAAAGAGACACTGAAGCGAAAAAAAAAATGATGATATTATGATTTGTATGTGTAGTACAGCTAAGAAATAAAACATTAAGATCAGATACATCAGTCTAATTGTTTCCAGTACAGGCAGAGTTAAGAAACTCCAGTTGTTATCTCTATGCAAAAAATCAGTGGCGTAGCTACAAACCTCTGGGCCCCGATGCGGAATCTGGAGGTAGGTGCCCCCCAGTATAGGTTAGATTAGGTAGGTGCCCCCCATTACAGGTTAGATTAGGTAGGTGCCCCCCAGTATAGGTTAGATTAGTTAGCTGCCCCCCAGGATAGATTAGGTAGCTGCCCCCAGGATAGATTAGGTAGCTGCCCCCAGGATAGATTAGGTAGGTGTCCCCCAGTATAGGTTAGATTAGGTAGGTGCCCCCATTATAGGTTAGATTAGGTAGGTGCCCCCTAGTAGAGGTTAAATTAGGTAGCTGCCCCCCAGGATAGATTAGGTAGCTTCCTCCCAGGATAGGTTAGATTAGGTAGCTGCCCCCCAGGATAGATTAGGTAGCTGCCCCCCAGGATAGATTAGGTAGCTGCCCCCCAGGATAGGTTAGATTAGGTAGCTGCCCCCCAGGATATATTAGGTAGTTGCCCCCCCAGGATAGATTAGGTAGCTGCCACCCAGTATAGGTTAGATTAGGTAGCTGCCCCCTAGGATAGATTAGGTAGCTTCCCCCCAGGATAGATTAGGTAGCTGCCCCCCAGGGTAAATTAGGTAGCTGCCCCCCAGGATAGGTTAGAGTAGGTAGCTGCCCCCAGGATTGGTTAGGTAGCTGCCCCCCAGGATAGGTTAGGTAGCTGCCCCCCAGGATAGGTTAGGTAGGTAGCTGCCCCCCAGGATAGGTTAGAGTAGGTAGCTGCCCCCCAGGATAGGTTAGAGTAGGTAGCTGCCCCCCAGGATAGGTTAGGTAGGTAGCTGCCCCCCCCCCAAGATAGGTTAGGTAGGTAGCCCCCCCTCAGGATAGGTTAGGTAGGTAGTTGCCCCCCCAGGATAGATTAGGTAGGTAGTTGCCCCCCCAGGATAGATTAGGTAGGTAGCTGCCCCCCAGGATAGGTTAGAGTAGGTAGCTGCCCCCCAGGATAGGTTAGAGTAGGTAGATGCCCCCCAGGATAGGTTAGGTAGCTGCCCCCCAGGATAGGTTAGATTAGGTAGCTGCCCCCCCCAGGATAGGTTAGGTAGGTAGCTGCCCCCCCCCAGGATAGGTTAGGTAGGTAGTTGCCCCCCAGGATAGATTAGGTAGGTAGCTGCCCCCCCAGGATAGGTTAGGTAGGTAGTTGCCCCCCCAGGATAGGTTAGGTAGGTAGTTGCCCCCCCAGGATAGATTAGGTAGGTAGCTGCCCCCCAGGATAGATTAGGTAGGTAGCGGCCCCCCAGGATAGGGTAGGTAGGTGCCGCCCCATAATGGAGGGGGGAGCCGCAGCCGCGGGGAGGGCAGCCCAACCTCTCCCTCCCTTCCTCTCCCCGCCCCCCCCCCCCCCTCAGATGCAAAGTGAGCGCTCACCGAAGTGCTGTAGGCAGAACTCACCTCCGTCCCTGGTTCCAATCGCCACTGATCTCCTCTCGCTCTGTATAGATGCTGATACACACACTGCCGGAAGCAGTGTGTGTATCAGCTTCTATGCAGAGAGGAGATCAGCGGCGATTGGAACGCAGGGAGGTGAGTTCTGCCTACAGCGCTTCCGTGCGCGCTCACTCTGCATCTGAGGGGGGGGCCCCGGGGAGAGGAAGGGAGGGAGAGGTCGGGCTGCCCTCCCCGCGGCTCCCCCCTCCCAATAGCGCGCACGGGCCGCATGGCCCTCCAAACGGACATGGGCCCACCGGGCCCCTCCCCCGCCTCCTCAGGACCCTACGCCATTGCAAAAAAGCCATTAAGCTCTGCGACTTTGAAAGTCGTGGAGAGGGCTGTTTTCTGACTTTTCTTATCTCAACTGTTTGTGAACTATTTATTATTTCTCTGCCAGAGGAGAGGTGATTAGTTCACAGACTGCTCTGAAAGAATCATTTTGAATGCTGAGTGTTGTGTAATCTGCAGATATTATTGAATGATGCAATGTTAGAAGAAACACTATATACCTGAAAATAAAAATATGAGAATATTTTCTTTGTTGCTAATCTTCTAGTAATTATTCATAGTACACAACCAATTCACTATATCATATATTTTTTTTTCACTTCAGTGTCTCTTTAAAAACAATTATTAATATGTGTATGCATATACTTAGGTGTGCAAGAAAGTGCAGCATCATTTATAATCTAACAAGGATGACTTTTGATTTTTACAAAAATTAGGTGCCTACCTGAATATGAGTCTGGAAAGGACAGGTAGCAAATGCTGGTCTTCTATTAGGGAAAAAAAAATGAAATACTGTAAATATTTTCTCTCTCATTAGATATTATACTCTGCATGTTAAAGGCGAGTAATTTCTGAGAAAGAAAAATCAGTTATGTGTGGCCATGTATGGGGATAACATTGACCGAGTGTAAACCAGGAGGCCCCGGACACCAAAACCACCGCAATATGCCGCCGCCCACACTAAGCTGCCATTCTACAACTGTACTCCACAGCCAATCCACATCCGCACTACCCACACTAAGACGCCACTCACACTAAGCCACAGCCTACAACTGTGCCGCCCACAGGTACGTCCGTGTATACATAGATATGCATGAATGCATCCGCAGCTGCGTCCATGCATACATAGATATACACAGACGCACTAGCAGCCGAGTACGCACACCACAACTGTATGCACTAAGCCGCCTCCCACAACTGCACCGCACACACTAAGCAGCCACTGAACTAAGCCATCGCCCACAGTAATCCACTCACACTGAGCAGCTGCCCACAGGTGCTTCCAGGTTCATGCATATTTAAACTTTGGTTGGTATATTGAAGTTGTAGTAGTGTGAACTACTCAGCAATGCCCAGTGGCGTACCTAAGGAGCACTCTATACATAACCATTGATACTGCACACCAAAACCTGCCAATGGCAACTACACTGTCAGAGGTGCAAGAAGGGGATGGGGAACAGCTTGTTAATGATTACCACCATTCAAAGTATCTATAGAAGTGATTATTATGAGCACAGGACCAATAGAGAGCTAATACTGTAGTTGAGGGAGGGCCCTTCGGGGCCCCTGTGGCCCAAAGGGCCCCAATGCGGTCGCCACCTCTGAAACCCCTATTGCTACACCCCTGGCAATGCCTTAATTGTGAATAATGTACTTATACACTTATATACTTATTGTGCTTAAAACTGGGCAATACACCTGCATCATAGTTTTAACCCACTTTTTGTAATATAAACAATATGAGAGTGACATCCTTGTATTGTAAAACAGCTAAAACCAGTAATGCAAATATTATTGATCGGAGCCTCATTTCAAGCAATTTTAAGCATACCTACTACACTAACATTTGAAAGTTAACATTTAAATTAAATAAAGTTTTTTCATTTTTTCCAGAAATTAGTTATAATATTTCTGTTTCCAAAACTTTAAGTATACGTGTATGCTTTGTGGTTTGGTTAACACCGAATCTAAATAAATTAAAGTCCACCTGTTACAGCAGCAGTTACTATAAAGACATAAGCTTTCTCTTTAATAATTTGCATATTCAGTAGTGATATAATATAATAGAGATAATTTGCATGTTCAGTAGAGATGCATTGTGGGAGACCACAGTCGCTCACTTAAAGATGAATTAAAGCAAACTACACTAAGCTTTCTCTTTGTGAGAACTTAGCCACACCTAGTCCTGGTGTCACACACTGTCATGTGGATGCTAAGGGTCATTACATACTTTCAGAACATCTCAACAGACCATCAGAATGGGTACAGCACATTGGATGGACTTCCTGCTCCAGCTTGGACTTTTGTTGCATGAACAAACCCCTTACTGCTTATGAAAACAGTAACCAGGTCAGGGACACTACTTGCATATTAACACGGAGGGCTGAAGAGCAAAATTCATAGGTCATAATGATGGTGTCTTTTGTAATGTAGCATTGCTATGTGATACATGATTTATTGCATAGTTTCGCTTTAACATTAAATGGGATATTATGCTCTTATTGCAATACGTTTACAACTGACAAACTGGTTGAGTCAAGCTGAATGTACAATTATAAGACGGTACTTATGTCATGTTACAGTAAATCTAATTTATAAAGAGACAATGGGCTTGATTCACTAAGAACAATAGCATGCCTTATCAAAGTTAACACGCCTTATCAAAGTTAACACGCCTTATCAGAGTAGCATAGCGAGCGCTACAAACCTGCAGGGGGTCAGGGAAGGACGAGTGGAGCTCTAGTCATTTCCAATTAGCAGGCATAAGTTTGCTATGCTACTCTGATAAGGCGTGTTATCTCTGATAAGGCACGCTATTTGTCTTAGTGAATCAAGCCCCATGTTAGTAAGGAGGCATGCTAGGCAGGATTATCGCTCTGTCAGCCTAGTCAGTACTCCAAAACAGGACTCTATTCAGCCACGAAGGGTCCTCGTTATTAGCTGAATGTCCATCCATGCCCCCTCCAATCCCACCATACATGATCTCTGCACCAATGCAGCACCCATGAGTAAAGGCTATACTGTAGGCTGGGGAGCAGCCGGAGCTCAATGAAGCTAAGAACACTGACATCACCTGCAGGATAGTAAGGCAGTCTAGTATGCATCCATTACCACATGTGTCTAATGATGTATGTAACTCCAGGCTCACTTTAGTAGCATGATATGCATCATAAGACGTATTTATTTATAAGCAATTTTAATACTAGCTCTATCATTATTATAACATCTGAAAAGTTCTAGTGCTAACTGTGCATGTGATACAAAAGGGTTAGAACCTCATTTTTTCCCTAAACCTCTTTTGAGCTTTCATTGGTGAAGGGATTGTCCTTCATTCCCTGCCCGAGACCCCCATCGTTTCAGGATGAACCCTGGCACAGAGCCCTCTGCAGCCCCTTTTACCTGGCTGTTCCATCTGTCATTTTTTAAAGCAACCTGGTTCTCTGACAGGCAGTAGTAACTAACGTGAATGTACTGCCCTGCTTCTCCCTTTGCTGAGATGAGAAGCAATCAGCCAGCTATCATTAGCTCATCTCCTCTTGTATCTGTTCAAGCACACATAGAGCATGTGAAATAGCCAACACAATCCTGCTATATTTAACCCTCTGATATTTCAGGCTGCGTAGCACAAAGGGAACAGCTCTCAATCACACAATTTGTCCTTTACACTGGGAAGTGTGTACCAGAGCCTCTCTTCTATGCACAACCACCTATGTGCCAAGTACAACAACCCTCCATCCTTATACTGCAGCTCCGCACGTGCATCAATCCACGTCTTCCATGTGCAACCTGTGTATCCTCCCAGGATCTCTGCCTCTGTAGAACAGTGTCAGCAGGGGCACCCTCTCTACTGTGCCATGCAGCTAATAACGAGCTGCTTAATTATTGAAATAGGACATTAAAGTGTGATATTATTTATGTGTAGTTTACCTGTGATAAGCATACAATAATCTCGGTGTCAGGAAATCCAACTATCTCTCCTAACAACTCCACTATCTCCACCTCCCCAGGTCTATTTACATCCACTTTCCTCCACAGCTCCTCACCCCCATTTGTCCTACCGTTCCTACTTTGTGATCTCCTCCAACTTCTCACCTGAACTATCATCTCCACCATGTGCCCCCCAACACCTTCCCACTACATCACTTCCCCCCACCTGTACAACTGGAAAATCCTTCACATTGTATCTTCTCAGCTTCAGCAGCTCTCCTATTGCGTAAATGTAGCGCCGTTTGAGTTGGGCGCTGGGAAAAAATATTGGTAATTTACATTACCGATCTCTTACTACAGACTAACCTGGCCCCCATTCTCACAAGAAACCCTCCCCTCTAAGGGTCTAATACTAACCCCCAGCCAGAACTTCCATTCTGAAGGAGGAAATATCGGAAGTATGGAGAACAGCATGGAATGCTGCAGCAAGGGTTGGTCATACAGGTAAATAAATCCTCTCTGCTATGGTTCTTTCTTTGAATGTGAGTGGTTACAATTTTGTTTCACATTAAACTGTGCTCACTCATCCTTAGCAGTGAGTTCCAATGCAGTAACAAGTGTTATTACACTATGCAATGTGCATAGAATGAAAGCACCCTTCTACATTGTGGAGACAAGTCCATTTGCACAGGGATAGGGATAGGTTAGTGTTAGGTATATGACAGGGGGTGAGGTTAGGCTAGCTGGCCAGTCAGGGGCAGCATATATCTAATTATCAGATTTGCATTATTACCCCAATATCCTGTGCTCCTGTACCTAGCCTAGCTAAATGGCACCAGATGCCATCACCACATAAGGGAAATCTGCTATCATACAACCAATCAAAAACAAAACACTATACAACAAGGCTTTTAATCCACTTCCTGTTTGGACAGGAAATAAAATAAATTCTCCTAGAGACAGACAGCTTTAAAAAGAGGTTCTAACCCCTCTGACACGTTATCCAAACTGATTTTGTTTCATGTAGCTTGGCTTTAAAACATTTTGATTTGGATACAGAGAGTAAGGAACAGTCCATTTGACAAGGTTTCATTGTTTTTATCTACCAGGAATTTTCCATTAAATTGAAGTGCTACGAACGTGACATGTCGGATAACAGATGAAATTTCCCCATGTGAAGGAAGAGTCTCATCACTGACAGTTTGTTACTGCAATATGAGTCCTCACTAGAGATTTACCAATCTCATTTTTAGGGCAGAATGTTCTGAAGCAGGACACAGGGGTGTTGCTTGGATTCTAAGCGATCCAGGGCACTTTTGGACACTCCAGCCAGAAAGTGGGTGAAGCCATACACCAGAATGTAGGTGTGGTCATGGGTGGAGCCAAATTTACAGCAGTCTAAGTAGGCCTGCCTAGCAAAATGTTGGATGAAGCCTCCTTTTCCATTAATAAAAAAAAAATAAAGCATATCACATAAATAGGCACTTAAACATAACTAGGCAGTTACCTGGCTTCTGGTCTGGTTGGTCTGGCTTTCTGCTGGGTAGGCTGGCCTGCCACCAGATTATCTGGCAGTTCCCCCATAGCATTTGCTGACCTTCTAGTGGACCCTCTCCCATGTTCCCATGTGCCTCCCATTGAGGCACCACAACTCCCAGCATGCCTCCATAGAAGAACTACAGTTCTCCGCATGCCCCCATAAAGGCATCACAGTGCCCAGCATGCCCACATAGAGGCACCGCAGCACCCAGTATACCCCCGATTGATGCACCCAGCATGCCTGCCATTGAGGCACCACAGCTGACTCTGCCTGGGGGAAATCCGGGGCACCCCAGAATAGATCCAAGGCACGTGCCACTGATCTTTGGGGCTAGCAACGCCCCTGGCAGGATGATATCATTGCCTGGCGACTCAGGCTAGGTTCACAGTGCTCAGTTACGTTGTAGAATAATTCTGCATGTCAACTCACTGCACATACAATTCTATGGGCCTGTTCACAGTACTGCGTTGCAACGGATTGCGTTTTTTCAGAGGCTGTCCATTTTCTGCTCGTTGGAAAACGGACAGAGAATGGCTCCTATTTGTTCACCTTTGTCAGTCTGCAGCGGATTCCATTGGATCTGTTACAGTAAGTGGACTGCACTTTTGTGCAGTCAGCAATTATCCCGGACAGGCAGATGCATTCTCCATATAGTCTATGGTGGGAGCACATCTGCCCCGGGCTCCAGCTGGACCACAAAGGACCATCAGAGCAGACACTACACTGTTCGCTCTTGGTGGCCGTACATGGTCCGGGAGCAGGTGGAAACCGAGCATAACTCGCTGCATGCAGACTTTGTATTAAAGTCTATAGTATGTCCAGTCACCATTGCAGTTCACACTCATTGTAACGCGCGAGTTATGCAACAGACCACTATGAATCCAGCCTTAACCACTTAAGCCCGAAGGGTTGAAATTTTTTTACATCCGAGCAACTTTCACCCCCCATTCATTTGCCAATAACTTTATCACTACTCATCACAATTAATTGATCTATATCTTGTTTTTTCCGCCACCAATTAGGCTTTCTGTGGGTGGTATATTTTGCTAAGAGCCACTTTACTGTAAATGCATTTTAACAGGAAGAATAAGAAAAAAATGGAAAAAATTCATTATTTCTCAGTTTTCAGCCATTATAGTTTTAAAATAATACATGCCTCCATAATTAAAACTCACGTATTGTATTTGCCCATATGCCCCGGGTATTTCACCGTTAAAATTATGTCCCTATCACAATGTATGGCGACAATATTTTATTTGGAAATAAAGGTGCATTTTTTCCGTTTTGCGTCCATCACTGTTTAGAAGCCCATAATTTATTAAATCATATTGATATACTCCTTTGACATGAATATTTAAAAAGTTCAGACCCTTAGGTAACTATTTATGGTTTTTTTTTTTTTTTTTTATTATTGTAATTTTTTTTTTTTTTAATTTAAACTTGTATGTGGGTATTTTTTGGTGTGGGAGGTAAACAGGGTTTTTTTAAATATATTTATAGGTTTATTCTTAAAGAGTAACTGTCAGGCTGCAGAAGCTAATTTAAACCTCTATTCTCCTGTGTTAAACAGTTTAGAAGGAAGCCAGAAAGCCATTAGTGAAGATAAAAATCTCAGTTACCTTTGATGTGTGCTTATCTTAAAGGCTGTTATAGACCCATAAGGACGCAAGCCGCATAGTAAACTGCAAAGCATTCTGGGGCCCTCCCCTCGGCTGCTAATGAGACGTTACAGCAGCTTTCTAATCAGTCCAGCGCGAAGCACTGATAAATCTCGGGGCAGAGTACACTGCAGGAGTCAGCTATTGTTCCTAGCCACATGGCTCATTAATATTCACTGCACACTGTGTTATTCTGTACGAGCTCCTCTGTGATCAGGAAGCAGGCAGGACATGACGACACATTTGGCAGAAAAACATGGAGCCTGCCATGAGCTGTCAGGAGCATCTATCTCTGCATATACTATATAAAAATTCTGTGAAATCCAAACGTGGACAGTGAAATGCATATGTAATGTAAGTACAGCCAATCTTTAGCTACTGATATATGTGTTTATTTTCTCTGAGACCTTATACCTAACAGCTCCTCTTTAAAACTTTTTTTTTTTGGGTGTAATTTGCTATTTGGCCACAAGATGGCCAGAATCAAAAAGTCCTGGGAGCGATCGATCTCGCTCCCAGGCAGAAGAAAGGAGACCAGAGCTCAGAAAAGCCGCAGCGTCTCTTTCTCCGGGGGGGGTCCGATCAGCGAAAGGGATTTATAATCCCTTTCACTGATCGGTGGGCTAGCGGCCAGTAGCGGGGGCGCGCACGGGGGGGCCCGCGGGCGCGCGCGCGACCCGCGGGAGTGCGCGCAGCCCAACTGGACGAGAAATCTCGTCCAGTTGGGCTTAAGGGGTTAAAGGACCACTATCGCGAAAAAAGTAGGCAGTTAAAATGTGACAGATGACAGGTTTTGGGCCAGTCCATCTTTTTAACGGGGATTCTCAGGGCTTTCTTTGTTTTCAACAGCATTTCCTGAACAACAGTTGCAAAATCTAACTGACATAATAGTGTGCAAGTGATTAGGGAGGCCGGCTGGTATCGTGCTATTTTGGCAGTTAAATTGCTGTTCAGGAAATGCTGCTGAAAACAAAGCAAACCCTTGAAATACCCTATGAGGAGATGGATTGTCCCAAAACCTGTCGGTTCTGTCAGATTTTAAATGCCTACTTTTTTTCGCGATAGTGGAACTGTAATGAAAATGGCATAACAAATAAAATTGCTTATGGTTTACAATATTCATTTATAGATTATTTAGTCAGTGTTTGTACATTGTAAAAACTTTCCTCTCCCTGATTTACATTCTGTAATTAACAGGTGACAACATCTTTAGTCCTGCCAGGTGATCTGTGCTAAATGTTCGTTTCTGAGCGTTCTATATGCAGAGGGAGATACTGCTTGCTAGGAAGTTGGAAAAAAAACAATTATTTCCCACAATGCAACAAGGTTCACAGACAGCTAACTGGCAGGGCCAGGGTCATGACATCACACTGTAGGAGGGGTTTCACCACAATATCAGCAACACAGACCTCCTGATGATCTATTCAGGAAAAGGTAAAGAATTCTCATGGTTAAAGGCCAGTGGCGTAGCTACGGAGCTGTGGGCCCCGATGCAAGTTTTACAATGGGCCCCTCCAAGCACTCTATATATAACAATTGATACGGCGCACCAAAACCTGCCAATGGCAACTACAGTGTCAGAGGTGCAAGAAGGGGATGGGGAACAGCTTGTTAATGACTATCACTATTCAAAGAATCTATAGAAGTGATTATTATGAGCACAGGACCAATACAGAGCTAAAACTGTAGTTGAGGGAGGGCCCTTCGGGGCCCCTCTGGCCCAAGGGCCCCGATGCGGTCGCAACCTCTGCAACCCCTATTGCTACGCCCCTGTTAAAGGCGGTATCGGCTACTGATTGGGATAAGGTTCGATCCTTTGAAGACCATCTTCCTTACATCCTTAAATAGTCTGTTTATTGACAATAAAATTATATCATGAACTGATGGAGAATTTCCCAACGGGAACACAGACAATTAAATACACCTTGCAAAAGATTTGATCTATTCTTTAATCTCCACCCTATGCAAAACTTTTAAAAATGCGCCACTTTGGATGATTTTTCTACTGTTAGATTAGAATAAACAAGTGAAGTTACCTCTTTTTCTGTTATCCGGATGTTCTGTGGGTAAACAAGCTAAAAAGAGAGAAAAAAACATAGTAATCAACCAATAAACGGAAGACAACCTGAAACTCCTGAGCTGCTCTTCCTGGCTCAGAGCAGGAAGGAAAGGAAGCAGCCGTGCTTAGCTATGACTTCGCCTGCTTCCCGTCATCTCACGTATATACTACATCTCCATCTTATGCCTCTCCGCCAGATACAGCCACTTATCTGCTGTCGCCTGTAGAATTGTTTTCCTGCTCATCATCCTCCGGCCCTGCGTATGCTCTTTGTCTCTCGCCATGAAATGCCTGCTTTCCCTTCCCTCCTCCCCGTGCTGCTGCTGCTGCTGGTGATGCTTACTTCCATCGCCTGCCCCAACTCCAGGTCGAAGGTGACTACGCACACCCCGTCCAGCCATGCCGAGAAGCACTCCCATGGCAAGCGGCTTCCTCTCCGGCTCCCCAGGTCCTCCATTTCTGTCCGCGGTCCCTTACCAGCCCACTCAGCCCCCAGCATCCCTCGTGTTTCTATGGGGACTGTCACTGTATCCACCCTGCCTGTACCAGAGCTGTCACAACATGCGTGCAGGACGCACACTGAGCCGCTAGGTGGCACTGTGGGAACACGTCCACTATGGGAGGAATTCTGAAGGAGAGATGGAGCATCCTCCTGCACTTTTATTCCATCCTGAATTTATCAAAACCTTTCTCTTGCATTGCAGAAAATACAGATTGTTATGCAATGGGTAAAGTACTTGCTTACATTAATGTTAAACTGCTTACATCACATTCAGGGCCGGATTTACCATAAGGCACTGTAGGCACGTGCCTATAGGCGCCTCATGATGGAAAGGCGGCTCAATCCCCTCCCTAAGCGCCTCCCTCGCTACTTCCCTATGCAGAGTCCTGATGAGAGTGTAAATAAGATGCTGAGGTTCCTCTAGCTACCTAATACTTGGGGACAATTCTAGCTACCTAATATTGAAGGTACTTCTGGCTTCAATACTTAGGGGCACCTTTAGCTACTTTAGCTAGTATACTAATACTTAGGGGCACCTTTAGCTACCTACGCTGGGCAGTAAGTAAAGGAAAAGTGACAGCTGGGACAGCCAGCACACTTGTAGTGCGGTTTAGCAGGGTTTTGTAGGTTCATAGTGGGCGGAGTGTAAGGTGTGCCAGGACATCTGTGCCTATAGGCTCCTGTGAGGTAAATCCGGGCCTGATCACATTTCACTGTTGCTGAGAAAACAGCATATTCAGCTCTGCACGCTGCAAACAATAATAGGAATTGATAGTGTATTTTGTACCTGCCTCTTCCCCCTTACTAAAACTGTTGCTATTGGCTGTCACTAATCCAGTGCCCATTCATCCAGTCACCAATATCACATGACGAGAGATACAGGTTCGCCAAGGTGCAGGTCTAAAGGAGTCCATTAACAATACAATTTTAGTGAACAATTGACCTCCCGATCCAGTAATTGCAATCCTATGGAATCAGTTTGGCCCATAAAAAATAACTGATCAAAACATTTAGGATGGAATTAATCCATAAAACTGATCGATTAAATAATCAATATATTTATTTGTTGCTCATTGGCACCATCAACAGTAACCAATATGCTCATTCAGAAGGTCGATAGATGATCACAAAAATTGTATCGATAATGGGCATTTTAGTCCCTTGGTCTTCACCCGAGAACCCTGCAGGGGCTATGTCAGTAACCATAATAGCCACTGGATGGGGGAACCACTAGCACACACTGTAAGGGGAGGGGGTACCACTATAGCAACAGGAAAAAATCTGAGGGGAATGGACCACCAGGAAATTCTATGAGGGTAATGGGGGCACTAGAGTAGACTACCAGGACATACATGTAAGAGGGAGAACTAGTCCTCTATGGAAAACTATATGGAGATGGGAGCCACTAGACCACCAGGGAAAGTTGGATTAGGGATCACTAGACCACCACTACATATTGTAAGGAGGAGAGAAGACCGCTAGACTGCCAGGGAAAGCTATATGGGAGTGTGTGAGCCATTAGACTACCTGGAAAACTGGATGTAACCTTCTGCTCCTATGTTCAGATGTTAGTTAAAGAGACTCCGTAACAAAAATTGCATCCTGTTTTTTATCATCCTACAAGTTCAAAAAGCTATTCTAATGTGTTCTGGCTTACTGCAGCACTTTATACTATCACAGTCTCTGTAATAAATCAATGTATCTTTCCCGTGTCAGACTTGTCAGCCTGTGTCTGGAAGGCTGCCAAGTTCTTCAGTGTTGTGGTTCTGCTATGAACTCCCCTTTCCAGGCCCCTCTATGCACACTGCCTGTGTGTTATTTAGGATTAGAGCAGCTTCTCTCTTCTCTCTTATCTTTTACAAGCTGGATAAATCGTCCTCTGAGCTGGCTGGGCTTTCACATACTGAAGAATTACAGACAAGGGCAAAGCTGTTTGCAGGAAGAAACGAGCAGCCTGAAACTTCAGTGCATGAGAACAGGGGGAAAGAAACACACAAATGATCTCTTGAGATTCAAAAGGAAGGCTGTATACAGCCTGCTTGTGTATGGATGTATTTTCTATGTGTGGACATACTGTACATCAACCTACTTCCTGTTTTGGTGGCCATTTTGTTTGTTTATAAACAAACTTTTTAAAACTGTTTTTAACCACTTTTAATGAGGCGAGGAGCAGCGAAATTGTGTCAGAGGGTAATAGGAGATGTCCCCTAACGCACTGGTATGTTTACTTTTGTGCGATTTTAACAATACAGATTCTCTTTAAGTTTAGTTAATTTATTCCTCTTGAGAAAGGTATTTCCATCACAGATGCCCTCCCAGATTTAACAAGATCTGGGATCTTGGTTGCAATCTAATGCTAGGTACACACAATACAATTTTCTGAAAGATTTACCTGCCAGATCGATTTTTTCCAACATGTCCAATCGGAATTTCGATTGATTTTCTGATCGATTGATACCACATTGTATGAAAAGTCTACCAGTAAATGAGTAAAGAAACAAGTCGAAATGCCACAATTTCATGCTGTAACAACCTACATCATAAATACATTCATAAAACATTTAGCAAAATATGGAAATAATCACTTTATTTATAAATGTAGCTTGTTGGATCTGACCTTTTCCTTTTTGTTATACTTTTAAAGTGAATGTGTACCACTTTAAAAATAAAAAAGTCAGATACTCACCTAAGGAGAGGGAAGGCTCGGTCCTAATGAGCCTTCCCTCTCCTCTCCCGGTGCCCAGTCCCGCGCAGGATCCCCCATAGCAGTATTCGACCAGTTCGGTCAAATACTGCCACTTCCGCCGCCGAAGGGAGGTTTCGGGAGCACTCGGGCTCCCGAAGACGGGCCGCTCCATACTACGCATGCGCGAGCGCCCTCTATGACGCACTCGCACGTACGTAGTATGGAGCGGCCAGTCTTCGGAAGCCCAAGTGCTCCCGAAGACCTCCGAAGTCCCTGCGGTGGCGGACGCGAACGGAGGAGCCAGCGCAGCACCGAGGGCACCGGGAGAGGAGAAGGAAGGCTCATTAGGACCGCGCCTTCCCTCTCCTTAGGTGCGTATCTGACTCTTTTTTTTTTTTAAGTGTTACCCATTGGCTTTCATTGATGCTGTTTGAATTAAAAGGTGCCTTATGTGAAATAAATCTGCCCAGTTTAACCACTTCACCACTGAGGGGTTTTACCCCCTGAGCACCAGAGCAATTTTCACCTTTCAGCGCTCCTTCCATTCATTCGTCTATAACTTTATCATTACTTATCACAATGAAATTAACTATATCTTGTTTTTTCCACCACCAATTAGGCTTTCTTTAGGTGGGACATTATGCCAAGAATTATTTTATTCTAAATGTGTTTTAATGGGAAAATAGGAAAAATGTGGGAAAAAATTAATTATTTTTCAGTTTTCGGCCATTATAGTTTTTAAATAATGCATGCTACTGTAATTAAAACCCATGAAATTTATGTGCCCTTTTGTCCCGGTTATAAAACCGTTTAAATTATGTCCCTATCACGTTTGGCACCAATATTTTATGTGGAAATAAAGGTGCATTTTTTTCAGTTTTGCGTCCATCCCTAATTACAAGCCCATAGTTTATAAAGTAACAGTGTTGTACCCTCCTGACATAAATATTTAAAAAGTTCAGTCCCTAAGGTAACTATTTATGTATTTTTTTTTAATTGTAAATTTTTTATTTTTTTTTAATTACAAAAAGAAAAAAAAATGGGGAGTGTGGGAGGTAATGAGTTAATTTTTTGTGTTTAAAGAGAGTCTGAAGCGAGAATAAATCTCGCTTCAGACCTCATAGATAGCAGGGGCACGTGTGCCCCTGCTAAACCGCCGCTATCCTGCGGCTTAACGGGGTCCCTGATCCCCCAAATCCCCTCCATAATGCGGGGGAGCGCTTCCTGGTTGGGGCAGGGCTAACCGCCGCAGCCCTGCCCCACGCGCGTCTGTCAGCGCGTATCTCCGCCTCTCCCCTGCCCCTCTCAGTCTTCCTTCACTGAGAGGGGCAGGGGAGAGGCGGCGATGCGCCGCTGACAGACGCGACTGGAGGCAGGGCTGCAGCCGTTAGCCCTGCCTCCAAGAGCGACCAAGTCTGCGACCAAGTGTCGCAGTGGGGGGTTTGGGGGTGAAGGGACCCCTGTTTAGCGGCGCTATAGCGGCGGTTTAGCAGGGGCACACGTGCCCCTGCTAACTATGAGTCTTTTTAAGTAATTCATTTGTATGTGAAAAATGTTTAGGGTGTAGTTTTACTATTTGGCCACAAGATGACAACTGTAACTTTTTGTTTAATGTGACAAGGAGGCTGGGTAAGCAGAAGTACTAGGAGGCTGGGTAAGTTGTTTTTTTCACAATGATCGTGCTGCTTACCGGAAAAGCAGCGGATCATTGCGGGGCTGAGATCAACAAACGGGAATGGATTTTCCCGTTCATTGATCTCCGGGCGAGCGGCGGGCGGCGTGTTTACCCACGGGAGTGCGTGCTAGAGCAAGCGGGAGCGCGGGCAGCGGCGGGAGCGCGGAAAGTACGGATTTCTCCGTCCCTGGGGGTTAAAGGATGGAAAAAGGGATGGAGAAATTTGTACGGGCGGGGGTAAAGTGCTTAAAGAAAAGCTGAGATGGGCCCATGACAAAAAAAAAATAGACATACCTGGGGCTTCCTCCAGCCCTCTCTAGCCTGATTGCTTCCACGCCATCCTCTTCTGACTCCCCGTTCGCCCGCAATTGGCCCCAGAAAGCCCTCCGGTTCATGGACAACTGTGCATACGCAGCCCGACCGCATGCACACTTCCACCGTGTTCACATCACCAGGAGTGCTTTGCGCATGTGCAGTACTACTGCACATGTGCAGAACACTCCCGTCCACAGTAGCGAGACAGGGGAGCGCGCTTAGCCGGACTCTGCCTGCGCCGACTGGAGGATTTTCCGGGGCCAGTTGCAGGTGAATGGGGAGTCAGAAGAGGAGGGGGCAATCAGGCCAGAGGGGGCTGGAGGAAACCCCAGGTATGTATATTTTTTGCGGTGGCCCCATCTCAGGTACACTTTAAGTTACATTGGGCTTCTTCCAGCCCCCTGTAATCCTTCAGGTCCCTCACTGTAGTTCCACTCTGATCTATACAGCAGTTGTGTCTCTCTAAAAGCAGGCCGACTGAGGTAGTCACAGCTACTGGCCCTGGCCACGTGTCTCATCAGTCTCACTCCCATCAGCGGGAGCATTTGAAGGTGCTCAGGGCCACGCATGCAGCTTTCAGAGGAGACAGCTGTTGCATGGATCACAGGGGAAAGGCCGCAATGGACCAGAAAGACTACAGGGGGCTAGGAGAAGCCCTAGGTAAGGTAAACTGGTCAGATTTACATTTCCTTTAAGATTGGAAATGGGCTGCATTCAGCTTTTCTTCAGTAAAATAATGTTGTTGTTTTTTTAAATTAGTACCATTTATTCTAAGACAAAAATATCAATTCAAATGTAATAAAATGTTAGGGTTTGCAGTAGTCTAAGTTAGACATATCTGTGATGCGATGTGGTGCTCGCACTGCATTGCAAACCTCAATTGTGAAACCAGCCTTAAAGGACAACTGAAGTGAGAAGACTATGGAGGCTGCCATATTTATTTTCTTTTAAACAATACCAGTTGCCTGGTAGCCCTGCTGGTCTGTTTGGCTTCAGAAGTGTCTGAATAACACCAGAAACAAGTATGCAGCTAATCTGTCAGATCTGAGAATGTCAGAAACCCCTGATCTGCAATTGCTTGTTCAGGGTCTATGGCTGAAAGTATTAGAGGCAGAATGTCAGCAGGGCTGCCAGGGCTGGTATTGCTTAAAGCCAATGGTTACCACTTTAAAAATAAAAAAGTCACTCACCTAAGGAGAGGGAAGGCCCGGTCCTAATGAGCCTTCCCTCTCCTCTCCCAGTGCCGCGCTGGCTCCCCAGTTCGCGTCCGCCGCCGCAGGGACTTCGGAGGTCTTCGGGAGCACTCAGGCTTCCGAAGACGGGCCGCTTCATACTACGCACGCGCGAGTGCATCATAGAGGGCGCTCGCGCATGCGTAGTATGGAGCGGCCAGTCTTCGGGAGCCCGAGTGCTCCCGAAGGCTTCCGAAAGCTCCTTTCGGCTGCGGAAGTGGCAGTATTTGACCGAACTGGTCGAATACTGCTACGGGGGATCCTGCGCGGGACCGGGCACCGGGAGAGGAGGGAAGGCTCATTAGGACCGAGCCTTCCCTCTCCTTAGGTGAGTATCTGACTTTTTGATTTTTAAACTGGTAAACATTTACTTTAACCTCCTTAGCGGTATGGACGAATATATACGTCCATCACCGCCGGAGGTCGCCGCTCAGGCCCTGCTGGGCCGATTTTGTGAAATAAAAAGCAGCACATGCATCCGGCACTTTGCCAGCCGCGTGTGCTGCCTGATCGCCGCCGCTCTGCGGCGATCCGCCGCGAGCAGCGGCGAAAGAGGGTCCCCCCCCAGCCGCCCGAGCCCTGCGCAGCCGGAACAAAAGTTCCGGCCAGCGCTAAGGGCTGGATCGGAGGCGGCTGACGTCAGCTGACGTCCATGACGTCACTCCGCTCGTCGCTATGGCGACGATGTAAGCAAAACAAGGAAGGCTGCTCATTGCGGCCTTCCTTGTTTATTCTGGTCGCCGGAGGCGATCAGAATGACGCTTCCGGAGCGCCCTCTAGTGGGCTTTCATGCAGCCAACTTTCAGTTGGCTGCATGAAAGTTTTTTTTTTATTTAAAAAAAACCCTCCCGCAGCCGCCCTGGCGATCTTAATAGAACGCCAGGGAGGTTAATAGGAAATAAACATGGCAGCCTCCATGTACCTCTCTCTTCAGTTCCCCTTTAAAGTGAACCTGAGCCGAAGCTCAGGCTCAAAATTAGTAATTACCCTGTAGAATGGGAAGCCTCAGGATCCTTTTGAGGCTTCCCTCGGTGGTCCGCAGTGCCCGTTGCTGAGCGCAGACCCCCCCCTCCTCGTTGTGGCCGCATGGCTCCTCTTTCGCATTCATGGCCGTGCATTAGAAGCTCGAGCCTGCCTGCGCAGTAGCATGGAGCTGCGGGCTCTGTGCTATAGTATGCTATAAACTGATTGATGTAAGTGATATACTTTGCAATAGCGATCCTCTGGTCTTTGGGACCGCTCAGGTCACAAGTAGTTTCAAAGGGCTGTTTCGACCCAGCAGAGCATTCTCTCTACTTACAGTGGCTTGCAAAAGTATTCGGCCCCCTTGAAGTTTTCCACATTTTGTCACATTACTGCCACAAACATGAATCAATTTTATTGGAATTCCACGTGAATGACCAATACAAAGTGGTGTACACGTGAGAAGTGGAACGAAAATCATACATTATTCCAAACATTTTTTTACAAATCCATAACTGCAAAGTGGGGTGTGCGTAATTATTCAGCCCCGAGTCAACATTTTGTAGAATCACATTTTGCTGCAATTACAGCTGCCAGTCTTTTAGGGTATGTCTCTACTAGCTTTGCACATCTAGAGACTGAAATCCTTGCCCATTCTTCTTTGCAAAACAGCTCCAGCTGGGCCATTCTAACACATGGATGTTTTGTTTTAAATCATTCCATTGTTGCCCTGGCTTTATTTTTAGGGTCGTTGTCCTGCTGGAATGTGAACCTCCGCTCTAGTCTTTTGCAGACTCCAAGAGGTTTTCTTCCAAGATTGCCCTGTATTTGGCTCCATCCATTTTCCCATCAACTTTGACCAGCTTCCATGTCCCTGCTTAAGAGAAGCAACCCCAGAGCATGATGCTGCCACCACCATATTTGACAGTGGTAGTGGTGTGTTCTGAGTGATGTGCAGTGTTAGTTTTCTGTCACACATAGCGTTTTGCATTTTGGCCAAAAAGTTCAATTTTGGTCTCATCCGACCAGAGCACCTTCTTCCACATGTTTGCTGTGTCCCCCACATGGTTTGTGGCAAACTGAAACTGGACTTCTTATGCTTTTCTGTTAACAATGGCTTTCTTCTTGTCCCTCTTCTATAAGAGCCAACTTTGTGCAGTGCACGACTAATAGTTGTCCTATGGACAGATTACCCCACCTGAGCTGTAGATCTATGCAGCTCGTCTAGAGTCACCATGGGCCTCTTGACTGCATTTCTGATCAGCGCTCTCCTTGTTCGGCCTGTGAGTTTAGGTACACGCCCTTGTCTTGGTAGGTTTACAGTTGTGCCATACTCCTTCCATTTTTGAATGATCACTTGAACAGTGCTCTGTGGGATGTTCAAGGCTTTGGACATCTTTTTGTAGCCTAAGCCTGCTTTAAATTTCTCAATAACTTTATCCCTGACCTGTCTGGTGTGTACTTTGGACTTCATGGTGTTGTTGCTCCCAATATTCTCTTAGACAACCTCTGAGGCAGTCACAAAGCAGCTGTATTTGTACTGACATTAGATTACACACAGGTGCACTCTATTTAGTCATTAACACTCATCAGGCAATGTCTATGGGCAACTGACTGCACTCAGACCAAAGGGGGCTGAATAATTACGCACACCGCACTTTGCAGTTATTGATTTGTAAAAAATGTTTGGAATCATGTATGATTTGTTACACTTCTCACGTGTACACCACTTTGTATTGGTCATTTACGTGGAATTCCAATAAAATTGATTCATGTTTGTGGCAGTAATGTGACAAAATGTGGAAAACTTCAAGGGGGCCGAATACTTTTGCAAGCCACTGTAGGCAAGTATGAAACCTCAAGTGAATTTTCGCATTCAGGTATATTTTGAGCCATCTTTTTTTCCCGATAAAGTAAACCATTGTTTTAATTATATAATATTGTGTGGCCCTACCTGCGATTACAGAATGACCCAGGAACTGAAACATGAAGTATACCCTCTAATAATTTGAAAGGTTTCACGATCTCGCCCTGTCCTGGCTTTCATTCTACCTCTCCAACCGCTACTTCACGACCGCCATCAATGAGTCCTCGTCCACCCCCAACCACCTCTTGGTGGGAGTCCCCCAAGGTTCAGTCCTTGGCCCCCTACTGTTCACCCTATACACATCCTCCATTGGCAAGGTTATCTCCTCCATGGGTTTTAATTATCATCTGTATGCAGATGACACCCAGATCTACCTCCACACCCCTGACATATCCACCACTACCATGGACAAGGTCTCCTCCTGTCTATCAGCCATTTCCTCCTGGATGTCCGCTAGGTTCCTGAAACTAAACCTAGACAAAACGGAATTTATGATCTTCCCACCCCGGACATCCATAAACCTCCCAGATGTGCATGTTAACCACTCTACCATTCACCTTACCTCTCAAGCCCGCTGTCTGGGTGTCACCCTGGACTCCGCACTCTCCTTCACTCCCCACATCCAAAACCTCACAAAGTCCTGCAACTTCCACCTTCGTAACATCTGTAAGATTCGCCCTTTCCTGACCTCTGCCACCACCAAACTCCTCATCCATGCCCTCATAATTTCCCTCCTTGACTACTGCAATGCCCTGCTGTCTGGTCTCCCTATGACCCGAACAGCCCCACTGCAGTCCATCATGAATGCGGCAGCCAGAATTATCCACTGCTCCCATCGCTCCACCACGGCGGATCCCCTCCTTGAGTCCCTCCACTGGCTTCCTATCCAGTCCAGAATCAGATTCAAGAAACTGTGTCTGACCTACAAATCTGTCCACAAAACCTGTCCAACCTACATTTCCAATCTTACTCAGGAGGTACACACCTAGCCGCTCACTCCGCTCTTCAAATGAACTTCGCCTAACCGCCCCCCGCATCACCCAGTCCCATGCCCGCCTCCAGGACTTCTCAAGAGCTGCTCCAACACTATGGAACTCCCGACCTCCACCCATTAGGGCAGCCCCCTCCTTCAACATCTTCAAGAAAGCCCTCAAAACTCACCTTTTCACTCTGGCCTACTACCCCTCACAAGTGCTCTAAACCCACAGCTGAACTCTGGTCCCCTACCTTCCGTGTCCTTACCTCTCCCTCTAGATTGTAAGCCTTTGGGCAGGGTCCTCCTCCTTTTGTGTCCTACCTGATCATGCACCTCCATTACTGTGAACCCATGCTATCTGAGTGAACCTAACTTGCCTAATCTCCATGCTCCCCTCCAGTGACTAAGCATTACCTTGTACTCATACTGTGCTGCATGATCTGGTCTTTCTTGTATTCAGGTATTGTCATTTTGCTGTATGTCACTCCTAAATATTGTATGTATCCCTATTTATTGTCCAGCGCTGCGTAATATGTTGGCGCTTTATAAATACAATAAATAAATAATAAAATAAATAAGATTGTTGAGCAGAAATTTGACTATATTAGTACAGGCCATTTTGTATAGTTACAGTGTTTATACGGATATGTATTGTGATAATGCACTGATTTATTAAAGTACCTCTCTTTCAACAAGCAATTTTGTTTAATTTATATTTTCCTTCTTAAAATGATTGGTTACTTTTAAGGGTAGACCCCTTAAAAATCCCATCTACCTACTTCTATAATATCTCAAAATAATTTTTCTGGCCTACAAATTAGTTCCCTAACTCTGAAAAGAAATATTTCTATATAAGAGCAATGCTTTAGGATATTGGAAAAAAAAAAATCAAAAGACGGGCTCGTCCGGGATTTGAACCCGGGACCTCTCGCACCCTAAGCGAGAATCATACCCCTAGACCAACGAGCCACAGTAGATTTTGTTTTCCTTTCTAGTGAAGTGTATGAGGAGAGATTATAGCTGCTTTTCATATGGCAATTTAAAAAAAAATAGCGGCATAAAATCTCAATCTTTAGGGATGAAATTTTACAGCATGTTTAGATATGGTTACTGCAGTGTTGTGAAGCTAGGCCATGACTTACAGTGGCACAGTCACATGCAGTGCCTTCTGGGAGGGGTATTATGCATACTCCTCATCTTTTCCCATTTTCCCCAGGATCGCCAAACACCAAAAAGTTACAGATAGTCTTATCTGCAATATCCACAGAAAAAAAAAATGGACTGTCTCTGTAAATATATTTCGTGACCAATAACCCCAAGGGCAGAGTATGGAAGGAGGAGCCTGAATTCCTGGCATTGCACTTCCATTTCAATTAAGTGTTTGGGCCACTTCTGTTCCTGGCTCCTTGCAGCCAAAGTCCCGGCATTGCATTTCTGTCCTGATCAAGTACTTGAGCCTCCTCTCTCTTGGCTCCTTGCCACCATGGTCTGTAGCAGCAGCGTAATTATATGATGTCATAATTATTTATACCTACAAGGAAAGACAAACACAGCATGTGTATTGAGTGCAGAGAGTAAATAATTGTTTACATGTAAATAGGCCACATTCCTCAGCACCTGTTTTTCCCTTATTCAAATATCAGCGGGTTTAGCAGGGCCATCATTGTTTGTGTGTGTCAACAGCCAATGAAGTTTGGCTGAAGGCCATAACTTTCTGTAAAAATGGGGTTGGCAACCATATCACTCCCCAGTGGCGTAGCTAACGAGCTCTGGGCCCCGATGCAAGTTTTACATTGGGCCCCCCCACCCCCCCCTTCCCCCGCGAGCACTATATACATAACAATTGATGTGGCGCACCAAAACCTGCCAATGGCAACTACAGTGTCAGAGGTGCAAGAAGGGGGATGGGAAACAGCTTGTTAATGATTACCACTATTCAAAGTATCTGTAGAAGTGATTATTATGAGCACAGGATCAATAAAGAGCTAAATCTGCAGTTGAGTTGAGGGAGGGCTCCTTAGCCCCTACTATGCGGTCGAAACCTCTGCACCCCCTATTGCTATGTCACTGGTGGGAACAGGGATGCACCAAGTAGTGCTACAGGGCCAGGCTACAACCTACAACACAGAGTACCTGAAACACAGTGGTAACCTAGCTCTCCATGTATGCCCAGATACAGCCATGTCTGGCATACACAAACGGTAGATCTGCATATTTGGGAAGAGAAGCTCATGTGAGCGTCTTCACTGCTAATCAGGTCCCTCAGAAGCAATGACTGTGAACCTTGTAGCGTGGTCATGTCAGGAGTGTGTGCCTCCACAAAGGACAAGGTCTTTCAATCATTATGCTATCCAGGCACGTGCAATGCACCCACTAGCTGATCTCAGCGTTTTGCCAGTGCGTGATGGGTTAAACACTCAGTTTAAGAGCTTTGCTCTGTGTTCTGCTATTTGACTGCAGTGTGGCTCAGGCAGGATGAGCGGCAGAGCCAATCACGCGTGTATACTGACCGACAGGCAGCGGGTGTCCTCGGCCATGTAACAGATTCACTGACGAGACTGTCAGTGAATCTGTTACATGGCCGAGGACACCCGATGCCTGTCGGTCAGTATACACGCGTGATTGGCTCTGCCGCTCATCCTGCCTGAGCCACACTGCAGTCAAATAGCAGAACACAGAGCAAAGCTCTTAAACTGAGTGTTTAACCCATCACGCTCTGGCACGTGGCCGCTGCAGAATGTAACGCCTCAGGCAAAGCGCTCACATGTACACATAGATACACACATGCACGTGCAGACAGGAATGCCATGGGGCAAAGCGACCACTGCACACAGATGAACAGACCTGTAACAGTTTTTCTCCAGGCGTGTGTTCCAGTGGGGCACATCTAAAGCGCGCAGAGCGAGGAAAGTGCACAGCAGCCAAGCTCGTAAATATTAGGAGAAAGCTGCAGTGACATGACTCACTCATCTCGCCAGACTCGCCTGGCAGTGGCTCCGCCGCTAATGACTGCTGTCTGCTGCTGACGCTGGGGAGGAGGGAGGCGGAGCCGAGGGAGAGAGATGAGATTGTCTGCCGGAGCCGGCGGCTGCGCTGTAATTAGTAAGGATGCCGGCCCGGCAGCACCCACACACTGCTCGTCCTCGCAAGGCAAAACGTTACATTATGCAAACAGGGAGGGGGGGCCCGGCGGCCGGGCCCCCCCTCAAGGCTTCAGGCGGCGGGCCCCGTCGCGAATGCGACCTCTGGATGGAAATGACAACTAAAGACTGTCAAAAATAAGACATTGATAAACAGTTAAGATTTGTCAGGGTTCTTTAACTGCTTGCTTTAGCCACACAGACGTGACTCTCTCTCTGGCTGCTGAGCCAGGTGCGTGCACTAGCGTGCTCATGATGGTCCCCGGATCAGGAAGGATTAGTGGAAGGGGACATGTGTCCCCGAGCCAATCCGTGCATGCGTAATAAGAATGATTGTTGAAGAACTGGTACTCTGAATAAAGACAAATCCTAGTGTGCAGGCCAGTCTCTTAATCTGGGGAATTCACACTTCATATTGCAACAAATAACAGTTCAGCACCATGCAACATAGAGGAACAAAAAGCGTGACATGCACTTTTTGCAGCGCAACTCTGTTCCTCATGCTGTTTTCCAGTGCAAAGTCCTATTTGGACATCGATAGAACATGACTCGGTCCTGGATCCTCCAAACAAGCAGCTGTGGCAGAGCACTTGTTAGTGCCGAGTAGCTGTAGCAGCTGGGCTGAAGGGAGCAGTGTGAAGACGCCAACTAGTTCCATCCAGTACTTCTGGACTTCCTCAGGGCCTATAGGATCCAGAGGCTTCCATCTTCTAAGGTAAGTATTTCTATTTGTACCCAAGGTTTCCCTCAGGTACACTTTAATACATACCTATGTAGAGGAAAGGTTATGGACACCATAGAGCCTTACCGCTCCTTGGTCTGTCCCGCCATTGCCGTACCATCCCCAGTGGAAGCTACTTGTTCTTGTACGTCTTCAGCAGCCTTCGGAACCACTTGCGTCCCCGAGTAGTTTCAAAGATGAGTGCATCTGTACTGTGCATGTATGGACTTAGTACAGATGCACTTTTCTTGTGTTCGACAGAGTTGGTTGAATAGCTTCCACTAGGGATGGCATAGGAACCACGGGAAGGAGCAAGGATGGGAAAGGCTCTACAGTGTTCAGAGCCTTCCCTCTACATAGGTACGCATTAAAAATTAAAATCATTTTTTGTTTTAGATTCCCTTTGAAAGAAGGGAATACCTTAAAACAGGTGTAGTTACATGGAATAAAGTGGCTTTAAACAAAAGACATCAGCATCTCTGCATAAGCTATCATATTTCCAGGGTTACTATCATACTCACTAGTCCCGGGTCCAGTGAAGTTTTCTGGGAACGCCTTTCTAGCACACTTCCAGGAACGGCGTGGATGCCATCCTCTACCTGCTGCAGTGGGCATACGCTATAGGGAGCACTCACGCTTCCCACAGTCAAGTATTGCTAAGTATTGCTGCAACAGGGGGTGGGGCTTCGGCATTGGTGCGAAGGCCAGGATATTTAAACCCTGGCCAAACAGCGCTCAGTGCTGTTTCATAGGTTAAGCAGCTGCAGCTTGTTCCACACCATTTGTGACTCTGGTCACCCCCTGCCCTGTCCAGTCAGCCCTGTCTCAGCTGTCCAGTCAGTCAGCCCTATCTCAGCTGTCCAGAGGGTGAGTCCTATCACATCAGTCCAGCCAGTCATCCTGTCATTAGTGTGTCCTGTCACATCAGTCCAGCCAGTCGTCCTGTCATTAGCCTGTCCTGTCATATCAACCCAGTTGGTCCCCAGTCTGTCCTGTCACATCAGTCCAGCCAGACCTCTTGTCATCAGCCTGTCCTGTCATATCAACTCAGGCGGTCCTCAGCCTGTCCTGTCACATCAACTCAGCCAGTCCTCCAGTCATCAGCCGACCCTGTCTTTCCAGTCCGCCCTCCCCTCCTACCGCAGGGTTCACCCCTCCTGTTCCTCTCATCACTGGTGGGGCAGCCCTGGGGGTCATGACTTACTGGGCACCAGGCAGCAAAGTATTCTGTAGACCATTAGGGGTGATGGCCCATCAACCCTTGTGGGGTGCGCTGGTGAAGATCTGTACCTACTTAAAGGGACTCCGAGCAGTGCAGTAACTATGGAAAGATAGATATCATTTTAAAGCTCTCTTTCTCCTCTTTCCAATAATATATAAACCGCCGCCCTACACCTTTTAGTTTTCGCTATTTTCGCGATTGAAATTGCCGCGGCTGCGATTTAAATCGCGAATATAGAGAAAACTAAAAGGCGTAGGGCGACGATTTAGGTGTCGCCAGAAAGAGGAGAAAGAGAGCTTTAAAATGATATCCATCTTTCCATAGTTACATTGTATTACACAGGGCGACTTTTTCCTAAAGTCAGCAGCTTCATTCAGCAGAATGGAGCTGCTGACACTGGGGAAAGTGTCGTCCTGTGTAATACAATGTAACTATGGAAAGATGGATATCATTTTAAAGCTGTCTTTCTCCTCTTTCTGGCGACACCTAAATCGTCGCCCTACACCTTTTAGTTTTCTCTATTTTCGCAATTTAAATCGCAGCCGCGGCAATTTCAGTCGCGAAAATAGCGAAAACTAAAAGGCGTAGGGCGGCGGTTTATATATCATTGGAAAGAGGAGAAAGAGAGCTTTAAAATGATATGCATCTTTCCATAGTTTTTGCACTGCTCGGAGTCCCTTTAAGATTCCACGCTTAGGGGTGTCTGCACCAATCACTGATGCTGAGATCAACAGGACCCTGACACTTATTTTCCGTGATCAGATGTATTTACAAAGAAGAACACACACCCTGGGCTGCAGAGTAATAGGAATCATATGTACAAAACATTGGACAACATTCTTATTCATCTTCCTCCCAGTGGGGCTTCAAAGCATAGTGTAAAGAAGCTCCATTAGCATCCTTACTATAGAAAAGACCCTTGGTAGTCAGACCATTATTTCCGTAGTAAGTTTTGAAGGGGGGGGAGGGGTCAAAAGGAATTCTTTCTAACATATACAGTATAACACAATATACCAAAAGATGGAACCTTGTTCAAAAGCTCTACTAGAAACAAAATGATCAAATATGTAACCTAAGGTTTTATTCAAAAGGCTTTCATGGCACAATGATGAAGATTGGCAACAAATTTCAAATATGTAGGTGGAATACTGGCTTGTAGCACTTTTCTACTCAACGCTTGTCACTGGGCTGAGACCAAATCCAATGTATGCCTAATGAATGAATAATTTCTAGACCAGGTAGTGGCTTTTCAAATCTGTTCAAGGGTTGCAAAGCTTAGGTCGTTGTTTTTGTTGAGTAAGCTGGAAAAGGAGCAGAAGCCAACCTACCCACAGAATAATATGCTTCACTAATAGCCAACTTAATCCAATTAGCTAACTGAAAAAAATACTAGTTTGGCTTTTTGCAGTATTGTATTACATGCCTTTTCAAGTCTAGGAAATGCCTGTCTTTATACCCATTTAGGCCATAATGGGAGGTAGTACAATAACTATTAACCCATCTTATACTGTAAAAAGTCCTGGTCAGTATTTATGATATGTCTGTTCTTTAAATCCTCTTCCATTTACTCCTGATGATAGATAGATCTCTCTCTAATCAACAACTTTTTTGTGTAAGAAGAAAAGATACAATAAAGGCAAATACAATCCCACAATGAAACATAAAGAACTGTATAGTCAACGTACGGCGTGTCAGGTTTACATACAGGTGCACATTGATTTTCAATAAATGTGCCAATACACATCTGTGCAAAGGTGTCGAGAGGCCACAGCTGTATTGACCACTGCCTACAAAGTCATTAGAAGCCAAAGGGGAAGGACAACCATCCTCAACAATAATTACCTGGAACTCATCATTCTTTTATATTCAGAGCTATCCTTGAATTCCATCAAAACTGTCCAGGTGACAATAAATGTATCGGTCAGGTCCTTTTTGGTTGCAATAAGCTCCTCAACCCCTTCAACCTGATCCGGTCCTACAAAACCAGTTCTTCAAGGTAATAATTTTCTCAGGAGGGTGCTCAACTACGGCTGAGTAGAGCAAGGAGAGTGGTGAAGTGTGCCTTTGACATACTTGCCAATAAGTGGTGCATTTTCCACTCCTCTGTGAAAATGCAGTCACTGTTGTCAAGGCAACATGTGTTCTGCCCAACTATGTATAAGACATGGAGGGCAACATCCCTCCTTGCTGGATCTATGCAGAGGTGCACTGTACCTGCATAGACTCAGAGAAAGACCCTGAAGGTTCGGTTCCTTGGCAGGATCAGTATGCTTAGCCACCTGTGTACCTATAACCTTCTGACTATCCACTATTCCCTTTGACAGTTTTGGTTTGTAATTGTCACAAGGTTTTTTTCAACCTATCTTACACCTCATTGTTACCTAAATATGTTTGGCCCACTCTAGACCACCAGAGAAGCTATATTGGGAGGTGAAGCCCTAGATCTCCGGGGAAGCCATATGGGGAGGGATAGGGAAAGCACTAAAAGAGGCATTAGACACCAGGGGACCACATAGGGGAGGGAGAGGAAACACTAGACACCAGGGAACTGTATGGGGGGGGACATTAGACACTAGGGAACTTTATAATGGAGAGATGTGGTGCTAGACATTGCAGATGTCCCAGGACTTGGTCCCACTGTTCAATGTCGGGCCACTTAAAATTTGAGTTTGCCTTAGAGAAGACGATCAGTGGAACAGTGGGCACCAGGAGGATACAGGAAGCCTCTGGATTTTGCATAACTATGTCCATGCTCATGACTGGTAGTGATAACAGAAAGAAAAAGTTTAATAAAGAACTGGAAAGAGCACAAGTCTGGTTAAGTTCTTCTTTACCTGGTTCATGCATTTGTCAGGGCCGGTTTAAGCAACAATGGGGCCCCAGGGCAAAATAAACCTGGGGGGCCCCCCCAACAGATACCCCGGAACAAAAATCAGCATTCAGGGACCTTTTTTGCAGCTGATAGTCAGGGTGTGAAGCCCCAATTTGTCGGACTGGCTATCCCAGCCGGCATGGGGGACAAGGGGTTAAAAAGTTTCAGGAGGGGGGACCCCACATAATTTAAAAAAAAAAAATCCCACTCTAAACATTAAAAAAAATTGGGAAAATAGGAAAAAAATTCCAGGGATCTTCATACAGCCATATTGCGGCTGTATAGCGATCCCTGGCCAAAGCGCTGCGGCTGCGTATGGACCCCCTGGAAACCCCATCAGGAAATGTATTGCTCTTTCTTTTGATACATGTAAAATTAGGTTTGCTACTAAAAGTGACATTTACCGCATTTAAAAGTATACTTTTTTCCTTCTAAAAACTTTAAAATCGATTTTCTCAAAAACTATAAGGTCTGTTTGAAAAATTGTTTTTTCCTCTTATTCTCAATGATATCTTTAATATATCCTGCAAATTTAGGGTTTCTAGCATTTAAGGTGGATTTGTTATTAACCGTTAAAGTCGGCGGGTTTTTAAATGTGTATTTTTTTTCCTTTGAAACTTTTAAATCAATTTTCTCAAAAACTATAAGGTCTTTTTGAAAAAAATGTTTTCCTCTTGTAGCCACGGGGGGCCCCTACAAGCTCTGGGGCAATTGCCTCCTTTGCCTCTATGGTAGCGCCAGCCCTGGCATTTGTATCCTCCCGCCTAGACTACTGCAACGCCCTGTTCATTGGATCTACAGATAAGGTTCTGAGCCCCTTACAATTAGTACGGAATGCTGCAGCCAGACTCCTAGCCAATGCCCCCCGCAGCTCACACATCACCCCAGTACTGCAAACTCTTCACTGGTTGCCAGTAAAATGGAGAATCAATTTTAAGATCTGCCTGCTGACATTCAAGTCTCTAAACCACATTGGACCCAAATACACAGCGGATCTATTGGAACTTGATGCCCCTCCACGCACCCTCCGCTCTGCGAACAAGATGAAGCTGGTTATTCCCAGGATACACTTAACATTTGGTGCTCGGGCCTTTTCCTATCGGAGCAGTGCTTTTCAGCGCTGCTAGATTTGGGCGCAGCCAGCGCCGCCATAGACTGTAATGGGAATCAGTCTATAGCGGCGCTCAGTGAGGAAGGTCGGCTCCGTCAGAAGACGGAGCCGAAGTTGCTTAAAAAACACAATAATTCGGCCTCCAGCAATCGCTGGAAGCCGAATTATTTCATTCCCCCACTATCCATGTCGGCCTGGAGGGGGAATAGTAATTAAAACGCCCCGGACTTGTGCAGAAGCAGGACCAGCCATTTAACAGCTGGATCCTGCGCCCAAGTCTACCAGCGCCGTATTCAAATGTACGCTTTCCTATGCAGCCCCTACGCTATGGAACTCACTTCCACAATCAGTACGAGAGGCTCCTTCTCTGGACAGCTTTAAAGAGAACCCGAGGTGGGTTTGAAGAATATTATCTGCATACAGAGGCTGGATCTGCCTATACAGCCCAGCCTCTGTTGCTATCCCAAACCCCCCTAAGGTCCCCCTGCACTCTGCAATCCCTCATAAATCACAGCCACGCTGCTGACAAACAGCTTGTCAGAGCTGGCTGTGTTTATCTCTAGTGTCAGTCTGCTGCTCTCCCTGCCTCCTGCAGAACTCCAGTCCCCGCCTGCATCCCTTCCTTCCCTGCTGATTGGAGGGAAGGGACGGGGGCAGGAACCGGAGCTATGCAGGAGGCGGGGGAGCAGCTGAGACTGACACTACAGATGTAAACACAGCCTCACAGCACGGCTGTGATTTATGAGGGATTGCAGAGTGCAGGAGGACCTTAGGGGGGTTTGGGATAGCAACAGAGGCTGGGCTGTATAGGCAGATCCAGCCTCTGTATGCAGATAACATTCTTTAAACACACCTCGGGTTCTCTTTAAAAAAAAAAAAAAGGCTAAAAAACTCACCTCTTTTTCCTAGCTTTTGAGACTGCATAATGCAGGTTCACAGCGCTTTGAGTCCCCAAGGAGAAAAGCGCTATAGAAATAGTATTGTTATTATTTATCAGACCAGACCACAAGCATTTCAGCACCTGAAAACGTTGTTACACGTGTTTCCACTGAGCTCTCTTTACCAAGGAAAATTAGCAAGGGCAGAAAAACACTGGGTAACTGTTTACACACTTTTCGTGTCGTGGCGTCAAACTGCGCTAAGCTATCCACACCGCACACATAACAGCCAAGAGGCTGCACCCAGCATTCCCTCTGCTGGCAGCACCGCCCGCTACAACAAGCACCAATTTCCCGCCACGCAGCAGCGCGCACAACCTCCCCTCGAAGTCCGAGAACAGAGCGCGCGCCCGTGTGGACGTGGCGCCCTCCAGCCAACCGCAGAGCGAGTGCCGCCTTCCCTCAGTCCTCTACCAATGAAGTGCAATACCTCAGGCGACGCTAGCGCAGGAAGCCACGCCCATAGCGACGAGCAGCTGCTTCCGGTGTCGGCGTGTGAGGAGGGCAGGTCGGGCGTAGCAGAAGGAAGCAGAGAAGGTAACGGGAAAAGGAGAGGTGAAGAAGTCAGATGTTTTGTAACGTAATTTTTTTTGTAGCGCTATTATTGGGGCAAAAACTTGTAACGGGGTTTTAGAAAAAAGTGAGTTGCTCCTCTAATGATTTATAAATGATTCTTACGTGAAAGCAAATATGTGCCTTAATGAACTGTTGTACATACCAGCAACTTGTAATAAGTCATGCCTTGTTTATTTGTCTTTAAGCTTTACAGTTCTTATTCCTCACGGTTGTACAGTAGTGTGTTGTACCTGTGCTGTTCAGCTATGTATCTGATTGATTGTAATGTTGAATTGTAGAGCTTTTTTGTAAGAAAGTCTGTCTATTGCTTGAGTAGAGCACTTTAAAAGTTTTTTTGTCCAGAATTTTTAATAATATAGAACTGGTCATATATTGACAGCTAGGTAGCCAAAGTTCCCTAAAAATTTCAACTGACTCCTAGTTTTTGAGTTCTTCTCTGATTGTCAATGGAGCTGATATCTAAAAATCTGCTGACTAATGGACAGGGAAGACTGAATGTGATCATTATTCAAAATCCAATTCAATTGCCTTTTGTTCTGGCTTGCTAATGACAACTTTACATTTATAGATTATTATTTTTTTTCTGTTGATGACTGGTGTTTGAGGTGGATCTATCATACCTGCTGTTTAATAGCTTGTCACAGCTTATGTTACAGAACAGAAGTAATGTGCAGCAAGTATAAGTGATAATACTAATAATTAACCACTTCCGGATTTCTGGTACGTACAGGGCCGGCCCGCTCATGAGGCGGGGTGAAACATTTGCCTCAGGCGGCACTTCTGGGGGGCGGCACCCGCTTGTCTGTGGGTGCAGGGGGGGCGGCCGCCGAGCGGCCTGGGAGGGACCCTACACTATAGTGCAACCAGGGCCGGCCCGCTCATGAGGCGGGGTGAAACTTTTGCCTCAGGCGGCAAATTTCCAGGGGCGGCATCCGCCCGTCGGAGGGTGCGGGGAGCCGGCCGCCCAGCTGGAGGGGTAGCGGGCAGGAAGGGGGTATTGGGCCTAGCGGCAGGGAGGGGGGTCGGACCCCCCCTCCCTCACCTGGGTCCTCCATCTGCGCTCCCCCTCCAGCTTTAAAAAGTTAAGTCGCAGCCGCTACTAGTAAGAGGCAACGGGCGGGGATCACTCACCTCTTCCGCGTTCCAGCGTGCGTTCCACTGACGTCACTTCCTGCAACGTCGTCCACTTACAATGCAGTGGGCGGCGTTGCAGGAAGTGATGACAGTGGAAAGCACGCTGGAACGCGGAAGAGGTGAGTCATCCCCACCTGTTGCCTCTTACTAGTAGCGGCTGCGACTTAACTTTTTAAAGCTGGAGGGTGAGCGCAGATGGGGGACCCAGGTGAGGGAGGGGGGGTCCGACCCCCCCTCCCTGCCGCTAGGCCCAATACCCCCTTCCTGCCCGCTACCCCTCGAGCTTGGCGGCCCCCCACCCTCGGCTTGAGGAGGGAGGGCAGCGATTTTTTCTAAGTTTGCCTCAGGCGGCAAAAAGTCTGGGGCCGGCCCTGGGTACGTATATACACGCCCCTGTAAAGTTCACCTGCAGATCAGGGGCGTGTATATACGTACCGCTCTGTTTTGCTTCAGGGCGATCGCACGCGTGCATGAGGGGCCGTCTCGTCGGCCAGCTGTTGGGAAATGGGAACTCTGTTCCCAAAAGTCTATTTGTGCCCCCACTAAAGGATGATCGCTGCCAAAAATAAATACAAAAAGTTTTTGTAGCGATCGTGGGCGCGATTGAGAACGCGCATGCGTGCGCAAGCGTGGCCACAACTCCGGCAAGCCGCTGGTGGACGGGAACTGTGTTTCCTAAAGCCAGTGAAGCGCGCCCCCACCCCCCCCCCCCCCCCCCCAGTAAAGGATGATCACTAGGGCTGCACGATTTTAGGGAAAAATTGAAATTGCGATTTTTCTCAGAAATTTCGATTTATTTATTTTTTTTTTTTTTCACGATTTTTTTCAAAACAAACTTTAGCACTAAATTCACAATGTACAGTAACATTTACAAACATGCACTGACAGAAAATGAAATGATATTATCAAACTGAGTGTAGTATTATGTTATTTTCTGTCATGTTTGTAAATGTTACTGCATTCATGCGCAGAGTAATTTAATACAGTCCTGCGACAGAGAGAGACACACAGAGAGGGAGGGGAGAGAGAGGGATGGAGAGAGGAAGGAGAGAGAGAGTGGGAGGGAGAGAGGGATGGTGGCCTGGCTACCACAGGGGCTGGTGGACCTGGGCCACTGGTGGCACTGGCAGAGCTGACAGTGGCCGCAATGTTAGTGTGGTTGTGGCCATGATGTCCTGTGACCGAGAGAGGGGGAGAGAGAGACAGAGATAAAGTGACAGAGAGAGGGAGAGACAGAGAGGGGGGAGAGAGAGGCAGAAAGAGAGAGGGGGGGGGAGAGAGAGACAGAAAGAGGGGAGAGAGAGACAGAGGGGGCAGATAGATGGGGGGGGGGGAGAGAGAGAAAGACAGAAAGAGAGAGGGGGAGAGACAGAGCAAGACAGGGAGGGGGGAGAAAGAGAGAGACAGAGGAGAGAGAACAGGGGGGGAGAGAGACAGAGAGGGAGAGAGAGGGGGCAGATAGATGGGGGGAGAAAGAGCCAGAGAGAGGGGGGGGAGAGAGACAGAGAGGGGTGAGAGACAGAGGGGGGGGGGGGGGAGAGAGACAGAGTGGTGGGAAGAGAGAGGGAGATACAGAGTGGCCGGAGCTAGAGGTGGCCGCTGCACAATGCAGGTGGAAGGACTGGCTGGGGGATCTCTGTTGGCAGGCTGAGGCCTCTCGCTCCCTGCCACCATTAAGTCCAGCAGGCACAGCAAAGTTGCTCACCGATGGCAGGCAGCGGGCATCCATTTCGCGCTGGCGGAAAGGGGGCAGCGGCGGTCATCCATTTCGCGCTGGCGAAAAGGGGGCAGCGGCAGGCATACATTTCGCGCTGGCGGAAAGGGGGCAGCAGCAGGTCGTCATTACTTCAAGGCGGGCGGCAGGCAGCGTGACTCCGGTCACTTCCGGATTCTGCCTCCGCCCGCACACCGGTCCAGCAGTGCATATTTGTGAATGAATGAGCTGGACAGCAGGGGGGGCGAATCTAGTCTAGAGCGGCACACAGCTCCACCAATCACTAGATAGAGATAGTATGATGGCGGCATAGGCGGAGCTGTACCCTCTGTACAGATCCGCCTATCAAGGCTGTGGAGTCAGTCCAAAAATCCTCCGACTCCTCAGTTTAGGATTCCACCGACTCCTCGACTCCGGCTCCTCTAATTTGCATATTACAATTTTGTTGATTAAAAGTATGTAACATGAAATTCGTCTCTTAACTGCCAACGCTTAGGAATTTTACAAGACAACTGAAGTGAGAAGGTTATGTAGACTACTATATTTATTCCCTTTAGATTAAAACTAGTCCTTGGTAAGAGTACTTGTAAAAGGTACAAACCGGAACAAAAAACATCTGTCAGGCCCTAGGCAATGTAAGTGTGGGTACATGTAAGAATGATGTGTAGGTACTCTGCAGGGGAATGAGGAGATTGTAAACAGACAACACCTCTGTGTTCAATGTGCACAACATTCTCAGTGGATTCCCTGCAGCTCTGTGGGGAGTGCATATGTAGAGTATAGTACTACTGTGTAACAAAGTAAACCTGAGACAGATGAAATTAAAGTTTTATACATACCTGGGGCTTCCTCCTCCACCACCTTGATCTTCTGCTATGAGTCCAGGTACTTGAGCCAGTCGGGCGTAGTGCGCATGCACACACTCCGCCGCCAGGAGCATACTACACCTGTGCAGCACTATTGCGCAGGTGCAGAAAGTTCCTGGCTGTGGGAGCGGCATGCGGCCGGACAGCGCTGACTGGCTGAATTACCAGGACTCATAGCAGAAGATCCGGGTGGTGGAGGACAGCAAGGGACTGATTAGCCTGTAGGGGGCTGGAGGAAGCCCCAGGTATGTATAAAACTATTTTTCATCCGTCTCAGTTACCCTTTAATTTGTTGTCACCAAACCAAATTTTAACAACATATCAAATTATTTGATTTCATCAGCAAAGGGAGTGCATACATTTGCATAAATCAGCATCAATGCAGAATTATTTCCATCTCGTTGACCATCTCTATTAGTGACACAGCTACACATCAGGCTTTATTCTTACAGCATAGATGTTATTTAGTATATATAAGAGATTCCTGTGTACACATCATATATACAGTCACAATCAGATATGTATATCTGACCTTAAAGAGAACCCGAGGTGTGTTTAAAGAATGTTATCTGCATACTAGGGCTGCACGGTTTTTCGGTTTAAAACCGAAACCGCGGTTCGTGGCAAGACGATCTGCTGATCGTCAGTACCATCGGTTTTTTCGGTCTGCTGTTTAATACTTTGCTTCTGGCCCCGCTGTGCGCGGATTGGCCAGAAGCAGTGAATATGTATGAGAGTTAATGAGCGGGGAAGGGGGGGCGGATCCACTCCAGCAAGCGGCCGGGCACATGCAGCATTACCAATCACTGGCTAGCGATTAAATGACGGCAGCAGTATTTTTGGTGCATCAATATTATAGTGTATAGGGCACTATCATTATGACCCCTCTTCGTATTTATTGTGGGATCTAAATATGTCCCTAATTAGTCCTGTGCATTGCTAATATTATAGGTTATGTGTGATATGTCACCTCACCCTATTTTTTGGGGTGTTCCAGAATTATTAATTGCAATGATCACATCATAAAGTGCATGTGTAGTTAGTGACTGTTTCTTAATGATATTTATATTAATTGTTCCCCTTATGTGTGCTAATTTTTAATATTATGTTAAAGTGCTTAATTTTTTGTCCTGTCATACAGGTGTCTATAATTGTGTTTATTGAAAAAAAAAACAAACGTATACTTTGTTGATCTTGTGAAAGCATTAATGTGATTACCCCTAAACTCAGATTAATCATTTGTAATATGCCCATTCAGTTCCTCGATCGATTCTCCAATTAGGAGCAGGGATGCACTATGAAATGTAGCGGCAGACGTCAGGAGGCGGAGCCCCTGATGAGTCTGGTGGAAGACGTAACGCGCGTAGGGCGGTAGTAACGTTTGACGTCGCGCACTGATCAGTACGCGCACGGACCGGCCGGACGTAGTAAAGGCGCACTGCTTGCAAACCCTGGGAGCGAGAGAGGCGGCGGAGCGGGCTAGCGTGGACGGGAAAGACGCACCCTGCACCAGACGGATGGGCATTGGCACCAAGGGTCTGTTACATGCGGAATAAGCTTCTGGATGCGTAAGTGTACTGATTATTGCGCACAGAAGCAATCTGTATACAGTATTACGCTATGTGGCTTTTTTTCTGTTTTTATATATGTTTTATTGAGACTTTTACTCTGGAATAAATCGGAAGGACCTTGTAAGAGGCCAGTTTTAAACAAGTGGAGTCGTGATTGCAATCCTCTCAAAAGCGCAGTTTCCACCCGTATATAAGTGGTGGGGAACATCTGGTGAGAAGTATGGCATGCAGTGTGTAATGTGGCACGTTCACAAGGTGTTAAGAGGGAGACACAGTATTTACAGTTATAAGCATTTTCATGTCCTGAATTGAACTATATTACCCTATGTGGAGAAATTATTTTCCTCTGCAGAAACGAGTTCGGGCTGGCTGTTCCAGCATTTGGCTTAAGACCCACCTGATAAGCTGAGGTGGTGTATATCTGGTGAGCATTTAGTGAAAAGGGGGAGGAATTTGATTGGAGTGACACCTGGGTAACACAGAACACGGGTGATGTGGAAGAGGATTAATGTGCTTTATTGAACAATATTACCCTATGTGGAGCTTGTTTTTATTCCAGGTCTGGAGAGCGCAGCATTACGATTGAAATTTAAGCACAGCTATTACTGTATATATACTGTATATATACATTCTTTTTAATGACTATTATCTGAGAAATAGAACATTTTATCATATTTTCTATTTTAATTACAGTTACAAATTCATTAGGAGTCGGAGTCGGTGCAGTTTTTCTCGACTCCGACTCCAGGCACCCAAAATTGCCCGACTCCATGACTCCGACTCCACAGCCCTGCCGCCTATCGCCTCCATCATACCATCTCTATCTAGCTATTGGCGGCGCTGTGTGCTTCTCTGGACTGGACTCGTCCTCCCCCTGCTGCCCGGCTCATTGACATTCATAAATATGCACTGTCTTCTGCCAATCAGTGGCTCTCTATGACGGCGCGGCGGTAGGCGGGACAAAACCGACTAAACCACAGCTACCGACGATCTGTAGATCGTCTGCACGTGAATTGCGGTTTCGGTTTAATACCGCAAAACCGTGCAGCCCTAATGATCACCGCCAAAGACAATGGCTGTGATCAATCAAAAATGATAAATAAGTACATTTATTGCACGCGCACGTATGGACACCCGCTGGGCTCTGATTGGTGAGAGGGAACAATGTTCCCTCCAGCCAATCAGAGTGCCCAAAATAGTGAATGATTGCTGCCAAAGCCAATGGCAGTGATCATTCATAAAAAGTTAAGAAATAGAAAAAATACACCTTTATTTTGAAATAATATACTGTCATAGTTACATAGTTATTTTGGTTGAAAAAAGACATACGTCCATCGAGTTCAACCAGTACAAAGTACAACTCCAGCCCGTCCCCCACATACCCCTGTTGATCCAGAGGAAGGCGAAAAAACCCCCACAAGGCATGGTCCAATTAGCCCCAAATGGGAAAAATTCCTTCCTGACTCCAGATCAGGGCTGTGGAGTCGGAGTCGTGGAGTCGGGCAATTTTGGGTGCCTGGAGTCGGGAAAAAATGCACCGACTCCGACTCCTAATGAATTTGTAACTGTAATTAAAATAGAAAATATGATAAAATGTTCTATTTCTCAGATAATAGTCATTAAAAATAATGTATATATACAGTAATAGCTGTGCTTAGTCCACGAAAATGAAATAAACCAATCAAAATGAGTTACTTGTGCTGCTTCAATAAAGCAGTCCCCGTATTTTTAAGGTCAGATATACATATCTGATTGTGTCTGTATATATGATGTGTACACAGGAATCTCCTATATATACTAAATAACATCTATGCTGTAAGAATAAAGCCTGATGTGTAGCTGTGTCACTAATAGAGATGGTCAATGAGATGGAAATAATTCTGCACTGATGCTGATTTATGCAAATGTATGCACTCCCTTTGCTGATGAAATCAAATAATTTGATATGTTGTTAAAATCTGGTTTGGTGACTACAAATTAAAGGGTACCTGAGACGGATGAAAAGTAAAGTTTTATACATACCTGGGGCTTCCTCCAGCCCCCTTCAGGCTAATCAGTCCCTCGCTGTCCTCCACCACCCGGATCTTCTGCTATGAGTCCTGGTAATTCAGCCAGTCAGCGCAGTTCAGCCACGTGCCGCTCCCACAGCCAGGAGTGTTCTGCACCTGCGCAATAGTGCTGCGTAGGTGTAGTACGCTCCTGGCGGCGGAGTGTGTGCATGCGCACTACACCCGACTGGCTCATGTACCTGGACTCCTAGCAGAAGATCCAGGTGGCGGAGGAGGACAGCGAGGGACTGATTAGCCTGAAGGGGACTGGAGGAAGTACCAGGTATGTACAAAGCTTTAATTTCATCTGTCTCAGGTTTACTTTGTTACACAGTAGTACTATACTCTACATATGCACTCTCCACAGAGCTGCAGGGAATCCACTGAGAATGTTGTGCACATTGAACACAGAGGTGTTGTCTATCACCCATAAACCTTGTTCAGATTGTGTATGAAGAATGTGTAATAGAGGAAGAATCTCCTCATTCCCCTGCAGAGTACCTGCACATCACTCTTACATGCACCCACAGTTACATTGCCTAGGGCCTGATAGAAGTTCTTTGTTCCGGTTTGTACCTTTTACAAGTACTCTTACCAAGGACTAGTTTTAGTCTAAAGGGAATAAATATAGTAGTCTACATATCCTTCTCACTTCAGTTGTCTTGTAAAATTCCTAAGCGTTGGCAGTTGAGACGAATATCACGGTACATACTTTTAATCAACAAAATTGTAATATGCAAATTAGAGGAGTCGGTGGAATCCTAAACTGAGGCGTCGGAGTCCGTGGATTTTTGCACCGACTCCACAGCCCTGAAAAATAGTGTCAACCAGAGAACCCTCAACACTTACAGAAAAACATTGATCTTGTGATGTTTAAAATGTAACGAAAGTTAAAGGTTCATGTACTCCTGCCCATCAATCGGGGGTTGAGAAAAATAATTTCACTTTACCTGGAACTTCGTCCTGTGCCCGCGCCGTGATAAACCGATCGTCCGCCATTGCTCAGTTTTGCTTCTGCCAACTGATCAGTCAGTGGGCCATTGGGCCTACACGGCCCTGGCCGTGCGCATCCTCATTTGCGATCCCGTCGGTGAGAGCGTCCTTCACAGTAAGCGAAAACCTCGTAATGCGCAGGACACTCTTGCCGATGGGAACAAGGACATGCGGCCATGGCCAACTGATCAGTTGGCAGAAGGGAAACTGAGCCGCTGCAGGAGACCCGAGGATCGGTTTGGCCCAGCGCAGGCACATGATGGCTGCAGGGAGCTGGTAGATGCCCCAAGTAAGTGAAACTCTTTTTTTCCTGGCTTCTGTTTATGTTCACGTTAAAGGGAAGGTCCGAGCAAAATGTGCAGTAGATGCTCACACGTGTGCAGTAGTTGCTGTTTGGCATCTGCAACAGAGGGGGCCAATGGCTAGGAGCAGAGCTGCGATGAGGGACATATCTGTTGCCAGGGGCTGGAGCAAGCCCCGGGTAAGTAGATCACTTTTTGCTATTTTGATTGCATCTGTCCCTTAAAGAGACTCTGAAGCGAGTCTAAATCCACGGTTTTGACTTCTATTTATGTTAAAGTGAACCTTAAAGAGTAACTGTTAGCCCCCAAAGTGAAATTTAAGAGAATCACATGTGAGAGATGCACGGCGGCGGCTGCTCTGCTGTGCTCCGGCTGGAAGTGCTGCCGCTCTGTCTCCGTGTCAGAGCGGTCAGCTGTTTGTGGTGCAAATAGATCGGCACCTGGTCCTGGGGGGGAGAGGGGGAGAGGGCAAACATAGGCATGTCATCAGTATCTGATATGCGGCTTTGCGTCGTTAGCGTGGGCAAAAGGCTACATAGTAGCAAAATGATACTGATTTTTGCAGAACGCATTGGCTTTTTTGATCACTTTAATACTAAATAAAACATTGCTGTACAGATTTAAATTTCACTTTGGGGGCTAACAGTTACTCTTTAAGTGAGAAAAAAAAATTGAGTTTTACTCACCTGGGGCTTACCTCAGCCCCCTGCAGCTGATCGGTGCCCACGACGAGTCGCTCTGATGCTCCGGGTCCCGCTGGCGGCCACTTCCGGTTTCGCCGTCAGGACCCGTCAGGCTGGGGAACGCGGCTGATACTACGCGTTCCGAGCCAAAATAGCACCCCTATGCGGCCATATGTCCGCATAGGCACCCGTATGCGGACATATGGCCGCATAGGGGTGCTATTTTGGCTGGGAACGCGTAGTATCAGCCGCGTTCCCCAGCCTGACGGGTCCTGACTGCGAAACCGGAAGTGGCCGCCAGCGGGACCCGGAGCATCAGAGCGACTCGTCGTGGGCACCGATCAGCTGCAGGGGGCTGAGGTAAGCCCCAGGTGAGTAAAACTCAATTTTTTTTTCTCACTTAAGGTTCACTTTAAGCACTATAGCTAGTGCTAAAATGCAACATCCCTGTAGCAGAACAAGGAGTTTATACCCCCCAAATCAACACTAAGTCTGGGGAGCGCTTCCTGCTTGAGGCAGAGCTTAAGGCTGTGGCTCTGCCTCTTCGCGCATCAATCCCCGCTGGTCGCCGCCTCTCCCCGCCCCTCTCAATTTCCCTTCACTGAGAGGGCCATAGATCTGTGTGCAGATTGACGTGCATGGAGGCAGAGCTGCAGCTCAAAGCTCTACCTCCATGGGCAATCCACGTGGAATTTACACAGGGGATTGGGGGGTATAAACCCCCTTAATTTTGCAGCGGGATGTGGCGTTTTAGCACTCGCTATAGTGCTTTCATAAGTAGAAGTTAATAACGTGGATTTAGACTCACTTCAGAGTCTTTTTAAAGCGAATCTGAACTTGGATCTTGTTCTCTGCTCTAAAATAAGCAACAGCATAGTAACCTTAAGTCAGATAAAAAAAAAATGAGTTTTACTCACCTGGGGCTTCCCTCAGCCCCCTGCAGCTGATCGGTAGCCTCGCTCCCATCCTCCTGGACCCGCCGGCGGCTACTTCCGGTTTCGCCGTCACCGGCCGTCAGACTGGGAACGCGAGTGATTCTTCGCGTTCCCAGCTACAATAGCACCCCCTATACTGCTATTGCAGCAAGGAAGGATACACACATCAGGTAAGTCTTTGGAAAATGAAAGATCGCAGACCGATTTTACCCCCGATCATGTAGTATGAGAGCCATACCTATAGTCTATTCTATTGAGCTGAACTCTCCATCAGATAAACATCTTTGCAAGATGCTGTACAAATGCAAAAGATCAGTTCCTGCAAAATGCATTCATAGTCTATAATATCTGCAGATCTATGGACCTTCATCTGCAGATCAGATCCACCAGGATGGATCTGCACATAATTGTCAGATCTGCAGATGAATGTCCGTTAAACAATGTGTTTATGAGACCTGCAGATATCCTAGACTATGAATGCAATTTGCAGGAACTGATCTTTTGCAGATACTGATCTGTTGCATGTGTACAGCATCTTGCAAAGATGTTTATCTGATGGGTAGTTCAGCTCAATAGAATAGACTGTGTAGGTATGGCTCTCATACTACATGATCGGGGGTAAAATTGGTCTGTGATCTTTTATTTTCCAAATACTATTATCTGATGTGTTTACCCACCTTTAGCTGCTCTCCTGAGACAGCCAGCTGACACAGCTGAAAGATCAAATTACAGTTGTGATTAGTCACATATGACGGAATTAGGCAGGCTAAACTCATAAAGGGTGACTTTCTCTGTTTTCCTTCTGTCCTTCGCAAGAGTTCTGGTCTAGTTTAATAAGATTCACTGTAACACTCTTTCAGCTGGGTTCTGGTGCATAGCTCTGCCCCCTTGAAGAAAATTTCTCTGGTCTTTTCTATATCCGATATAGAAAAGGTAGAGACCTTTTTCTGCAAGGTGACAGGACAACACGCTGGAACCTGGCTGATAGGTAGCTCCTGTGACTCTTGTTATACAGAGAACATGCTGGGGCATTTGCGTTTGGCAATAACAGGCCAGAATGGCTGACAGGGTCAGTGTCGGCTTCCTGTCCAGGAGCGTTTTGTTCCCAAAAGCAAGACTCCCAGCCTAAATTCCCCCCCCCCCCCCCCTCCCCTCACATTTGGATCAAACTTTTGCTAGCTTTCTGTCTGTGATTCCTGTTACTTTACGTAGCCATTGACACACCTGGCAGAGGAGTTCTTTGCCTGTTCCTCTTCAGCCTGCTAAAGTCAGCAGAAGCTTATGCTTGTCCACACAAAATTTGACACTTCGCGTTCATGGGCACAGGTCAGTTATAGGGAGGAAGTATTGGTTAAAAGGGTTTTATTATTATTATTATTATTATTATTGCTGCTTAAAGTTGAGCTTTGAAAGTTTGCTTTTCTAAACACTGTAATATTTTTAAAGTTTTTAATGTAGCTTATTCAAGATAATAGAGCTTGTTTAAAGAGAACCCGAGGTCGGTTTGTAGAATGTGATCTGCATACAGAGGCTGGATCTGCCTATACAGCCCAGCCTCTGTTGGTATTCCAAACCCCCCTAAGGCCCCCCTGCACTCTGCAATCCCTCATAAATCACAGCCTCGCTGTCGACACACAGCGTGTAGCAGCAGGCTGTGTTTTTCTCTATAGTGTCAGTCTGCTGCTCTCCCCACCTCCTGCAGAACTCTGGTCCCCGCCTGCCTCCCTTCCCGCTGATTAGAGGGAAGGGAGGGGGGCAGGGACCGGAGCTCTGCAGGAGGCGGGGGAGCAGCCGAGACTGACACTACAGATGTAAACACAGCCAGCACAGCGCAGCTGTGATTTATGTCTGATTGCAGAGTGCAGGCGGACCTTAGGGGGGTTTGGGAGACCAACAGAAGCTGGGCTGTATAGGCAGATCCAGCCTCAGTATCCAGATAACATTCTTCAAACCCACCTCGGGTTCTCTTTAAAGGACAACTAAAGTGAGAAGTTTATGGAGGCTACCATATTTATTTCCTTTTTTAATGATACCAGTTGCCTGGCAGCCCTGCTGGCCTATTTTGCTGCAGTATTGTCTGAATAACACCAGAAACAAGCATGCAGCTAATCTTGTCAGATCTGACTATGTTAGAAACACCTGATCTGCATGCTTGTTCAGGGTCTATGGCTAAAAGCATTAGAGGCAGAGGGCCAGCAGGATAGCCAGGCAACTGGTATTGCTTAAAAGGAAATAAATATGGCTGCCTCCTTATCACTCTTGCTTCAGTTTTCCTTTAATCCATTTGCGAAAAGGGCTTTTTTTTCTTCTAAATCATATCGTGCGGGGGGGGGGGGGGGGGCGGGATGGAAGGGGGTGTGTGTGTGTGTGTGTATCTTATTTTTTTTTTGTTTTTTTTTTGTTATACAGGTAAATTCATTTAACGATGGGAAAGCATTACCTTGTTTTGTGCCTGACCCTTTGGGCTTCCTTTGTGTATTGTAAACCGACTGAAAAAAAAGATCGTGTCCATCATGACCCCCAGCTCAGTGATAAACTACATGATGACGCCCAAAACTTTGATTATGACCATGATGCCTTTCTTGGATCAGAGGATGCCAAGACATTTGACCAGCTGACACCAGAAGAAAGCAAGGAGAGACTAGGGTATGTATTTTTTAAATGCCACAAGTGCATGTCTTACATGAAGAACTAAAAAAAATGTAGGGCCATTTTCTACTAGGAATTGCAAATACTCTGTAATGGGATTTGCAATTGTTTTTCTGATTAATTAGCAGAAAGAAACGTAATAATTTGCAAGAAAATGTCAAAGCATCCTATTAAGAATGTGATTTTCTTGCGCTCCCGTTGACTTTAACCAAAATGCAAAAGCAGAAAAAAATTTAGCATGCACTACATTTGCGTTTGGGGAAATATTGAATAGCATTAGTAGAAAAAGGGCACCACAATTTTTTTTTTTTTCAGGGTGTCCTTGTGTTCTAAAAATCAAATTGAAGTGTGTTCAGGGTAAAAGGACCCACAGTGCATATGCACACTTACTTAAAAGCATAGTAATTGACCTTGGTTTTTACAAAATCCAGTTTAAAGATAAACTGTAATTTCAGGTGAAACTCAAATTGGTGAATAGGAATGGTCAGTTAGATGCTAATAATTCTGAGTTGTTGCAGGTTTTATGCTACTTTCAATGCAAATGTATGAATCTTGTAAATTGATAGATTAAAATAAGCTGCTGGGGATTTGATCCATTTTAAAGCTGCATAAATTTGCATAAAATCTGCAACTTAGAATTATTTGCTTCTCATTGATCTCTGTTGGTCAAATAGCTAACTTGTAAAGGGGAATTATAGCAAAGAAAACCTTTAAAAAAAACAAAAACTGTATAACCTAAAATACACATGCAGACATATGTGCGTTTGTCCAAGAGTAATTGCTCTATTCAAGTTTTACTTCCTTTGTAGCTGTCCCTTACAGTAGGTATTCTCATCTGATGGCCATGAACATCTTGCCGACAGGTTTTGAAATGGCCTGGTTTGTCATGGGGCATTTTCAAAAGCAATCCCAGAAAAGGACCCTATACAAAGATGCTGGCCAGCCTGCCTACTCATGTGCCTCTATTCTGGCAATTGGACTGTGCAACTACCATTCAGGGAGTGCTTCTAAAAATAAAGGAAATCTTGAGGATCCCCCTTGAGGACATGGACAAGTCCAAAACCTGTCTGAGGTTTAGAGCCATCAGATGGTAATACTTTAAGTAACCGCTACATAGGAAGTAAAACGTATACAGTGGATTCCACTGTTGGACAAACGTATATATTTAGTCATATTTTTTTTTTTTTTTGCTATAGTAGTAACTCTCTTAAAGAGAACCTGTAACAAAAAAAAGTTCACCTGGGGGGTACTCACCTCGGGAGGGCGAAGCCCTAGGGTCCCAATGAGGCTTCCCCCTCCCCTGTAGCTGTAGGCAGTCCAATGCTGGCTCCCCCGAAATGTCCTAGAATCCTCCCTCAACAAGCGTTGATAAGCGCTGATTTATTTACCTTTACTGGCTCCAGCGGGGGTGGTGTTGCGGCTTTCCGCACGGAGCTGTGCGAAAATAGCCAATCTCCGGCGGGTCCACTCTACTGCGCAGGAGACTTGCACCTGCGCAGTAGAGCGGCCCGACAGCGATTGGCTATTTCCGCCTATCTCCGAGAGAGCCGATACTGCGCTGGAGCCGGGAAGGTAAATATTTACATCCCCGCTGTTCGGGGAGCTTTATGTGGGTCCGAGGAAGATGGGGGAAGCCTCAATAGGATTTTTTGGCTTAAAGTCCAGGTAGAGACTCAGTAATTTCTTACTTTGGATTGCTGCTACTGCACACCTTTGGTGGATCCGGGTGTGGACTGGTTGACTCCCTGTTGAATAAATGTTGCAGCAGGACAACTCTTTTTTTTTCTTTTTCTTTTTTTTTCTTTGGTCTCATACTTTTAAACAAGCATGCAGATCAGGTGCTCTGACTGGATCGGGCGCATTATTGTTTCAGGCTTGAGACGCAGACACTGCTGCAGCCAGAATATAAACGGCACTGACAGGCAACTGGTATTGTTTGAAAGGAAAACACTCCTAAGCACCCTACCTACTGCCCATAGCAGAGCCCAAGTGCCCTCCCAATTGCTCCCCACATACAGCAAAGGGAAAACAAATTAAGCTGCTTGTTTTTGGGACTGGTAGTGCAATATATTTGCTTTATTAAACTTTTGCTATAATATGATCAGAATCAAGTGAGCATTGCAATAAATCTGTTGCTACTCCTGCTATAGATTTTCAATGAGAGAGACGTTGTTTCTTTGCTATAATACATGAATTTCACAGGTTTCTCTACAGAAATTGGTTATAGTTGTTTTAAGGAATTTTCAGAGTAAAAATAGGAGAGGTTGGTTTATCTGATAGTTATCAGTTGCTGACCTGTATGTGGCAGCTTTATAAACTTGTCAGTACACAGACACAAACCATTACCACCAGAACAAAAAGTGCCTGTAAATATTGTATCATTAAATATGTATCATTTATATATTTTATTTTATAATGCTCATCTCAATAAATATAACACATTTCTAATTCATCTATATATTCTCTTTTGACAAGATACTTTATGCCCTGCTTGATATGGATAATATCAGGTTTTACAATGATATTTAGATTCATTTTTGGTCAAAAGCTATTTTAGATGATGATATTTAAAATTATCCTGATGTTATCCAAATCCTATCTGCTTATAATCTTCTTGCATAAGATTTGCCAAACATATGGTGATCACTTACACGTTTAAATTGCAATAGTTTTTTTTTGTTATCCCAAATAAAATCACATCAGATTCCTTCTAGCACACATGTCTAATGTGATTCTATTGCTTTTTGGCCTTTATGTAATATACGTCAGTACAATAAAAGGAATAAAACTAGTGCCAACTGGCCTTGGTAAACAAACGTTTCTATATATAACTATGTGAGCAATTGCATTAGGTGTAGCACTTGGGATACCTTAGGTGAAGTCTTTTGTACAATTGCACGCTCCAGGCATGTATGGCCAGAAGTCCTCATCCTCCCCCCTTCCCGTTGCAGTGTTAAAGCCCCCGTAGGTTGTGCACTACTCCACAATCGTTGGCCTAGCAGCATCCATCCTTAATTGCGCTCCTGGGAGCACTCTGCATATGCACACTACATAATTTGTAGTGCACATACGCAGAACGCACTAGGCCATGTTCTGATGGGCCACAGATTGCACAGTAGTGCGTGGCCTGGCTGACTTGGAACATTTACGGTGGCTTTTACAAGGGAACAGGGGGAGCGGTAGGCATGATGACTCCTGCCCATACATGCCTGGAGCCTGCAACTGGACAAAAGACTTGTGTATACTTTAATTATTGGGAAGGTATACTTAAAAAATATTCACATTCCTTATATTAAAGGAGAAGGTGGGCAGAATCTCAAGAAAATAAAATACAGACTTCTTAATAGCATGCTCAACCCACCTTACAAGGGGGTGAGATGTCACGAAAAATCAGAACCAAGTATGTAGAGGAACACAACAAAAACTGCAAGAATATATGGCATGCAAAGCATGTAGAATCAGAATCAACTTTATTCGCCAAGTGCGGCGGGAGCCGCACCCGGAATTTTTTGTGGACACACGGCAATTGGCATAACAAGCAACAAAACAATTGGCATAAAAAGCAACATCAACATGGTACAGATAGTGGCTACATATTTGACAGACAGTAACAGCAATTGGCAAACAACACATGGTACAGATTCTTAGCTACAGAGACACCCAGACGTCAGTTTAACAGACAGTTTAACAGACAACAGCAGCTCATAGTTCAGGTGGGCAGGACTATCTTATACAAAGCAGACATATTGTACGGTGACATGTGGTTCTGTGTGGCCAGCTGGAGACAGTTCCTTCTGTGCGCGTATTCCGCGGGGGGGGGGTGGCTGAGGGAGATTAGGGGGTGGCAGTTGGGAGAGTGCATGAGTTAAGTAGAGCAACAGCTTGGGGAAAGAAGGTGTTTTTATGCCTCGTGGTTTTGGTGAGAATGGTCCTATAACGGCGACCTAGAGGAAGGGGGACGAAGAAGCAACTGCCCGGGTGGGAGGGCGTCTTGAATGATCCTGTTTGCCCTGGACCTCATTCTAGATGACTGCAGGATGTCCAGGGGAGGCAGGGGTGACCCGATGATCTTCTCAGCAGCTCTGATTACCCTTTGGAGTTTGTGTTTGTCCCTTGCATTAGCCCCGGAGTACCAAACAATGATGGAGGAGCAGAGGATAGACTCGATGGTGGCAGAGTAGAAGCTGATCATTAGCTCCTGCAACATCCCGAACTTCTTCAGCTGCCTGAGAAAGAACAGCCTCTGCTGGGCTTTCTTTTGAATTACGGAGGAGTTCGCATCCCACTTCAGGTTGTCCGTGATGGTGGTACCAAGGAATCGTGCGCTGTGTACTCTAGGGACCTCAGAACCGTCAATGGAGACTGGACTGGGAGACGGAGCGTTCCTTCTGAAGTCCACAATGAGTTCCACAGTTTTTGCCATATTTAATACGAGTTTATTTTCCTTGCACCACTTGAGGATCCGCTCAATCTCCTTGCGATATTCATGCTCACCGCTTCCGTCTATGAGGCCAAGTATGGTGGTGTCATCCGCAAACTTGATGACTTTGACAGAGTCAGGGGATGAGGTACAGCTGTTCGTGTACAGTGAAAAGAGAAACGGGGACAGCACGCACCCTTGCGGGGCGCCAGTGTTGGTGATTCTAGCACTGGAAGAGCAGCCTCCGATCCTGACTGACTGCGACCTGTTGGTCAGGAAATCCTTGATCCAGGTGCACAGATTAGAGTCAACACCAAGTCGTGCCAGGTTTTCATACAGGATGGTTGGACAAATGGTATTGAATGCGGAGCTGAAGTCTAGGAGCAAGATCCTGGCGTAGGAGTTGGGTTTATCCAGATGTTCCATGATGTGTGCTAGACTGATGTTGATAGTGTCCTCCACGGACCGGTTGGCCTTGTATGCAAATTGCAGGGGATCCGTTTTGGTGACGGTGTGCTCTTTCAGATAGGGGAGAACCAGCCTTTCGAAGGTTTTCATGATGATTGGAGTTAAGGCAACCGGTCTGTAATTATTTAGTTCCGTAACACCTGGCTTCTTGGGGACCGGAATGACACTCGCTTTCTTGAAGCAGGAAGGGACCTTGCTCACTGTCAGGGATTTGCTGAAGATTGAAGTTAGGATCGGGGCTAGCTGGCTTGCGCAGGTTTTCAGGCAGGTTGGGGATATGCCGTCCGGGCCTGGAGACTTCCTGGTGTTGAGCTTCTGGAGGTGCCGTAATACGTCTGCCTCCCGAACCGTTACCGGAGCTTGGAGGGCAGTGGCAGCTTGGGGAGGTGTGGCAGGAGGCTTCCCGGGTGGGGATGAGATTGCTAGGTCCTCGGAGTGGGTGGGAAGGTGCTCAAACCTGCAATAGAATTTGTTAAGCTCCTCGGCTAGCGCAATGCTAGGAAGTGTGTGTTGGGGAGGGGGCTTGAAATTAGTAGCTGCCCTGAGGCCTTTCCAGACATCCCGTGTGTTGTTGGATCGAAGGTCCTGTCTTAGTTTGTTTGAGAAGTCCCGCTTTGCTGCCTTCAGCTCTCGGCTCAAGGAGTTTCTGGCTTCCCTGAACTCCTCTGGGGTGCCGGATTTGTGTGCTTCCTCTTTGATTTTCCGTAGGTGGCATAGCTTGCCATTGAACCAAGGTTTGTTGTTCGGGAAGACTTTGATGTTCGTTGTTGGGATGCAAGACTCCTCACAGAAGCGGATATAGGAGGTGACATTCTCCGTCCATTCGTCTAGGCAGGGAGCCTCGAGAACCGACCAGTCCGTGCTATCAAAGCAGGCTTGTAGTTGACCCTTGGCCTCCTCAGTCCATTTTTTAACAGTTCTGACAGTCGGCTTGGAGGTTTGAAGGAGCCTTCTGTAGGTGGGGATCAGTTGAATTAGGCAGTGGTCGGAGTTGCCTAGGGCAGCCCGGCGAGTAGCCTTGTATGCGTCCTTAAGGACCGTGTAGCAGTGATCCAGGGTGTTTTGGTTCCTGGTGGGGCAGGTGACGTGTTGCTTGTAACGAGGCAGCTCTTGGCGAAGGTTTGCCCTGTTAAAGTCCCCTAAGATGATGAAGAGGGAGTCCGGGAGGGAGGTCTCCCACACTAATATGGTGTCACTGAGTGTACGCAGGGCAATCTTGGTGTCCGCATCCGGGGGGATATAGACGCCTGCCAGGACATAGGAGGTAAACTCTCTTGGTGAGTACTGAGGTCTGCAGTTGATAAGTAGAATCTCGGCATCTGGAGAGCAGCTTTTGTGCAGGATGGTTGTGTTTGAGCACCAAGCGCCGTTGATGTAAAAGCAGATTCCGCCGCCCTTACTTTTCCCAGAGAGAGAGGGGTCCCGGTCTGCTCGGAAGAGATTGAAGCCCGGTATGTCGAGGGAGTTGTCCGGGATGTTGTAATTTAGCCAGGTCTCAGTGAAGCAGAGGACCGGGGAGTTGCCTTCGACCGAGGGTTTGCTCCCAAGTAGTAGGAGCAGCTCGTCTAGCTTGTTCTGGAGGGAGCGGACATTTGCTAATAGAATGGCTGGGATGGGAGACCGCAGTCCCTTCCTTTTAAGTCTAACCTGAGCGCCCGCCCTCCTACCCCTGGGCCGAAATCTGCTAATGTTGGCTAATTTATCAATCTGTGACTGAACTGTGTCCCGAATTGGCAGTACCTGAGCCTGTCTCCCCCATTCCAGGAGCTGTGCTCTGGTATAGAAGATGGTGCCCTGCGAGGCAGGGGGTACGGGACTGGCCATCAGGTGTTTTGTGGCACGTTGCAACAGGTTGCAACCTGCATACAGAATGGGGCTACACAGTTATTGAGTGGGGGCATCAGAAGCACAAATATAGGGAGCACACTACAGTTCATATACCAAGCTGGGAGCTAGTGCAAGAGAAGCGCAAATATAGGGAGCACAATACATGTAGCACAGGACTGTCTGCTGCACAAAAATGTGAATCGAGAAGATGACCAGAAGTAATACAAGAAAGTGCATTGTGGTTTGTACTAACAACTGCCTCGACGTATACGCCGGTGTTCTCCCCGGATATTTTTTCCCAGCCGGGTCGTATTAAAAAGTAGCCAGGTGGGGAGAATGGAGGGCCGGTGCAACTCTGCTTACGGCATAGGAGGAGTATGAGGAGGCAAGCCGACGACAGCCGGGTGCTCACCAAAGTTAGCTGGGTGGAGCGCTCGGCTAAAAGAGCCTCAGGAGAACACTGTACACTTCAAGCATGCACATACACTCCCGCCTAGTCTGGAACACAGTAGTATCTCAAAATATAGTCTTAATACCCCATGAATGCAAAATACTGAGCTTTAAAAATTATTTTGATTTTTTTTACATTGTTTTTGTTCCTGACTCCTGAGTCTGTTATATAGATAAAAGTGGTAAGGGTGACAACAGCATGAAAAGTATTATAAATAAAAGGTTAAAAGCGCTGCATACAAAATTTACATAGATTAAGACTATTTAATGCATATGTCCATCAATGATATGGTTACACTTTTAAAGTTCATCAAAAGGTGATAGTGTTAGCCATTGTAGCCGCAAATATAGTTCATCTGAAGCTGTAATTATCAGGGTTCACTCCCCCCTTCAGTTCCCCACTCACCAGATATGGCGGCCTGTATGGGCCCGTCAGAGCATCTGAGGTATTGGCCACCCCACAGCCTCTCGACCCGATGACCGTCTTCAATATGTGGACTGGGTATCGTCAGCTCCAGTGCAGCTCAGTGTCAGGTTTAGCACCAAAAAAACAAGCAAAAACGCTAACATAGCGTAAAAATATCCTCTATTTATTGGTAAAAAATGTCACATATGACCATAAAAAATGTGCATCTAGCACGAACTTTTAAATGTATACAGTAAAACAGCAGGTAGCTTGGACTGCCTTAAGCTGGGTCTGACACACACCATGCGCTGATGACCCATGCAAAAATGTCTGGTATCTGTGCCCCCAGTGTAGGACTTGGTGGGTCTTGGGGTCTAACAGGGTCTTCTACACTTTGACGCACGTCACAAGCGTTACCTGTACCCCAGAGGATGTAATGACCTCACCGCTAGCAAGCTCCGCCGAAGTCAATGAACAGAAGCTGCGTGTACCGACGTTCCGCGTCCGGTGACGTCACACGCTCAGCACGTCGCTCCGTAGCTCCGCCCAACGCGTTTCGTTGCTATGCAACTCATCAGGGGCTACGGAGCTGACGGCGCGACGTTATTTATAGCCGCCTATCAGTCCCAGCTGCCGGCCAATCACATAGATAATACTTAATAAGGCATCAAAACACAATATAATGCATCATAACCCAGCCCATATACATAATATCTGCACATATATTCACCGTGCCAATTCATTCAAATATTCTATTACCTGCATTTAACCAGTTAAATCAACTGGTTAAATCCAGGTAATAGAATATTTGAATGAATTGGCACGGTGAATATATGTGCAGATATTATGTATATGGGCTGGGTTATGATGCATTATATTGTGTTTTGATGCCTTATTAAGTATTATCTATGTGATTGGCCGGCAGCTGGGACTGATAGGCGGCTATAAATAACGTCGCGCCGTCAGCTCCGTAGCCCCTGATGAGTTGCATAGCAATGAAACGCGTTGGGCGGAGCTACGGAGCGACGTGCTGAGCGTGTGACGTCACCGGACGCGGAACGTCGGTACACGCAGCTTCTGTTCATTGACTTCGGCGGAGCTTGCTAGCGGTGAGGTCATTACATCCTCTGGGGTACAGGTAACGCTTGTGACGTGCGTCAAAGTGTAGAAGACCCTGTTAGACCCCAAGACCCACCAAGTCCTACACTGGGGGCACAGATACCAGACATTTTTGCGTGGGTCATCAGCGCATGGTGTGTGTCAGACCCAGCTTAAGGCAGTCCAAGCTACCTGCTGTTTTACTGTATACATTTAAAAGTTCGTGCTAGATGCACATTTTTTATGGTCATATGTGACATTTTTTACCAATAAATAGAGGATATTTTTACGCTATGTTAGCGTTTTTGCTTGTTTTTTTGGTGCTAAACCTGACACTGAGCTGCACTGGAGCTGACGATACCCAGTCCACATATTGAAGACGGTCATCGGGTCGAGAGGCTGTGGGGTGGCCAATACCTCAGATGCTCTGACGGGCCCATACAGGCCGCCATATCTGGTGAGTGGGGAACTGAAGGGGGGAGTGAACCCTGATAATTACAGCTTCAGATGAACTATATTTGCGGCTACAATGGCTAACACTATCACCTTTTGATGAACTTTAAAAGTGTAACCATATCATTGATGGACATTTTGTATGCAGCGCTTTTAACCTTCTTTTATTTATGTTTTGAAAAGCTGGCACGCAGCTGGGTAGCGCTCTACTTGTGAACTGAATTTGTTGTTAATAGATGTTTTTTAGTGGCTGAGCGCTCATCTATTTGTTTGAAAGTTTATGAAAAGTATTATAGTAGGTATTAGAAAGTAAATTAATTGTTTAGATCAGTTCAGTGGGTAAGTTGGGAATTTTTGAGCCAATGGTCCATTTTAGCTTCCCAGTAAATACCTGGCGGTATATTTGAAGATCTACTTAAAATCTTTCAATTGTTACCATTTCTTTTTGAGAAAAATAGTAAATATCACTATATATTGCATCTTAACATGGCCCAGCTTAAGTTTCATCAGCATTTTTGTGTCTTGCCTTTCATTGCTTTTCTCTAATACAAGTGCCCTTTCCCGCTGAGCTTACGTCTTTTCCACATTGATTCACATCTAACATATCCCCTTTCTTTCCTTTTCAACTTAATATTATGATGGCACAACAGAAAGATTGTGAGTAAGATAGATGCAGACAAGGATGGTCTTGTTACAGTCGAAGAGCTAAGGGACTGGATAAAATATGCCCAGAAGAGGTGGATTTATGAGGACGTAGAACGACAGTGGAAGGGCCACGATCTCAATGGGGACAGTCTGGTGTCGTGGGAGGAATATAAAAATGCCACCTATGGTTACATCCTCGGTAGGTGTACTTGCCTATGTTTTGTTCACCCATGCTATTTTTTCTTTGTAGAATCATTGTAAGTAAGATAGACTTGGATAAAGATGGGTTTGTCACGGAGGGGGAGCTGACTGCATGGATCAAGAAAGCCCAAAGAAAATATGTGTACGACAACGTGGAACGCCAGTGGCAGGAGTTTGACATGAACCAGGATGGACTCATATCATGGGACGAGTACAGAAATGTCACCTATGGCACTTACCTGGGTAAGGGGTCTGGAGGTAAACTCAGAAATGTGTTTGGGTACAGTGCCTGGGCTGACAAGTAAGAGGAAAGTGCCCAAAAAAGTATGTAAAGTCTTCCTTTGTCACCATTGCTTTGTCATGAATAAAAATGACTAAGGGCTTTACTATCCCACCAACTTTAATATGATGTTAAAGTGTAGGTTATCGCCTTAGATTTGTGCCTTTCTTGTGTTATTTCAAATTTGTGTAATGTATACAATATGGCATTCTGTGAATTGCACGAGGGACGGTTTCTTCAAAACAGTTGCAAAGAAAAGTGAAGAGAATGCTCTGCTCAATACAGTAGAGTTAGTTTCATTTGTCAGCGGTAACCAGGTTTAATGTTCTGGGCAGTTACTCCTCTTTTACTTACGTTTACTTTAAATGTGTATTTAACAGCATATTGGCTGTTGTGGTTATTATTCTTGGGTGGCTGGTCTAGAATCTGTGGTTTTGTGCTTATCGAGACAATCTACAATTCTTTTCAGTGTTTGCACGGGGTTCCTCTAGGTGCTTTTGGTGTTTCCCTCATAAAACAGATTAAAGCCTATCCCTGGCAATAAATAATATCCTTCAGTAGACTGTATTCTTTAAAAATATGTATCCAGCAGCAAAGGGTTGCATACAGATTTCTACTGTTTCATACCAACCTAATCTGAAAGTCTGACAAAAATCTGACCAGATTAGGTGCATTCGTGTTTCAGGTGTGCAACTCGCACTACTGATCAGAAAGATGAGCGGGGCTGCTGGGTAATGGGGGTGGTTGTCAAAATATAATAACTATTGTGCAAGGCATGATCAATTTTTTTAATTTGGGTCTGCTTTCAAAGAGAACCAGATATAAATAAAAAGCATGTTTTTACTTACCCGGTGCTTCCTCCAGCCCCATAAGGATGCATCCCTCGTCATCCTCACTCGTCCCCCCCCCCCCCCCGCGGTCCTCCCAGAATCCTCCTTTCAGCCGCATTCAAACCCCCGGTAGATGGCTGTCTGACTGAGTGACGTCAGCCAGTCCGCGAATGCGCAGAAGGCCCCCTGCTGACGTCACACAGCCACTTACCAGAGCAGATTGCGGCTGAACCGCAGAGGCTGAGGAGGACGGCGAGGGAAGCATCCATGCTTATGGGGCTGGAGGAAGCCCTGTGTAAGTAAAAAAAAAAACAGGCCTTTTATTCATATCTGGTTCTCTTTAAAGAGAGTCTGAAGCGTATGCCCCTGCTAAACCGCCGCTATCCCGCGGCTTAACGAGGGTCCCTGTCCCCCCAAATCCCCTCCGTAATGCGGGGGAGCGCTTCCTGGTTGGGGCAGGGCTAACCGCCGCAGCCCTGCCCCACGCGCATCTGTCAGCGCGTATCTCCGCCTCTCCCCCGCCCCTCTGTCTTCCTTCACTGAGAGGGGCGGGGGAGAGGCGGTGATGCGCCACTGATAGACGCGAATGGAGGCAGGGCTGCAGCCGTTAGTCCTGCCTCCAGGAGCGACCAAGCCTGCGACCAAGTGTCGCAGTGGGGGGTTTGGGGGTGAAGGGTCCCCCGTTTAGCGGCGCGTATACGGCGGTTTAGCAGGGGCACACGTGCCCCTGCTAACTATGAGCTCTGAAGCGAGATTTATTCTCGCTTCAGAGTCTCTTTAAGTGTTGTAAGGAAAAAAAAATACAGAAGATGGATACTTATATCTCTGGATTATCCTCTTCCTCGCTCCCACTGCTCCAGTGCTGGGACCTTCTGAACCTATTCAACAAGGACTTGTCTAATATGTTTGTGCAGCCACACTTCATGCATGGCCAAGCTCAAGTCCATGCAGAATAGCTCAGTGCTGCTGTGCAGGCCATCAGACAGAAACACATCCGTGAAAAAGAGGGTCCCAGCAATAAGTGGTGGGCTGCAGGAGGTCAGTCATGTCTGAAAGATTGACACATTCTTGTTTCAGGTGTGCGATTCAGACACTACTGACCAGAAAGATGAGCAGGACTGCCAGGCAATTGGTATTGTTAACAAGGAAATAAATATGGCAACCTCCAAATGTCTCTCACCTTGGGTTCCTTTGAAGTGTAGTTGCAGCTACTTGTTTTTGCATCTAGTTGCTAGGGACCTAGTTGCCCCTGGTTCATACTGTACTACTAAACTGGCCCAGATACAGAATCAGATTTTGTTCATATTATACAATGCAGGTGGCCTTGTGTTTGCAACGTATGACATCTGTGTTGCTCTCTGTTGCTGTTCCTTGTGGTGCTTATTCCATTCACTGACAATAAACGAGTCATGGATACTTTTTGACGAAAAAAGCATGCAGCATTGCATTACAATAACGCAATGTTGTGCAATGCATAAGTAAGAATATCAGACAGTGCAGTCTATACTCTATACACTTTTGATATCCTTGTTTTATAGCACACGCTACGCATTGCTAAAATGCGCACATCAACACACGTAGTTTGCAATAAGCAAGAATAATTATGTGGGGGGGAGGGGTGCATTTGTACCTGCAAAGGGTTAGTAACTGAATGTTCTATTAGCAGAGAGAAATGGTAGAAGTACCTGCTTTCCCTTTATAATATACCTGGATTTCTGCCACAACTGGTATGCATATATAATCCTTTTTATTTGGATTAAATAAATCAAGCTAGTTACAATATTAGATGAGCACTAAATATAAGCATGCAAAGCTAAATGTATGTGTGATATTTTTTTGGATTTGATAATTTTACTTTTGAGAGATTTTTTTAAAGTGACACTGAAGCAAAAAAAAGTATGATGAATTCTATGTGTAGTACGGATAATTAATAAAACATTAGTAGCAAAGAAATGGGTCTCATATTTTTATTTTCAGTTATATAGCTTTACAGTATAGATAACATCATAAGACACTTAAAGGAGTCATCTATCACTTTTTGCTACCCCATGAGATACTTACCTGGGGCTTCCTTCAGCCCCTTGCAGCCGACATGTCCCACACAGCATCTCTGCTTGCAGCCGCCGGCCCGGGGTCCCCACCAGTACAGAGGCCAACCTCCTTTACTGCACCTGCACGAGCGCCACTGTCAATCAAATCAATGTTGTCCGCAGTGTACTGCGCAGGCACAGTATACAACGGACAACGTGGACTTGATCGACAGTGGCGCATGCGCAGAAAGGACGCCCTCGAGGTTGGTCTCTGCACCGGTGGGGACCCCAGGCCGGCAACCGCAAGCGGAGATGTAGCAAGGGACTGGAGAAAGCCCCAGTTAAGTATTTCATGGGGTAGCAAAAAGTGATTGACTCCTTTTTAAAGAACACCCGAGGTGAAAATAAAGTAATGAAATAAACGATTGTATCTATCTTCCTTCTCCTAAAAATGACTTTTTACGGCTTACCACAGTTTTATTCTATGTTTAAATCTACTTTTCAAGTGTTTTTTTTTTTTTTTTAACTGTTTTGTTGTTTTTGCTCAATTACACATTCATTGAAATATGCCAGAGATGAAATGTATGAACTATTAACCCTTCTTATCGCTTTCCTGCTCACAGAAGCCATTTTCTGCTAAGAAAGTGTTTTATAGTTAGAATTTATCAGTGAGGGTCGCACTGTAGTCACTTCCTGTCTGAGTCAGGACTGAGTCAGCCACTTGCATACCTGACATTTAACTCTTTCAGGCAGAGAGAAAAAAAAAGGCACACAGCATAGTTACATTACTTCTGATAGTTGATACAACCTATGAACCTTCTTATTGGAGCTCTTGAATTTTTTCCTACATGATCTAATACAACACGGAAGAGTTCAGTCCCAATAATGGGAGGTGTCAAACAAGGAAGCTGTTGGGGCTGAAAAGACCAATCCTATCACTTCATCACTGTAATTATTCCATGCAAGGAATAAAGGTGGCCAGGGAAGTTTAAAAAGGGTAAAAGAGTTGTATCCCAGCGATGAGCGTGCTAATGACCCTTTGAACTCCTCTGCAGCAAAGCCTTATCTCAAGCTGCCTCTCACTGTTGTGCGTCAGAAACTAGGACTGTCTACTACCAAAGTTGGGTCTGAGAGCTCAGAGAAGCTCTTTTGCATAGATAAGGGATGTTTCTTAACTCTTCCTCTACTGAAAACATTGCTACTAATGGTCTATTCTTAGCTGTACTACACATACAATTCATTATATCATAAATTTATTTTCACTTCAGATTCCCTTTAACTCTTCCTGTACTGGAAACCATATGAGACTCATATCTGTGCTACTAATGTTTTATTTCTTAGCTGTACTACACATACAAATCATCTCATAAGTTTTTTTTTTTTTGTTTTGTTTTAGTTTTTTTTCACTTCCGATTCTCTTTAAAGAAAACCTGTACTGTAAAAAGTTCCCCTAGGGGGTACTAACCTCAGTAGGGGGAAGCCTCTGGACCCTATCGAGGTTTCCCCTGTCTTCCTGTGTCCAACGGCGGTCTCTCTGCAGCCCCCGGAACGCACAGACGACAATTTGTCCCGCTGTGCAATATTTACCTTTTCTGGCTCCAGCGGGGGCGCTGTTACAGCTCTTCTGACGGAGATGGGCAGACATAGCCGATCTCCGTCGGATCTGCTCTACTGCGCAGGCGTAGGAGACTTGCGCCTTGCGCAGTAGATCGGCCCGACGGAGATCGGCTATTTTCCAAGAGCCAAGAGGTAAATATTTACATCGCCGCCGCTTCGGGAGGATTTTCGCTGCTGCCGTGGGACCGAGGAGGATGGGGGAAGCCTCAATAGGATCCGAAGCCTTCCCCCACCCGAGGTGAGTACCCCCAGGGAAGTTTTTTTCATTACAGATTTTCTTTGTTTTCAAGTGTGCTTTTCATGTGATTTCTGAAGTGCTTGTGTTTTTGCTGATCATAAGGATAAAAAAAAATGTAAATAGTGGTTCTCTTCCCTTTTATTGCGATGCAGTACTTCTGGCATCACAAACATACTGTACACTGCATTTTTTTGTGTGATTGTATTATTGTCTCATTTAGTACAACAATGGACATATTTATCACATTTCTCTCGCTTGAAGCTTCCTTTAGAATCAGACTTAAAGGTAGCAGATATAATATTGAGTGAAAAATTGGGATCACAGATCTACTAGACTCCCAAAGTAATTAGAATGATTGTTACTTTACACCATCACAATAACGATGTATATGGCTGTATAATCAGAAGATAAATAACTAACTTGATTAAAGATTCTGATAGCCATTAATCAATGCTTTCTCTTGCTTTTTCCCTTTCCGGTTTAGATGATCCCGATCCTGATAACAGCTTTAATTACAAACAGATGATGGTGAGGGATGAGAGACGTTTTAAAATGGCTGACAGGGATGGTGATCTCATTGCCACAAAAGAAGAATTTACAGCATTCCTGCACCCTGAAGAGTATGATTACATGAAGGATATTGTTGTGCTGGTGAGTTTGTTGGCATGTCCATTAGCATGACAATTTATGGCTTGTGGCATGAACCACTGTAGCGCAGACCCTAGGTGGTTTTGAAATAAAAATTGGAGGGAAGCTTCCCATGTCGTCCTCGAGGCCACTGCCTGGGACCCCCTGAATGTTTGTGGCCATGCTCCTCTTCTTGCATGAGTGCAGCATGAAGCCTCTCATGGCCATGCAGCTTCGGCTTACTGTGTAGTTGCGGCTGTACTCATGCGTTCACAGTTCAGTCGTTTTTGTACATGCCTGGGAGCACGGCCATGAGAACGTATCTGATAAGCTCTTGTCTGAACTGTTCAGATGGTCCGTACGCGGCAATGGTGAGGGCAAGGAGGACACAGGAAACCTCTGTACTATCCATAGGCTTAACTCTACCTAGGTAAGTATCTAATTCTTTTTTTTTTTTTATTATTTTAAAGTGGACCTAAACTCTTGCTCAGGACAGAAGTAAAAACCTATACAAATGCACCCTGTATGTATTTAGAGAGTTTAGCATGCCTAATTCCCCCTGAGATGGGACAAATGCCTCTGTGTCCCCCCCCACCGCCACGCTATAGCCCCCCCTTAATTAGCGGCAATATTTGTTGCTGTTTCAGAGGGTAATGGGAGGATTCCCTGCTCAAAATGCCCACTGGGGTCGTTCCTGAGGGTTTTCCAGAGCTGCCAGCAGGCAGCCCTCTCTCTCCTTGGCCACACTCCCTGCTGCTCCCCTGCCTTTCTGCACGCTGAAAGAGATCTCTCTCCTTCGAGCATCCCCCCACCCGGAACAGGTAGCCTAGTTTTCTTTTTTTTTTTTTAATTTTATATGAGCCCAGCTCAGACTCTCTTTAAAACAGCTTGCTTCACTTTGACCAGAGTTAGATTTTCATTTGCTTAGAAGTTTTCATTCATAAACCACAAAATGTCTGCCTACTTTTTTCCCCACATAGTTTTTGTTTTCTCTTATATGACCTTGGAGGGAGCCAAACTAAATTCCAAAAACTCTAGAAATACTTGCTGTTCTTGAGCAAGTTCTTCCTGGATATATATGTTGCATAAAATAATGCATTTCTACATGCACTTCCAATGTGTAGTTCTCTTTTTCTGCTTAAAGGACTTACGAGGCCAAGTCCATAAAAAAAAAATGAAAAAAGTTAGCTACCTTGCTCAGCTTGTTAGGCACGGAGGACGCCGTCCGCGCCCTCCGTGCCGTTCCGCCTGGTCCCCGCCGCTGCACAGCCCCCCGAACGGTCCCCGATCGCGCGGCCCGGGTCGGGCTCCCCAGCCTGTACCAAGATGGTCGGCGGAGCTGGCCGCGGCTGCGCAGTCCGCATAGCCGCGAGTGCGGCTGCGCAGCTCTAAGGCCAACCCCCCGATCCACGCAACAGTAGCGTGGATCGGGGGATTGGCCTTAGAGCTGCGCAGCCGCACTCGCGGCTATGCGGACTGCGCAGCCGCGGCCAGCTCCGCCGGCCATCTTGGTACAGGCTGGGGAGCCCGGCCCGGGCCGCGCGGTCGGGGACCGTTCGGGGGGCTGTGCAGCGGCGGGGACCAGGCGGAACGGCACGGAGGGCGCGGACAGCGTCCTCCGTGCCTAACAAGCTGAGCAAGGTAGCTAACTTTTTTCATTTTTTTTTTTATGGACTTGGCCTAGTAAGTCCTTTAAGGCTATACATTTACATTGCTGAATGAAGAAGACTTAGGCTTAGCTTTCACTGTTGCGATTTCCATATTTTTTTTCCTGCAAGCAAATTCGGCCGGGAAATAGCATCCTATTAAAATCACTAGGTCTCCTCTGAATTCTCATGCTGTAAAAAAAGAAAACCTGAACAGTCGGCAACATAAAATCACATCTTGCATGTGAATTCCTCTAGCTGTGCATGGCTAGAGTTTTTTGGATGCCCTTTTGCATTACAACAAGTACCGGCATTGTGCCTCGCAGCCACGTTCCGCTACAGTGGAAACAGTGCCTTAAGCTGCCCATTGATGATATAATCTTACCATAGCTATGTAATGTGGGGGATGATTTTAGAGTGTTTTTAAAGTTTTCAAAGTTCTGTAGTGCAACAAAGCTGGAGATGAAACTTTCTATTTTTGAATTCAGGCCTACCTTAAACAATCGCTACAAATGAGTTATTAAAGTGGACCCAAATTAAAAATACAAGATTTCAGAAATAAAATCTATTTTCTAAATTATAATAATAGCAGCCTTTTTTTCAACTGCATGATGACAAATATAAAATATTTTACATTTATTGGAGGAACCCCTCCCTTCCTTTCAAATTGCCGGGATTTTTCCGGCAAACTGGTGGAGTAGATGGTGTCTGGCAATGGAGGAATTGCTAATGGCTGCCCCCAGTATAACCCTAGCTATGAAAAGAGAAGGGTGAAAAGCATGCACTGAAATGATCATAGGTTTGAAGGAGTGTTTATTTATCTTTGTATGTGTCAGTGGTGCAACTAAATGTTAATTAAAAAAATGTTTGGTTTGGGTCCGCTTTAAATGTTATTGACTTAGCCTTCTAATCTTATTACACAGGAAACCATGGAAGATATTGACAAAAATGGAGATGGGGTAATTGATCTGGACGAGTACATAGGTGAGTGGTTTATAATAAACTTGAAACAAAATTAAGTTAAGAAAGTAGAGTAGAATAATCGCTGCACACTATGTCACAGCATGCCACAGACTGAGATGAGCATAACGGAACTGTAAACCTAAAAATGTCCACAGACTGCTAAGCCATTGTCCCCCCCTACCCCACCCCCTTTCATGTCCCCCTTGCTTCAACAATACCTGTATGAATCTTGGTCATGCCAATAAAGCTATCTTTGATTTGATTTGGATAGCTACAGGAGCTAAATCTGAATGTGCGCCTTGCCTATGGGAAAAAAGCACTTTACAAATGTTTAGTTGTTGTTGAATATTAAAGCCATTGATAAATAAGCTGTGGCTTTGGGTCACTTTATACATAAAATATTTACAATGGTGAGCACAGCCTAGTTGCATGACATGTACAGAAATACAAGATGCCTTTTTGGTGCTAATTTTACAGGATGGAGATGACAAGTCATATCTGAAAACAGGAAACCATTGATTTCCTTCTTTATATCAGACAAAATAGTGATATCACAGCTGGATCAGACAGAAGATAGCGTTTTAAAGTGCCCCTGAGATAAAAGCCATCTCAGGTTCTATTCTTACCTGGGGCTTCCTTAAGTCCCATTGAGGCCATTCAGTCCCTCGTTGTCTACTCTGGTGGATCCTGTCACCCTAATACTGCCTTGAAAGTCTGGCAAAGTCGCGCCTTGTAGCACATGAGCAGCCCGGCCAGTGTTCTGCAACTGTGCAAACACAAAACTCAGCCATGGGAGCAAGGCACAACGAAGCGCAACTCGGCCAAGCTTTCAGGCAGTATTGCAGGTGACAGGAGCCACCTTGGGAGATGGTGAAGAACTGAGTTGCCTCAAGAGGCTTACAGGACATCCAAGGTGAAAAAAAACTAATGAGAAAAACAATTGTATCTTTCCCCCTAAAAAATGACTCTTTTGTTCTAAAGATATCCCACGGTTTTATTTTAGATATAAATCTATTTTTTTATTGTTTCATTGTCTCTGCTCAATGACACCTTTATTGAAGTATGCTATAGCTCAAATCTATGAATTATTGACCCTTTTTATCTCTTTCCTGCTCAAGGAACCCATTTACAGACAGGAAAGTGTTTTATGGCTGTAATTACTAGTCTGATCCGATCCCGTCCTGGACAGAAACTGTCACTTGCATACTTTGATTAACTCTTTCAGGCAGAGAAAGGGAAAAAAAGGAACACTGCCTAGTTATTTGTCTGCTTGGCACTGTCTATATCATCATGTCACATGTAACCACGGTTGTCCTTTAAGGGGGCCCCAGTTAAGTATGGTACCCAAGATGGCTTTCATCTCAGATAGGCTTTAAGCATCTCATAATTGGAAAAAACATGAAATTCTACAGTCTGAGTTGTCATAATACACCTAACGTGTTAATTTTTACAGGTCTGATATATTCCTGTTCTAGACATCTGTGTTGTCATTCACAGCTGAGGGAACTTTGTGCTTGTCACAGCAGCATTTGTATTAACAGGATTGCTGTACAAATGCAGCACAAACTCTGTTCTTGATAGAAAGTATCTTTCCTGGCAGATCAGTGTCTTTTTGGCCAATAATATTTGGACATTGTAAAATATTACAATCGCTGGCCAATTTAAGACTAACCATAGAACAGGCTGCTGAACCTCCCTTCTAGGCGTCTGTGGAGTCATTCTCCACTGCCCTTCTATTAAGTAGTTTCACTTGGGTTGGAAACTACTTGTCCATATTATTCGCTGCCTTATATTTTGTATTATCTTATTTCTTCATTCTTTCTACATTACTACATTATACAGAAAAAAACTTATGGGACAAATATGAAGCCTTACTTAACTGTAGCTGCCTTGTTATGCTGATCTCCTGTGTTTAGTGTTATTGGAATTGGGATCTTTATTACCACATAAGGACCGCGTCACAATGATAGGCGTTAATGTGGCGGCTCACACAGGGCTGCGAAACGCCAATTGGCATTAAGGACTGGGGGCATCGTTTGCAGGGGAACGTGCACGCCGACTGTTAGGCCTCGTTCATATCATACGCGCTTCCGTGCGCATTTGGAAGCACGTATGATGTGCTGGAAGGGCAGAAGGGCATAGACAGACCTTCTACCGTTCACATCTACTGCGCTGCGCAGCGCTAGGAAGCGCTTGTGTACTGCTGCCTGCATTTTGCCCGGAAGCGCAGAGCTGATCCCATCACTGTCAATGGATGGGATCAGCAGGGCAGCGGCGCAGATAGCGTGCGATCGTATGCGCTGCTTTCGGATCGCACAGCCACCTGCTCTAGCTAGATGTGAACGAGGCCTTAGACGGCAAAACCGCATCTATTTACATTGTAAAGCGTTGCGATCTACGGCAGCAGTGTCACTCGGCTGTCCCCCGAGGAAGCTCACAGAGCGATCAGCTCTCATAGGCTAATGCCCATGAGAGCGATTCGCTGGGATTGGTTGCAGGAGGAGGGAGGAGGAGAATAAACAGAAAATGGAAGATTTTATTTAAAAAAAAAAAATTCTAAAAATAAAACAAACAGCCAGCAGCAGCAATCAGAGTCCACCAACAGAAAGCTTTGTTGGTGGGCAGAAAAAGGGGGGGGGGGGAAATCACCTGTGTTCTGAGTTGTACAGCCCTGCAGCGAGCCCTTAAAGCTGCAGTGGCCTGAATTGTAAAACAAATGGCCTGGTCACTAGGGGGTGTAAACCTACGGTCTTTAAGTGGTTAAAGGACAACGGAGGTGGCATGATGAAATAGATGTGTATGTACAGTGCACACAAATGACAATGTTGTGTACCTTTTTTTTTTTTTTTTTTTCCTGAAAGATTTAAACATCAGGAATGCAATTTACATTTTCTGTGTAGTTGAGACCTGGTCAGACGATCCTCACTGATAAGGAATGACAGCCATAAAACTCTCTCCTGGAAAACATGGCCTCTGAGAGCAGGAAAGCGATAAAAGGGTCAATAGCTCATAGATTTTAGCTCAGGTATACTTTAATGAATGTGTCATTAAGCAGAGACAATGAAACTGTAAAAATTCGATTTAAAGGTGGTTAAAAAGCAAAAATCTACTTACCTGGGGCTTCCTCCAGCCCCTCGTAGATGTCCTGTGCCCCTGGCAGCTCCGCACCCTCCGGTACAAAATGCTTCCTGCGCTACAGCGTGTGGCTCACGGAGGCGCGCTGACATCATCCGGACTGTACTACGCAAGTGGATTACAGTCCAGGTGACGTCAGTGCGACTCCGTGAGCCACACGTTGAAGCGCAAGTCAGGTCGGCATCTGCACCGGAGGGGACCGGGAGCCACCGGAGCTGGGGTGAGGGCACAGGACGGCTGCCAGGGGCTGGAGGAAGCCACCAGGTAAGTAGATTTTTTATCTTTTTAATCATCTCAGACCTTCCCTTTAAAAATGGGCAACTGGTATGTCTTAATACAAAAGCCAGCAGTGACAGCTCCTTACAAGAAAACGTGTGCTGATTGAACTAACAGAAGAGAGGTTGATAGAATGATTTTTTTTTTTAATTATCATTTTTCCCTCCAGGTGATATGTACAGCCATGATGGTGATGCTAATGAACCAGAATGGGTGAAGACTGAAAGAGAGCAGTTTGTAGAGTTTAGAGATAAAAATCACGATGGCAAAATGGACAAAGAGGAGACCAAGGATTGGATCCTGCCATCTGATTATGACCATGCTGAGGCAGAGGCTCGACATCTTGTTTATGAATCAGACCATAACAAGGTAGGCTCCAAAAAAAACGTGCACACACACCACACGCACACAATCTGCTTTTTATGCAGGGATTTGCATGCAATAATAACATAACATAACAGCTTGCACAGGAAGCATAGGTCTCGCCAGTTAATGCAGGTATTACTGATAGTGTGCTCCTCTGTCCACATTTCTGTGCAGCCTGGATGATACTGTAGTGTTGCAGCAATGCACAAGCAAATCACAGATGATAGGGAATTCCCTCAGTAATCAGGCAGCAGCTTACACAGGAAGCTTAGGTCTCACTGGCTGGTGCTTTTGAGGTATTTCACGCATGCCCAGATAGTGTGCATTTAGCGCGCAGGCTACAATTTTCTGCCAGCCTGGCCATTGACCACGGCTCATGGATCTGAAGAATGACGCATGCTCCCACACATATAATAAAACCTCTGTCCGAGTCTCTCCAGAAGCAGCAGCGACCCTGAGCCGAGCGTACCCTGATCATGCTGCCAGTTTGCATGCTGCACATTTGCAGAATGCTCCAAGCAGCGGGAGCGCAGTGAGGAGGCGAATGTGGGGGCTGCTTGCCAGAGGGACTCCGGCAGATGTCGTGGGCACAGGATGACTCCAGGGGCTGCGAGAAGCCCCAGGTAAGTTCAGCTGATTTTTTATTTTCACTTTAGACTTCATTAAAGAGGACCTGTAACTTTAAATACGTCCACTGGGGACACTTGTGCAGTAGAGCAGACCCGATCGGGATCCTTTTTTTTCTACCTGAGCGCAGAACCGCCACTGTGCCTGCGCTTGAGCCAGAAAAGATAAATATTGCAGGCACTGCTGCGCCACAGCGGACTTTCCCTGTCGGCTGTGGTTTCAGGGGCCCAGCGCCTGCCACCATGGGACGAAAGAGGATGTGGGAAGCCTAGATAGGATTCTGAGGCTTCCCCCTCCCTAGGTAAGTACCCCCCAGGGGGGATGTTTTAAAGTTACAGGTCCTCTTTAAGATGAAGACTGTAAAATGATAGGCATAATGGAGACCTGTATGGATGATGCCTATGATTGGATACTAAGTTTGGATGTTTACAGTGTCTAAAAACAAACTAAAAAAAACCCTTGCCATCCTAATAACATGTAACCCGGCACATAAGAGTTTTGAGCAGAGGGACAACTAGAATTTCAGGAAAGCAAATTTTAACCGTTCTGCATTCCAAGGTTCATACTCCTTAACCACTTAAAGAGACTCTGTAACAAAAATTGCATCCTGTTTTTTATCCTACAAGTTCCAAAAGCTATTCTAATGTGTTTTGGCTTACTGCAGCACTTTGTACTATCACAGTCTCTGTAATAAATCAACTTTTCTCTCTCTTGTCAGCCTGTGTCTGGAAGGCTGCCAAGTTCTTCAGTGTTGTGGTTCTGCTATGAACTTCCCCTTCCAGGCCCCTCTATGCACACTGCCTGTGTGTTATTTAGATTAGAGCAGCTTCTCTCTTCTCTCTTATCTTTTACAAGCTGGATAAATCGTCCTCTGAGCTGGCTGGGCTTTCACATAGTGAGGAATTACAGACAAGGGCAAAGCTGTTTGCAGGAAGAAAAGAGCAGCCTGAAACTTCAGTGCATGAGAGATGCAGGGGGAAAGAAACACACAAATGATCTCTTGAGATTCAAAAGGAAGGCTGTATACAGTCTGCTTGTGTATGGATGTATTTTCTATGTGTGGACATACTGTACATCAACCTACTTCCTGTTTTGGTGGCCATTTTGTTTGTTTATAAACAAACTTTTTAAAACTGTTTTTAACCACTTTTAATGCGGCGGGGAGCGGCGAAATTGTGACAGAGGGGAATAGGAGATGTCCCCTAACGCACTGGTATGTTTACTTTTGTGTGATTTTAACAATACAGATTCTCTTTAAGGACCAAGGCTTTCAGGATTGTGGCATGGCGATCAGACTTCCCCCCCCCCCCCCCCCATTTTTTTCCCCACTAGGGGGATGTCCTGCTGGGGGGGGGGGGGGGTCTGATCGCCGCCGGCCATTACTGATTAGTGGGGGGGGGCGCTCCTCAAAGCCCCCCTCCAGCGATTTCCTCCCTCCCTCCACTTCCCTCCCTCTACCTCTCCCGATGAGTGGCGCAGGACGGATATCTGTCCTTCGCCTGATAGGATAGGCTTCACCCTATCAAATGATGGCGATCCCTTCCCCGCGTGTTTACATTATGCGTGCGAGCCGCGATCGGCGGCTCGCACACTGTTCACGGAGACACCCTCCGTGAACTGGCATGGAAAAGCCGCTCGTTCTTCCATGCTATACCACTAACGACCCACCGACGCCTATCGGCGTTAGGCGGTCGTTAAGTGGTAAAAGGTTCCTAACAATCTTGGCATTTCAGCTGTGTTGCTATTGATGTAGCAAAAACTGTATTACTTGCAAGATCCAAGTGATTTTAATGGTAAGATAGAAGCAAAAGCAGATTTTTGTACGACAAGTGCTACTGCTTTAACCTGCCACAAAATGTTTTATTTATCTTGTTAAAATGATGCCACATGTCTTATTTTATTACCAGCTGGAGCCTGCAGCAGACAAGTTAAACATTTAAAGGAGTTATCAGGCTATTATCAAAATAAGCGCTACTTACCGGGTGCGTCTTCCAGCCCCAAGCTTCCAGCATGTCCCTCGCTGCAGCTCTGCACGCAGCCGTTCGCTGCAGCTCGCCCCCGGCGATGACGTCAGGCCGACCTCCAGGTCGGCCTGTACTGCGCCTGCACGAGCGGCGCTGTCAATCACCGCCACGTGAATCGGAGCGGATTGTGCAGAACTACTGACGAGCGGTCCACGTAGTTGTGATTGACAGCGCCGCTCGCGCAGGTGCAGTACAGGTCGACCTGGAGGTCGGCCTGACGTCATCGCCGGGGACCGGGAACGAGCTGCAGCGAACGGTGCATGGTGCTACTGTGCAGAATGTTCCCGGCCACGGAGCGGGCAGGTATCTGTACATGCACAGAAGGCAGCCACTAGGGAGGGCACATCAGGACACTTGTTGACTGCGGAACTGCGACGAGGGACACAGATACTTCTAGGGGATGGAAGAAACCCCAGGTAAGTAAAGATGAGCTTATACTTTTGGCCTCCTGAACCCTTTACGTTAACTGGCAAACATTCATCTTCCTTCTCACAAATCCTTTAGTGAAGTTTTTTCTTCCTTGTTTATTTTTCTGTATTGGTATTTGTAATTGGGGATGAGCTTTTGAAAACAAAACCACAAAACAGAGTTTTTGTGGCTGCAGACAATGGCAGAGGGGGCTGATTCACCATTGCCGTGCTATGGTTGCAGCACTCCACGCCCCTCTACATCCTCCAAATACTTCCAACTTTTGGCTGTGAAGCAGGAAGTATCAGGAGGGCATAGAGGGGTGTGGATCGCTGCAGCTGAAGATGTTGACCAGGATAAGGTAACCTGCCTTTTTGGGACCCACAGCTACAAACACTGTTTCTGTTCTGATTCAGGTGGAATGCAGGTTCACTTTTGAAAGCCCATCTATATTTGTAATACAAAACTAAAATATTTCAAGTACAGGAGGTCCCCTACTTACAGAAAGATCCCTTTAATGATGTTGTTTGTAAGTAGAGTCATGTGGATAAATGATCTGAATATGTGTAACATCAAAAATATGTAATAAAAGCAGTACAGTTTATTTAGTACATTAGGATAATTTTATGTATGAGACATTTGTATGTTGGAGACTATCTGTATGTTGGAGACTATCTGTAGCCTTGAAATAAAGAATAGATTAAAATATGAATGTGCCAGCTGTTCAGACAGACCCTAATGATATTGTTTAGGCATACGCCTATCTTCTAAAGACGTCTGTTCTCTTTTCAGGACGGCAAGCTGACCAGAGAAGAGATAGTTGATAAATATGACTTATTTGTGGGCAGTCAAGCTACAGACTTTGGGGAGGCATTGGTCAGACATGATGAGTTCTAGAAAAGAATACTCAACCTTCACTGCAGAGAACAGAAGATTCCTCGCCCTTTTTCTGGGCTTCAGCGGATGCAGAAAGAATATTACGTACACAGAACAAAAGTAATTTATTGTAAACTAACTCTGGAAACTTGAAAAAAAGGACATGTACAAACAATACTATGATTAGTCTTCAGAGACTACACAGACTTTGCTATGTAAATATAAATGCCTCATAATGGCAAAAACACTATTCTGCATTTTTTTTTTGTTCACTTTTTTTTTTTAGCCTGGGATGAATGTACAGTGTAAGACATGTAATCATTCCTTTTTCTGGCTGTATTGTTGCGTATTGTTCTTACTCACTGTTGCTCAAATCTGCTCCTCAAGGTGGGCTAGTATTATATCTGTACTGGCATTCTTGTATTGGTTACCTGCAAAGTGAAAAATACCAACTCTCTGTGTTAAGGGACTTTGAAAACCAGAGTTGAGCAACAACGGCACCGTTCTGACCCTCAGCTACAGATATGGAGAACAGTGTCTTGGAATCCATTATACCATGTTGGTATACCACTTTTTATGATTGTGTACAAACATTTTCTGAAAAAAGTATTCTTAACAAGTATTTGCAGTAATGTTCCATAGCTACTTCTTTGATTACTTCTAGTTACACTCGGACAAATTCCAAGGCCCTGTTTGTGAATTTATACTGTTCTTGCTTGAGCAGAGTGTTCTGTACGTTTTATAGTGTGCAAGAGGTCAATTTGCTGCCTATTTTTTAAATTTCATGTGTCCTTTAAGATGTTCATGGATTCATTCCTGTATCTAACTCAGTATTGGTCCCTGTGTTCATTTCACAAACAATTCACTTTCAACCTATTTAGAGTATTGATTTTATAATAACACTAGTCTAGTGGGCAAACACAATGACACATGGGTAAGTAGTTTTCATTTGCTTTATTTTTTAATCAGTTGTCATATGCGGTCTTCATGTTCACTTTTCCCAGTTGATAACAGCGTTGCCTTTACAAATTTAGAGTACCTGTACTCATTCAACTTTCTTGCCTTTTGTCGGCAATTAGGTTAGGTGTTTTAGTAATAAAGGGGAAAAAAACAAAAAAAACTATACTTAACCACTTCTGTACCAGCAGTCTCTTCCCCCTTAAGGACCAGAGACTGCTGGCACGGTAAGATGCCGCCTCCCGATGAGTCGCCACACATACCTGCTGCTCTTGCCAGTCACTACCCTACCCCATCGCTGCAGGCTCCTCCCCTATGACGGCAGAGTGCTGACAGCCAGACAGGAGCCGCTTTCATTGGCTCTTGATGCTGTCTATCAATGGGAGCCAATGTGATTGGCTCTCAGTGATCAGGCGGTCAGGAGCCAATGAACGCGGCTCCTGACCTGCTTACAGAGCTCTGCCGTCTTATAGACGGCAGCGCGAGCGAATTGCGGCAGTAACGGCGATTCAGTACAACGTTGAATCTACGTCCAGTCAGGGCCGCAGCACCACCTGCTGGACGTAGATTTGTACTGCATCGGTCCGCAACCAGTTAATGTAAAAAATGTTTACTCTGTGCCTTCTACCCCAGGTTCTGAATGCCAGTGCAGCAGAAGTAGCTGGCCTGAATTGCCAAGCTGTCCTCCTCCACTTGACAGCTTCCTTAACGTCTCTCATTCCCCATGTGACTGTGCTGCCATGCCTATAGCTTGTGACCAGCTGTGGGTGCAAGTACCCACAGCCTGGCAGCAAATGAATGTACCCTGCAAGATATCATGCAACATTATGGATGGTCAATGAGATGCCGATTCTGTCTTGCTTACAAATTGTATGCATCTAGGAATGGGCCACCCCAAATGTGCTGTAAGTGCATTAGATTGGCCTCATTCCAAGCTGCGTACATTCTGGGGTGGTAGGGGGAAGAAAGCATGTGGAAAGGTACAGGGGTAGGAAAGTCATTTTTGATCAGATGCATAGGTGCTATATAGGCCACTTGCTCCAGCTGTTTGGCTGTACAATAAATAAAATAATTTGATTATAGAAATGTAAAAGTAGTTTTTTTGTAACTACATAAATTATAGAAACCAAAATAAAAGCTTTCAAGTTTTCCAGTTCTTTTTTGTGTGTATCAGTGTTTTTCCCCCTTCAGTTAAGCAGTGATTGTTTTCGTGTCTGTGTCTGTGTGTGTGTGTGTCTGTGTGTGTGTCTGTGTGTGTGTCTGTGTGTGTGTCTGTGTGTGTGTCTGTGTGTGTGTCTGTAGAAGGTAGACCACACACACACCTTTTAAATAATGCAGCTCATGCTTTTTTCCTTTCCTATTATAGGAGGCAATATGATCCTTGTCTCCCTAAAACCTAAGAATTGTGTGCATGGATTGGTATATTTTTTTTCTTTACTAGAAATTTGAGTGTAACTTATGCTTGGTACACACCATGCAATTTCCTGTCAAATCGATAATTTCTTACAGGTCTCATCTGGTTTCTGGTTGATTTTCAAATTAATTGTACAGAAGTGATTGGAAAATTTATCAGATTCGACCCATCAATTTGATGGGATATTGCACGGTGTGTACCAGGCATTGCATTCGCTGCTTATAATAATTCAATTGTTTGTCATACTGTCTTGGGTGCATAAACACATCTAATTAGTACACTGACCTACAATTAACGCTTTCCAATCCTATTAAATTGATAGGCAAAACATGTTTGCCTTCCTAAAACAGAAGGAATTTGATAATTCAGGTTGGAGTGAGCATATGGTGTCTACCACGATGCATCACTGCTGAATATGCATTCCAGCGGTTCTTGAGGTGTGGCTAGCTTACAGGGACAAGGGATACTTTGCATATTCAGCAGTGATGCATTGTGGGAGACATCATATGCTCACTCCGACCTGAATTATCGCAAATTCCTTCTGTTTTAAGAAGGCAAACTTTTGTTTTGCTTTCCAATCCCATGTCAGACAATGTTCGAGATTGGTATGTTGCACAGTCTGACATAGGAAAACATGTCTGCCACTAGGGACGCTGTTGCTGGGTAGAATCCAGCATAGCATTAGCCTCAGTGTCCTGACTGACTGACAGTGGACTTTATGTCTGACACTTTAATCACAGTGGGCCCCATCCTCCTTTGCTGCACCACATAGTTTAAATATTACTTGGGTGCATTTGGACTCGGGAGCCGTTGCTGGATCTAGTTCGGGATCAGCCTATGCGGATCACAGTCCGGGAAAGCATGCCGTGTTAAAATGATTTCACATACAACCATTTTGTTGATGCAAATTTGTTTGATTGTGTGCTGCATCCAGAAATGCAGTAAGACTTGGGCCACCTTTTCTATTGGAGGCTGAAGGTAGTGAATTCACCATCTGTCAGCTTCTCTCATGCGCTAACTGTGCACTTGGTAGCATGTGGCAGTGGATCTCCTGTAGAGACATGTCTGAGCGTGGCCGTGTTTTCTGTTTTTGCTGCCAGGTAACACTCCCTGCCTCACACTAGTGGGAAATGCTGTATTTGAATATCGATGTCTGTGATGGCAGTCATGCCCATCTTGCTCAAGGTTCGATCAATATTACATCTGGTAGACATTATGCACAATGGATAGCAACCATTTCCTAAACTCTTAATATCGGAATATGCTTGCATTGAAACAATCCTTTGTTGCAGTTACCAATAGTTCTTGCAAGATGGTGGCTACTTATCAATGTCTACACAACATGTGTCATAAAGAATATATCCAGAAAGCTCAATTTAAACTCTCTTCATGCTGCACAGTGTTTTCAGCGATCTTTCAAAGTATTTAAAAAATAAAGGGTTGATTGTGTGCGTGTAATATTTTTCCATCTCTACTTAAATTAGCTAAATTTAGCATATCTTGAGAGGCAAGCAATGCATCCTAAGAACTCTTTTTGACCCCAAATTTCTGAGATGTGACCTTAACAAAACTAAGCCAAACTGTCTGGGAGGGTCCTCCTTTTTCTTTAGTGCTCTAGACTTCCCTGCCTCCTCCCTACTGAGTGCTTTGTTTAGCAGTTTCACCTAGTGCAGAATTGCCAGACAGCTAAGGTAATTTATGACCGGAAATAAAAATCTGAGACAGTCATACAAATTTACTTGAGCAGTGGATTATTTTCTTTACAGCTTAGTTTTAAGTGCATATTTCTACACATAATGATCATAGAAAATATAATGCTGCCTTTTTTTGTTTACTTTTTTTAACTATTAGAAACATTTTGTAAGAAGTAGTGGAGAATACTTCACAGCCAAGCTGATAGATTACAGTGGAAAAAATTGCTTAAAAAAAAAATGCATGCAATAAAATGCCAGCTAGCCAGAAGACGGGCTGACTTGGTTTTGGGATACTGTGGAAACTTCAGTCTTTTGGCTGGCACTAGAAAGGGTGGAATCCTCAGCCATAGGCTTCCCGCACACTGTCTCCATGATGCATCCACGGAACTGGGGGTGAGAGCAAGATTTACATAAGATGATTTGAAACAATAGCATTATTTATACACATTATGTTTAAATCAACATTTGAGTGCTTCATACAGTATAACCATTCTGGGTTAGATAGTAACATGAGATATTTACAGCTGTACAGGCACATTTCTTTTATAGTAATTACTGTATTTTTTGGACTATAAAACTCACTTTTTCTCCACCAGAAGTGGGGGGAAAAGTCACTGCGTCTTATAGTCCAAATGCAGGGAGTACCTGAACGCCTGCCAATATGAACCTCTGACCCACTGCAATGTCGGGGACTCCCTGTATGGTGCCCATGCAGAGGAGGACACAAAGGGGCATAGAGGAGGACACAAGGGGGACAGAATAGGACATAAGGTACAAAAGGGGCATAATCCACAAGATGCACCTTCACCATGTGCACCAGGTTTAGTATATATTTTCTCCCGTTTTTTGTCCTCTAAACCTAGGTGTGTCTTATGGTCAGGAGAATCTTATAGTCTGAAAAATACGGTACTTTTGTATTAGGTAAATTCAGATCTTCACAAGAGAAGACATTTTTATAAACCTAATCTTGTTTGGAAGTACATACTGCATTTTTAAAGGGTATATCCCTCCCCCCCCCCCCCCCCCCCCCAAAAAAAAGCTTTCATATTTGACTAGGTTTATTTAGGCTTAACGTTAAACTCTACTTTCATTAAAAATGGCTATTAAACACACACACTCTCTCTCTCTCTCCACAAGGCTTTCTGTAATAATAGTATCTTTCCATTTCAATTTTCTGCCGGCTGAATTTCCTGACTATGGGCTGGTGCACACCGAGCGGCTTTTTGGGCGTTTTCAGATCCGCTTGCGGCTGCGGATCTGCTTGGTCAATGTATCTCAATGGGGTGGTGCACACCAGAGCGGCAGGCGTTTTGCAGAAACGAAAAATGCCTGGGTGAGGCATTTTTTGGATTGCGGATGCGTTTCTGCCTCAATGTTAAGTATAGGAAAAACGCAAACCGCTCTGAAAAACGGCACTTCAGAGCGGTTTTGCAGGCGTTTTTGTTACAGAAGCTGTTCAGTAACAGCTTTACTGTAACAATATATGAAATCTACTATACTGAAAACCGCAGCAGCAATCCGCAAAACGCTAGCAAAACGCCATAGAAAAATAAAAAAAAGCGTTTAAAAATCTGCTAGCATTTTGCGGATCTGCTAGCGGGTTTTGGTGTGCACCAGCCCTATGTACTTGCTGCCCTTTGCAAGCCAGTACTGCCTAGAAACTAGAGATTGTCAATGACATGCTAATAGTTCTGAGCTGGAGGATAATGCAAATTGTGAATGCAAAGTTATGCATCTTGAAATTGGACCAATCAAATTTCACCTTGGTGTGATTCAGTTGGTCCATTTTCAAGCTGCACAAATTAAACATCATTAACCAACCCTACTAAAAAGCCTTCCAATTTGCTGCATGAGCTTCACAGAGGATTAGCTTATTCATCTTTTCCACATCTGGACTAATTTATTGTCTGGCAGCAAACTTGGACACTAGGGGTGATCAATCATATTTGGAAAGCCGTTCTGAATCATTCGAATCAGAGCTCGAATTTAAACTGAAGCAGTCTGTGTGTGGGTGAGGTGTTAATTTACGCAAAAATTAAAAAAATGTGTACAAGGTGTGCTTTAGTTTAAATTCAAGTTCTGAATCTCTGAAGAGAAAAACAAGCCTAAACCTACAAATAAGACATCTAATGGCGTCCATACATACAGCAAGAAAAAAAAAAACCTCATTGGGCTCTATTCACAATCATTTTCCGCATGCGGAAATGCAATAGAGGTACATTTTTCCACATGTGTAAAAAGTGCAGTAAAAGTTTGCAAATAAAGGTGATAATTTATGCAAAAATTTGAAATTCACAAAGAAAAAGGTGCGCATTAATACCGATTTTATATTACCAAGTACTTGGTGCTATATTTGGCTCCCCATTGCCTTGAGCGCTGTGTTTGCTGGACTTAAGTCTTCTTTTTACAATTTTTTTTTGGGGGGCGATGTTTTTTCTGCATGGTATCTGCATGTTAACGACCTGATTCCTATTTTTTTTTTTTTACGCATCGTCTCCGCATTTGGAAAACGTGGAAAAATTTTTGCGATTGTGGAAAAAATGCGGAAATGATCACTGCTGGTAATAAAGCCGTAAAAAAAAAATCCATTACTGCATGTGTGATTGTGAATAGTGCCCATTATGTATTGTCTGTGCGGCCGCGTCCAGGTTCTTCTATATGTGGGCTACATGCTGAGCAGGATAGTGATGAAAAGCACACGGAATCTGTCAATGGTTCTAGTCTCAGGCGCTACAGAGTGATGTGCTGTAGCTGCATCACCCAGGACTTTATTATAGTATGACCTGAAGACTGTCATGAGGAGCCAGGCTGCAGGTAAGGTGTTTGTCTTTATTTTTATTTGTGATGCTCACTGGCTATGAGGTGGGGAAGCTGCCTTTGGGGATTTTAAGGTGCATTGTGCCTAATTATGTTTGAAGATTCAGTGTGGGTTATGCTTATTTATGTCTGGGGGGTTTACAAGGGCAAGGCATAATTGTTTGGGGATTTTAGGGAGTCTCTGCCTAGTTACATTTAGAGGACACTGCCTATTTATGTGCAGTGCTGCTTTATTTGTTTTTGTGGGGGCAAGCTGCCAAATTAATTTATTTTGTGAGGAGTAAATGCTGCTTCATAATGTTAGGATTTTTTTTTACATGAAACTTTGCCGAATTGTATTTGTAGATGAAAATGCTACCAAAGTAGACTGATTGGAGCTGGCACTCTACCTAATTATGTTTTAGGAGAAGAAAGGATGGCAATTGTGGTGTTTGGTGCACACTATTACCTGTTTGTTCATGAAAGAGTATATGATAGGATTATAGACGCAGGCACTCTTGGAAAAAAAAGCAGGGATGGTGACAAAACGCAGATCCAGCCCATGGTTTCGATTAGTAATCATGTACATAGCCATAGCTGCATAGGGCACATAACACAAACAGAAGGACCCTATCATGACTATCACCATGCGTGAGACTTCCCTCTCAGCCTTCTGTGTACTGGCAGATTGCTGCTGCTGTGCCGCAACCTATAGAGAGAGAAAAATAATAGTGAGTACTTACTGAACATTGGTATCACAACGAATGGGTGTGGTCCTATGGTCTATTAAGAGATTTTCTGTTCATGTATTTCCTTTCTAAAAGCATTATAGGAGTAATGGAACTTTCCAATTACAATTTGATCAATCCTGCAGCATGAACAGATTGATATTGTGTTAATGCTTTAGCTTTGCAACTTACTGTATATACTCGAGTATAAATCTAGACATTTAGGACTGGTTAATTTCATAAAAGTATAGGGGTCGACTTACACACGAGTCACTGGCAACGCTGAGCACACTGAGTAATGTGTGTGCTATTAGTGACATTCCCATTTGCAGCAATTTACCCTGTGGTAAGGCATACATTTGAAATTGGCGCCGGTAGACTTGGGCGCAGGATACAGCCAGTATATGGCTGATCCTGCTTCTGCACAAGTCCGGGCTGTATTCATTACTATTCCCCTTCCAGGCCGCCATGGATGGTGGGGAATGATATAATTCGGCTTCCAGCGATTGCTGGAGGCCGAATTATTGTGTTTTTTAAGCAACCTCGGCTCAGTCTTCTGACGGAGCTGACTTTACTCACTGAGCGCTGCTATAGATGTGATTCCTATTCCAATCTATGGTGTCGCTGGCTGCGCCCAAATCTAGCAGCGCTGAAAAGCACTGCTCCGGTGTAAAGTGATACTTTGAGACTTTGAGGAAAGGAAATGCCAAGAAAACACAGGTCTGAAAGTCCCAGCCACAAAAATTAACAAGGAAGGTAGTTTGGGGGGGGGGGGGGGGGGGACAGGGGAAAAACTGGGCTGCAGGAAGGGGAGTGAATAATTGCAGCACTTGGAGGCCTGGAGGAGGTATTGACTGCACTTTAGGGACAGGAGTGGTTAATGGCTGCAATACCGTATGTAGTGCAGTCAGTAACCCTTCCTGAGCCCCAAGTGCAGCCATTTACTTTGCTGGGTAGACTTATAATTGAGTCAATAATAAATTCCAGCTAAAGAGGGTTGAATATTGGAGTCGATTTATACAGGAGGTCGACTTGTATTTGAGTATATACGGTAGTTACATTCATACTCTGGACAGCTGATTATTAGGAATGATCAGTTGTCTGGGCACCGGGGGTGGTGATGCGCCTCTTGTCCATGATATGGAGAAAAGGTTTTGAGGAAGAGGAGCAGGCTTCGCTGTCTCTCTCTTCCAGAGCCCCTTCATGCAGGCTGGTACATCTCAAGAGTGCAGAGCCTCATACGATCCGGGCTCTGAATTCTAGTCATACCAGCCTGAATGGATGACTAGGAGGTAAAAAGGCTTGGGTGGTGCAGCTATGAGAAAGTTCTGGTGCAGCACTGGGGAGGTAGTGCTCATTGAAGCGCAAGAGAAACTGCCAAGTTTAAATAAAAACCCTAGTCCACCTCAGGGCCTTTCATTGTTGGTAAATAGAAATATGGGACTATGCCATAACTCACATTTGTTATATTTAATGCAACTCTAACAAAGAAATCCCCTATCAAAAATGTAGTCACATGACACAGATCTGTACACAAAATATATCTGCCAGTAGAGTGGGAGTTTTGTCTGTATGGAGCCATCACCTGACCCCAGCCACTCTCAACCCCCCCCCCCCTTTCCTCCCTGGAACACAGGGAGAAGGTGGGTAGGGTCAGCTCTGTCTGCCCTGGGAAAGATTGGCTGGTGCCCCCTCCTTGACAATAGCTGCATTAACACTGCTTGTTGCATAGTGTGTATTATTACACATGCCTTATTCAAGCCCTGGTCACTGTCAATGCAACATGTACATATTATTCAAAGAAACACAGCATATAGCGAGTTAGGAGAATGTGATCCGTCACAACGCTGAGATGTGAACATGGCCATACAATTGTAAGGCCCCTTTTACACTTAGGGCCTGTTCAGACTATATGCGTTCCTAGCCGTTTTCAGGGAACGCGTACTGGTACCAAAAACGCATAGAAACGGCTCGTAATGCTTTTTAATGGGGTAGTTCACATGTATGCGTATGAGACGCATACGTTTCTCATCCGCATTGCTGCACGCAGTTCTGTGCGATACGCATAGAAACGGACGCAATGAAAGTCTATGGACGCGTATCAAAAACGCGTACTATTGCGTTTTTAGCGTCCGTTTTCCTCTGCGGTTCCCATAATTCTTTTTTTTTCCCCTGGGTCACGTGTTTGTGCAAAACGCAATAGAAAACGCATTCAAACGCAAGAAAAATGCATGCGTTTTTTCAACTTGCGTTTCTTTGAATTTATACGCGTTCTACAAACGCAGCAAGTCTGAACAGGCCCTTAATCAGTTGGTGTGCGTTAGTACGCGTTTTTCCATAGCAGTGCATTGGGAAGAATATTTCAGTTAAAACGTGTTAAGTGTGAAAGGTGCCATAGGAAAACATGGGCATTACTTTGAAAATCAGTTTTCTTTCCGTTTTAACTGAGAGCAACTGATTAAGTGTAAAAGGGCCCTTAGGGTAGTGAGTTGACAGGTAACATTATTGCATATAGTGTGAATATACTCTGCCTTCAGTGACGGGGTGGGGGTGTTGGGGTTGGACAGCTCCTAGTCTGCTGACAGTATCTGACTTTAGCACAGGAAATCAGCAATGAAATCAGTCAGGAAATATGAATTTGAATAGCAATAATAGATTATGTGCAATACAGAAAACTAAAGATGATGCTATTTTACAGTACACTGAGAACAATGCCTGACATACATATAGCATGTAATTCATCATAAGCTGTTATTCTAGTAGGCGTTATCTGGTAAAACATGTACCAGATTGGTTATTTGCACTTACCGCCCGAAGTGCTCCCAGCAATCTTGCATATGAGATGCAGATCAGGCTCAAGGGCATAATAAAGCAGAATACAAATATGAACCAGGTGTAATATTCACTGCGATATTTTGTACCAACAGTATACCAGTCTGGTCCACAAGAGCACTGCAAGCCTTCTGGAATATATCTGAACAAGAGAGAGAGAGAGAAAAAAAATTAACATAAAAAAAATATATATTTTTTTCTTGTTACTGACCCCTGTGGCTAGGGACTAATTCAGTGCACTCCCTCCTTCCCCTGTATGTGTTTGTCAGCATGCCAGTGGCGGCTCCAGGAATTTTTTTTAGGGGGTGCTATGCAGGTGCTGGACCAATTCCCGGGGGAGCTGATGGGTGTGGCTACAACCTGGGTGTGGTCATGACCAGATGAGGGCGGGGCTAACTGTAATTTAAAGTGAACCCAGGGTGAGAGTGATATGGTGGCTGCCATATTTATTTCCTTTTAAACAATTTTAGTTGCCTGGCAGCCCTGCTGATCTATTGGCTGCAGTAGTGAACTGAATTACACCAGAAACAAGCATGCAGCTAATCTTGTCAGTTCTGACAATATTGTCAGAAACCCCTGACCTGCTGCATGCTTGTTCAGGGTCTATGGTTGAAAGAATTATAGGCAGAGGACCAACACGGCAGCCAGGGTGCTGGTATTACTTAGAAGGAGATAAATATGGCAGCCTCAATATTATTCTCACCTCGGGTTCCCTTTAAAAGTGCAACGCAAAGACAGAGGGCCCAAGTTTTGGTGACCCTTTCCCCAGAAAATTCACATAATTGTGCAGGTTTTCTCAAGAAAATACACGTAATGTGAGCAGATTTGAACAAAAAACATGTTCAATGACCCCAATATATGCACAATCGTTATCAGATATGACCCCAATATATGCACAATCGTTATCAGATATGACCCCAATATGCACAATCGTTATCAGATATGACCCCAATATGCACAATCGTTATCAGATATGACCCCAATATGCACAACCGTTATCAGATATGACCCCAATATGCACAATCCTTATCAGATCTGGCCCCAATATGCACAATCCTTATCAGATCTGACCCCAATATGCACAAGCCTTATCAGATCTGACCCCAATATGCACAAGCCTTATCAGATCTGACCCCAATGTGCACAAGCTTTATCAGATCTGACCCCAATGTGCACAAGCCTTATCAGATCTGACCCCAATCAGCAGCACCACCGTAAAAAGAAAAGAAAAACCCATTTACTCACCTAGTCAGAAGACCTCCTGTTCTCCTCTTCCGACCTCCTTGTGGCGCGCAGCTCAGCTCCCACGATCCTCTTCCTTCCTGGAGCAGCCTGCATCCGGCGAGCAGGGCTACGGGAAAATGGCCGCCTGAAGCCCTGCCACTGCAGACTCCCAAGTCTGCAGAGCAGGGCTTCGGGCGACCATCTTACCGTAGCCCTGCCTGCTGCTCCGGGCTGCTGCTGTGAACTGACTCGGCGTCTCTTAGACGCCTGAAGTCAGTTCACGCCAGGGGGTGCTTGGACAAATTTAGGGGGTGCTAGAGCACCCCCAAGCACCCCCCTGGCGCCGCCACTGCAGCATGCACACAGCTTATGCTGGTGTATGCGCATGGTGCACATGGATACATTACGTTAGCTCCCTTGTGCGATTGGTAAGATGCACTGTCTGTCCCAGGAGAGGACGTCAGGATGTGTGCTCCTAATCCATTGATAGGTTTGATGCAATGAATGTGTTTGCATGTCTGCACTATTCATGTTACAGGGCCAGAGTTAGGACACCTATGTGTACCTGGGTACTTCTGCGCAGTATAGGTGACTAAGCATAAGAATGCATTCTTCTGTGAACTAAAACCCCGGCTTTTAACTTAGCTGTAGGGATAACAGTTGTGCCTGGATGAGTGAATCTGTGAATGCATTTGTTTGAACATTTGCATGCGAGTGTGCGTAGGGTTAATAGATTTTTGCTGTTTTCTAGCCACACCCCCTTCAGCACCTCCCTTTCCTTAATAACTTATTTAATGTCCTAACTAGAGGCGATGTGCCTGGATATATGTATTTTTTTTCTTGTTACTGACCCCTGTGGCTAGGGTCTAATTCAGTGCACTCCCTCCTTCCCCTGTATGTGTTTGTCAGCATGCACACAGCTTATGCTGGTGTATGCGCATGGTGCACATGGATACATTACGTTAACTCCCTTGTGCGATTGGTAAGATGCACTGTCTGTCCCAGGAGAGGACGTCAAGATGTGTGCTCCTAATCCATTGATAGGTTTGATGCAATGAATGTGTTTGCATGTCTGCACTATGCATGTTACAGGGCCAGAGTTAGGACATCTATGTTGACCTGGGTACTTCTGCGCAGTATAGGTGACTAAGCATAAGAATGCATTCTTCTGTGAACTAAAACCCCGGCTTTTAACTTAGCTGTAGGGATAACAGTTGTGCCTGGATGAGTGAATCTGTGAATGCATTTGTTTGAACATTTGCATGCGAGTGTGCGAAGGGTTAATAGATTTTTACATTCACAGTGGTTCGCTGCAGAGCTGTGTTATAAGTCTAATAACGCAGCTTATCGCATTGCAATAATAATCCTATGGGACATTCACAGTGTGACGTTAGCGTTGCATTGTAACGTTTAGTGTTATGATAATGCACTGCTGCAGTGCGTTACCTCTAAGTGCACAGGTTACCAGGTACAGGAAAGCATACTTTTTATTGCCTGTAGGCTTTACTGTAGCTACCGTATGCAACGTTAGCGCAGCGTTTATGTGCGTTACCACTTTTTTTTGTGTTGCCTTGTAATCAGGCCAGGATTTACCTCCCAGGAGCGTATAGGTACAGATGTCCTGGCACCCTCCATGAACCTACAAACCTCTGCTGAACCGCATCTAAAGTGTGCTGGCTGGCCCTGCTGTCACTTCTCCCTTACTTCCCTTGCCCCTCATAGGTAGCTACAGGTGTCCCTTAGTATAAGGTAGCCAGAGGTACTCTCCGAATTACATAAGTAGCTAGTCGTGCCTCGACTGAAGGGAGATCTCATCAGTGGAATGCTGAGAGCTGGATGAGTAGCCTCTTATTTACACTCTTATCAGTACTCTGCATAGGGAAGGAGGGGGCTGCCGCCTTTCCATCATCAGTAGCCTGTAGGCATGTGCCTACAGTGCCTTATGGTATATCCAGCCCTGCTTGTAATGCTGCATTGTGCCGTTAACGCCGCATTACAATGTAACGTCCCACTGTGAATAAGGACTCAGCCACATTATAAGCGCTTTTCTGAGTGCTTGTGATTGATTAGCGCTTTCTGAGCGCTTTTTAAAAATCTCTCCCATTCACTTTATTAAAATTGCGTAAAAATCACTGCGATTTTTCACGTACACGATCGCCGCGATTTTTACCGCGATTTTAATTAAAGTGAATGGGAGCTATTTTTAAAAAGCGCTAATCAATCACAAAGCGCTCAGAAAGGCGCTTATAGTGTGGCTGAGCTCTAAGGCCTCTTTTCCATGGATGGCTGAAATCGAACATTGCTATTGCAGCGCAGAAGATTTGGGCGCAGTCGGCGCCACCATAGGCCGTAATAGGAGTTACGGGCGGCCTTAGCTGCACACTGAGTAACTTCGGCGCCATCAGAAGACAGAGCTGAAGTTACTTTTTAAATACTGAAATTCGGCCTCCAGCAATTGCTGGAAGCCTAATAACATAATTCCCCTAATATCCACGTGGACCTAGAGGGATATTAGTATTTAACGTCGCCGGGAACTTGTGCAGAAGCAGCAGGATAAACCATACTGGCTCTATCATGTGCCCAAGTCTCCCGGTGGCGATTCCTCTCGTACGCGGCTGAAATGCCTGTTTGTTGGGCAGTTCAGCCACTTGGCTGCTGTCCACTAGGAATAATCAATGAGATGCAAATATTTGAGTTCATGCAGATTTATGCAAATTGTTATGTAAATATATGCAGCTTGAAAGGATAGACTTAAAGGATACTTTAGCCCCTACTAAATTCTGAAAATGACGCGGTGTGTGGGGGGAGGTGTGCATACGCTTACCACACCTCCCTTGGCCCCGGTGGATCTCTCAGTTCTTCATAAAAAGGTCCCAGTATAGCGCTGTGGTCGGCGCAGCCGCAGGGTGCCGAGGGAGTGTGTGGGCACTCTCACGGGAAGACATTACCGGAGTGGGTGTCCTTGGATGCGCAGTATGTCTGCTTGGGCACCAGAGGGCACACACACCAGCCACATCTTCCCGAGGGAGTGTGCGCGTACTCCCACAGACACACTGTGACGACAATAGCTCTATACTGGGACCTTGTTTTTTTTTAATGAAGACTGAAGAGAGACACCAGTTCACGGTAAGCCTATGCGCACCTCCCTCCCCACCACGCACGCACACACACCGACACCGTCAATTTCAGAATTTAGTGAAGGCTAAGGTATCCTGATTACTTTATTATTATACTAGTAGACCCAAGCCCGTTCTAAAATGGGCTCTAGGTCGCCCACATCCTAGTGACACAGCGGTCCCCCTGGGACACGAAAGCAATTGGCTCTCATAGGCTGAAGCCTATGACAGTCGATCGCCGTGATTGGCTGGCTGGGGGGAGAGAGGTATTTAAAAAAAAATTGAATACTAGGATTTATTAATAAATAAACCACATAAATATTTATAAAAAAAATATTTTTTTATAAATATAGCTTACACATTACTTGTGTGCTGAGTTGTGCGGCCCTGCAGCGAGGCCTTAAAGCTACAGTGGCCTGGTCTTTTGGGGGGGGTTTAACACTACGGTCCCTCAAGCTGTTAATTGGGGTTCCCATGGTAATCAACAAGTGCCCTCCCTCCTCCTTTACCTTGATTTCTGCTTACATAGTCACAAAATGGAAGAAGACTAACATACAATTATCATACAGTCTAGCTCCAGTAATTCTGTGGCTGCTGAAGAAATTGGTACCCTATTAATGCGTAATATATGAACTGTATAGGATATGTAGAGCTGATAACACGATTCACACACTGCTCTTTGCCAAGCACGGTGAAAGCACCATTCACAGAAGTATACAGTTCCCAATGATGTAAGACTGCCAGGGCCGCTCTGCATGATGGGAAAGCTTCAGCCCTCCCGCCCGCTGTACTCAGTGTACTGACATCCTTGCTCTCAGAGTGGCAGTGGCACGCATTGACTAATTATTATGACGCTGGTGTGCATGATCATCACTGTTGAAGCACTAAATACAGCTCATAGGAGAAAACAAAAGGACTCTTAATTACAGTATAGAGAAGCGGTAAATGTGAAAGACAATCAGCTATAAATATAACACATAACAGCAGGATATAATAATGGGTTAACTGTTAGTAAGTTGCGTGCATTGGTAGTAAGCGTGTTTGTGCCCACGTGAACTGCAGAATTCCAAAGAAATAACAGGAAAGGTAATAAGAGGAGAAAAAAAAATTTAGGCACTGCTGAGATTCGAACTCAGGATCTCCTGTTTACTAGACAGGCGCTTTAACCAACTAAGCCACAGCGCCGCACAGATGAGGTTCTGTTTTCCTCCTTTTTCCACATCGTGTATTTCTGTCCTGTAGCTGCTGCTGTTGTATATACATGGGATGTGAGCTGCCGTTCGATTGCCACACAGTTCTTTCTGCAAAGTTTTGAATGGTTCCCACAAGGTAAGGTTTACGTACGTCATAAGACTCGTTTTCCTACGCAATGCCCAGAGCACGGTAGACGTGAGAGCACGTGGCACAAGTGATTAGTTCTTTCCTACAACTTACCTGCTCCAGCCAAGGAAAGGGGGAACCGACACCCCAATTCCTATCGCCCATGTGCACAGGACAAACGCCATGGCATGTCTGGAGGTGAAGCAGAAGGTGCCCATCGGTTTACAGATAACGATGTATCGTTCAAAAGCCAGGAAAGCTAGAGACCAGCCTGTAACTAGACCTGAAGGGGGAAAATAGACATTTGTTCAGTTTTGTTTTGCCCAAAGTAAGTCTTTGTAAAAGCATCCTTAAACGTGAATCATAAAAGAATAAAGGGGCCCATACACTCAGCCGATTTTCTGGCCGACCGATCGATCGCAAATCGGTTGGCCAATCGACCGATCGACGGCCGATTTCGATGGATTTCCATCGAACTAACAGGGTGGAAAATTTAGGTCGATCTGATGAGATTGCTTATCAGTTTGCATTGGCCTTAATGGAAATCTGATGGCAAAAAAATGCCATCAGATCGAATTTCAATAGATTTCAAACTGAAATCTATTGGAATTCTATCCTGGTAAAAAATGTTCTAAAAACGCATCAGATAGATCATCAGATGCATTTCTTATCTATCTGCGGCCAATCTGACGAGTGTATGGGCACCTTAAGACTGGGTCTCTATAGAGTTTGTGTCCTTACTGTGCTTTGGTGGGTATTTTTCTTTCCTTTTTCAGACGCATCAGTGCCTGTACACACTGCTGCGCTTTTAAAATCACATGCGGTTTTTAATTGCAAGGGCTTTTGAAAAATCATGAAAATTAGTGAAGACCTGTGCGAAACGATTTTTCTATTTTCATGAAGGCTTTGCGAATTAAAAAATGCCCATTCTGTAGCAGCAGGAATGCAACAGATCGAGAAAGTAGCACTGCATATTATCCCCACGTTGTGTGACATACAGTGAAGGATACAGTCATTGAAAATCTAGCTTCACTATTTATTTATTTTATTTAAGTATTTATATAGTGCCGACATATTATGCAGCACTGTACAGAGTATATATTGTCTTGTCTCTAACTGGCCTTCAGAGGCACTCACAATCTAGTCCCTACTATAATTGTTAAAGGGGAACTTCAGCCTAAACAAACATACTGTCATTAAGTTAGGTTAATTAGAATAGATAGGTAATATCATTTTTTACCCACCCTGTTTTAAAAGAACAGGCAAATGTTTGTGATTCATGGGGGCTGCCATCTTTGTCATGGGGGCAGCCATCTTTTTGGTTGAAAGGAGGTGACAAGGAGCAGGAGACACAGTTCCAACTGTCCTGTGTCCTGATTACCCCTCCCAGCTGCACACACTAGGCTTCAAATGTCAAATTCAAAATGTAAAAAAAAATAATTTGCACCAAAACAGCAGAACGAGAGCAACATCAGAAATCCCATCATGCTTTGCACAGCATCAGGGGAAAAAAGCCCGGGCAGTTTTCTTCTGTGCAGCTAAAAATGAGGCTTGGATAAGAGAAACAAAGTTCTGATGCTGTGATACTGTTAAAGAAACACCAAGCCTTTTCAGTGCTGCTGAGTCGGTTTTTAGTCCGGAGGTTCACTTTAATGTTCATTTTGCCCTCTGCCCTTGTGTATCATACTTGATCATACACTCTACCCAGAGTATGTAAAACTATATTATTAGCACTACCACTCCAGTGTATGATCTGGCATTATACTACCTGTATTGTATATCTTATTGCTTTTTATCACCTGTATTGTTGTATCTATTGTCTATTACCTGTATTGTGCTGTCAGTCACCCCTGTTATCATTCTCTGTAATCTTATGTATTGTACAGCACTGCATAATATGTTGGCACTATATAAATCCAATAAATAATAATAATTTTGCGGTAACACGCTGCATGCACCTCTGTTGTAGCTTTGCAGTTTGAACACCTTTGTAAAAATCATTGGCTTCCTTCCCAAGTTAGCTCTAGGAGGCTATGGTAGGGATAATACAGAAAGGCACAGATAGTGCTATTCAAACGCTGCAATAGTGGTATTTTTTGCATTGATATGCTATCCAGAAGGTGGTGATATCAAGCCAATGCCTGATAATCTTCCTGCCAGTTATTACTGAATTAGCATTGACTTATCACTGTCCATTCTCATTCTTTAGGATATAGGTTTTCCCCCCCTCAACTTTATCACTCTGCTGAGGTTTTACTATTAGGGCCCGTTTCCACTAGCGCGAATTCGCATGCAGACAACGCATGCAGATTCGCATAGGCAATACAAGTGGATGGGACTGTTTCCACTTGTCAGTTTTCATTTGCGTTTTTATGTGCAGGATTTTTCTGCACGGTAGACCCTGCAGAATTCGCCTGCGTGTGGAATGCAGGCGAATCGCAGGCAATGTATTTAATAGAGAAATCGCATGCGTTTTTTGCATGCGTTTTTTGCCGCGATTTCGCGTGCGATTTCGCATTGAAAGTAATGTAAATTGACACAGGCAGTGACATGGTTAAAATCGCATATACCCTGCCTATGCGAAATCGCATGCGAAATCGCGGCAAAAAACGCATGCGGAATCGCATCCGCATGCGATTTTGTCAGCGGTGATATGCGGCAATTCCGCACCGCACTAGTGGAAACGGGCCCTAAAGGGCTCGTTTCCACTAGTGCGGTGCGAATCTCGGGGATTCTACCGCTGACGAAATCGGATGCGGATGTGATTGCGCATGCGTTTTTCCCCGCGATTTCGCATAGGCAGGTTATATGCGAATTTAACCATGTCACTGCCTGGTTCAAGTTACATTAGTTTTCATGCGAAATCGCGGCAAAAAAACGTATGTGCATTTTCCCTATCAAATACATAGCCTGCGAATCGCCTGCATTCCACACGCAGGCGAATTCTGCAGGCTCTACCGTGCAGAAAAATCCTGCACAGAAAAACGCAGGAAAAAACTGACAAGTGGAAACAGGGCCATCCACTTGTATTGGTTATGCGAATCCACATGCAGACAACACATGCGGATTCGCTCTAGTGGAAACTGGCCCTAAGGCCTCGTTCACATCTGCTGCGCTGAAAAACATGTTAAAGCGCAGGGTAAAAACCGCATGCGCTTGTGCGCGCTTTCGTCCGCGTTTCTGTGCGTTGCGCTGCGCTTCTTTAAAGCACGTTTTGCTTGTTGTACCAGCAGCAGTTGTCAATAAAACTTTGTTTTTGTATGTAAATGTATTTTTTTCTCCAATTAGGGGTAAAAAACGCATGCGCTTCTATGCGCTAAAAAAGCGGACCCATTCACTTGCATTGCTGTGCGCTTTCCAGCTCAACGCACAGAAATGCCTGCAACACTACGTTTCTGTAACGCTGCTCAGCGCAGCACATAGATGTGAACCAGCTACATTTAGTTACATGGAAAAATCAATACCTTGCTGAACGCACAGGGCAGTGCGCTGTGAAAAGCGCACAGAAACGGCCCTGATGTGAACGAGGCCTAATAAATAGCTGCAGATAAGCAAAGAAGTTTCTGATCTATACCGATCAATTATCTATCACAGATTTCTACATTTTTCCGAGACTATGGTAGAGACAGTGAATACTTTTTTCATGTAAACACTGTGCAGAAGATATCAGTGTTAAAAAGCAAAAACCCAATAATACCACATACAACTACACACCTAACACTGAAGCAGAAGTCAGAACAGCAGACTGCCACCTTTTGCTTCAAAAAAGCACAGATCCCCCACTGACTAGTCAACATTTGCAGAGAGTTCACACTTAAAAGGGCACTATGGTGTAAAATGTAAAATATGTGCAAACATATACAAATCAGAAGTACGTTTTTTCCAGAGTAAAATGAGCCATAAATTACTTTTCTCCCATGTTGCTGTCACTTATAGTAGGTAGTAGAAATCTGACAGAAGCGACAGGTTTTGGACTTGTCCATCTCTTCATAGTGGATTCTCAGGAATTTATTTTCAAAAGCTTAGCACATTGGTCGGCCAGCTCTCAAAGTGGCCAGACTTCTGGTTCTGGTGGTATAACATGCAAGTTACATGAAAAATACATCTAATTGACTAAAAAAAAAAATCTTTATGCCAAACGCAATTTATTTTTTTTTGCATTCCCATTAACTTGTATTGAATCACAAAACGCACATTGCACACAGACAAAAAACAGACCTGAAATCCAAATTTTAGATGTGAGAAAAACAAATGGCCACTTAACTTTTTATTTAACTGAGTGGCACAAAGCTGGTGGGGCAGTGGTTGTATCACTTCTTGATCAGGTTTGTGCTAGTGTAAGGTGGTATATGGTCACTACTCCCTGACAGATTTTCTGTGAGGGAAAAATAGGTAGTTTGCTGGATTGAGCTGCTATTATAAAGTGGATGACCACCAGGCTAACTATTTATGAATGAGCACAAACTAATTTTGCATTTTTAACTCAGAATATGCCCGGCCGACTACCTATTAAGATGTGATATGCATGTATAGACTTTCTCATTTCATAGGCGTGTTTTCACACTTTGCATGTTGCATTGCGATACAATTGAAACACAATACTGTAATGCTGAAAAGTCGATTTCACGTTAGAATTGTGATGCGACACATAGTAAAGCATACAGTGTACTTCTCTGCTACAACTAACACACAGGTTGGTAAACGCACAACATGCATTAGACAAGACAAATAACATTTATATAGCGCTTTTCTCCTGGCGGACTCAAAGCGCCAGAGCTGCAGCCACTAGGACGCGCTCTATAGGCAGTAGCAGTGTTAGGGAAACTCGCCTAAGGTCTCCTACTGAATAGGTGCTTGCTTACTGAACAGGAAGAGCCGAGATTCGAACCCAGGTCTCCTGCGTCAGAGGCAGAGCCCTTAACCTTACTGTGACTGTCGCATGCCACTCAATCAGAATGTACCATAGGAATGTAACCACATCATGTTAGGATGCGATTATATTGTCTGTTGTGATGAAATGCAACAGATGCAGTATGAATTGAGTGGTAATTTTTATTACATTACAGCCAACTTAAAAGTGTGCCCGAGGTGACATGATGAGATACACGTGTATGCACAGTACAAAACATATTAATAACAAGGCTGTTTCACTTGCTTTATTTTACCGACTGAAAGAGTTAATTTATAGACATGGAAGTGACAGTGCTGTCTGGTTGGTAGCGTGTTGCAAATATAGTAGATATCACTAGTAAGAAAATTACAGCCATAAAGTTTTCCAGTCAGAATACAACTTCTAAGAGCAAATGGAGATAAAATACATGAACTAGTGACCTTTTTCTAACTCCGGGACACTTATTAGGACTCCACTGAGCAGAAGCAGTAAAACATTCAAACTATTTTGTAATGGTTTAAATATAAAATTAAAACTTAGGAGTTCTCATCCATTTATTTTAATCTCAGGTTAACTTTAAGCATATAATTAAAGATAAACAAACACAGCAGACAGTGGTATTGGCCCTGAAGAGACTTTTACTTGGTGCTGTTGCAACATGGTGTGTGTATAATAATCACATGACATGGAACATGTCATGTGAGACAGGTATGAGACAGGTCTCCAAGTGTGAGACAGGTATGAGCAGGAAAGAGGAAGGGTTGTTAATGAATACATCTATTAAAATTACACATATTGAAGTGATCATTACTGCTACAGCACAAATAAACGTCCGGTGACCCAAGTCACAATCTGTGCACTCCTTATTGCCAGGTCTAATGTTAAATAGTTGCAGCAGTAGAACTAGTGCTAAGTAATTGACACACTTTACTTGTTATAATGGAAAAAACAAAAAAACAGCTGTTGGATCTGACCGTGTATGTATTACAGGCCAGGAGAGTGAAAACAGCAAAGCGCCTCTTCTCGGCACACATTGCCGGCTGTGTAACCCCTAAAGGTGGCCATACACTTATAGATTTGCAGCAGATTCGACCATCAGATAGATTTGTCAGATGCCTGTCAAGGCGAATCTGACAGGAATCTGACGTGTGCCACACACTAGGAACAGATTTTCAATAGATTTCAGAATGAAATTGATCTAAATGCATTATTGGACCATTATGCTAGGTACACACCATACAATTTTCTGTTAGATTTTCTCTTAGATTTACCTGCCAGATAGATTCTTCTGTTAGATTTACCTACAACATGGAAAAAAGCTAACAGAAAATTGTATGGTGTGTACCTAGCATTAGATTCAATGCAACTCTATGAACCATCAATCTGTTGCCACCAGCAGATCGACCTAGATTTTTACTATCCAGTCAGATAGATGAAATCGATTGAAATCCGCTGCAAATCAATCCATTGACTGATTTGATAGAATCGATCGTTTAAATCGACCAGTGTTTGGGCCCCTTAAGTTGAGCATCGCTATAGCAGCAATGCTATATTCCACGGCCCGCTGCTAAGAATTGTATTGCAACTAGTAACCGGTTATTTCTGTTTTAGACTAGAGTTCAGGTCATGTGTGGTCTTACCTGCAAGTGTTCCTGTGAATCCCTCAAGAGCACAAAATGTCTTCCCAAATACAAAGTACCCATAACAACTAGACACAAAAACAGTAAAAATAGAAAAAATACATATGAGAAGGCCAGCCACTGATATGTTTACTAGGATGTAGTTGAGTGGCTGCCGAAGTTTCTTGTATTTCACTGTCACCAACAATACAACAGCATTGAGAGGTGTGCCAATAAACAGCACCGAACCCATAAAAATTGCTTGTAGGGTGAATGCCCATCTCGGTGCAATATGGTACTGAGGACCATCCCATGGGCTTATATCAGACACATTCTTAAAGAGGTAGAAATCTTCGTCCCCCAACATTCCAGCGCGTGCCTCTGTACAAGCCTTCTGTCCCTCCGTAACCCTCATGCACTTTTATATAAGGCCTATTCCAATTTCAATCCTTTTAACTGCTCATCTGGATCAGCAAGTAATCTTTCTCACTCACCAAGATTTATGGAAGAAGAGAATCACAGATAATGTTCACCAGGGAGGCAGATTAAGATGGGAGAACATCCAGGGTTCTTGTAAAGTGCAACAGACTAATTTAGTTAAATAAACATTTTGAAATAAAGGGATATACAGCATTTCATTTTACACATTTAAGACATTTTAACATTACTTTTTCTACCAAAACCTTATATGTACTTTGAACAATGCACACCAGGATTTTCATTGCCACTAGGGCACAGCCTAATCTAATTACCCTGATTGAAGAAAAGGAAAAACTGTGCTCCAATGGTATTATCTTTCCAAAAAGTTTGTATGGGCTTCACAACTACCTCACTCCACTTCATAGCTTGTAAATTTATAGAGGCTGCGCTCCTCATCCAAACTTTGAAGCACAGTCACAGGTAAAATCACTCCACAAAATGAGTGCAATTTACAGAAAATCGAATTGCTATAGTGGAAAATACTTTTCACGATTCCTATGTTAAAGTAGCAACCCTAGTGATTTAAAAATCGCTAGTGCTTTACGATTCTAAGCGAATCGCTCTCAGTGGAAAAGGGCTCTTAGTGTGTCACACATGAACCTAGATGAGGTTTCCTGCTCACAGCCACAATTAGGAACTTACCATAGTCAAAATCACTTAAAGAGCAACTGTTGGCCATCATATGCCCCCCCCCCTTCCCCCCCAAAAATACATTTGTAAGTAGATAAATACTTGCTCTACTTACATAACAGATGTATTGCACTGTCCACTTTTTGGATTTCTTTCTGCTTTTCTTCAATTTTCATTCACTTGGCAGTGCCCATCTTGTGCCCTCCAGGTTAAAGATTCCCCCCCTCCCCCGCCAAATCCCCCTCTTCCCCACACGAATTCTGAGCACAACAGGGAGGATAAATGCAGCAGTCACAGACTCACCTAATAATGAATCCAAGCACTGCCGTTCCCATCTATTCTCTGCACTACCGCCAGCGGTATTGCAGAAAGTATAGAAGGGAACTGCAGTGCCTGGAACCATTATTAGGTGAGTCTGTGTGCACCCCTTTATCCTTCCCCAATGTTCAGCGTGGGGAAGAGGGGGAATGCGGCAGGCGGCCGCAAGGAAGTGGACATGCCACTGGAGGAGGGGGGCTGAGGACAGTGACAGAAAATAGCCTCTGGCTTCCCTCCCTGAGCTCTAACGGTGGCTGCAACATCTATAGTGAAGTGGAAACCAGGCAGCCACTCGCAGAGCAGAGAGGTGAGTGACAGAGGCTTCAGACAATCAGGCTGATTCAGCATGCCAGGTCACTTCTCTTTTGCCTCTATGAACCAATGTAGTGCCTGGGGGCAAGGGGAGAGAAGACCTAATTGGAAAAAAGTAAGATTAATTTTAAAGCTTTGAATTGCTTGGTTAGCATCCTTTTTAACATTGTAACAACCTGCAATAGAGAATTAATTTTGTATTTAATGCCTAACAGTTACTCTTTAAGTATCCTTCAGCACGTCATTGCATTGAAGTGATATGGTGCATTGGATATAAGCATGAACATGGCTCGTTGGTCTAGGGGTATGATTCTCGCTTTGGGTGCGAGAGGTCCCGGGTTCAAATCCTGGACGAGCCCAGTTTTTTAATTGTTTATTTTTTATGAATTAAAATGTAAGCAATTCAGTTTCCATTTGTATGCAACGATATAAGTAAGACACCTGCGTAGTAGGAATTACATTAATAATTCTAAATCACAAAACTAAATGCGGCAACACTGAGCTGACTTGTTTGCTCAAATGGTTCGTATTTGATGGCTGTATGGCAGCTTTTAGAACATTATTCAGTGAAAGAAGAAAACAGGGCTCGTCCGGGATTTGAACCCGGGACCTCTCGCACCCAAAGCGAGAATCATACCCCTAGACCAACGAGCCAGCTTGCATGCAGAGGTAAAAGAACTCCGGTTTTGTTTGTTTTTTTTCCATTTTCCCTACTTCTAAAATGAAGAAGCCGAATATATTTTAAGCTATACAGTACTATTAAATATTGCATCACATTTCTTTTCACTTCCTCATAATATTCTCATTGTTAAGGAAATGTTTCCCTACAGTTCCTATATAAAACGTTACACATATGAATAGAACATATCACTGAGGAAAAAACCAGTAGCCTGAATATGGATCACAGACGTGTGGATTTTACAGGTTACAACACATTCCTCTGTTTTACATCCATATCTTCACGTTATATTTTGGTCAGAATAGAAATACCTGCTGAACGATCATCTGCTGAAAGCACAGCAAAGTACGTGATGGTCTTCTTAAAGTTAAATTCCATATGAGTTTTAATATAAAATGGCAGAAAATATAAATCAGTGTAAGGGCTGTCCATAATAAAATTGATATACTGCTCAAAAAAAATAAAGTATCACAAAACTAAGACATCCTTAAAATATTCTTATTAAATACTTCGTTCTTTACATAGTTGAATGTGCTGGCAACGAAATCACACAAAAATTATCAATGGAATTCAAATTTATTAACCCATGGAGGTCAGGATTTGGAGTCAAACTCAAAATTAAAGTGGAAACAAAACACTACAGGCTGATCCAACTTTGATGTAATGTCAAGTAGTGTGTGTGCCCTCCAAGTGCCAGTATTATTATTACTATTATTTATTGTATTCATAAAGCACCAATATCAGCGCTGCGTAATATGTTGGCGCTTTATAAATCCAATAAATAAATAAACATATTACGCAGCACTGGAAAATATATACAATGATACAAGGAAGAAAAACATAACAAGGTTATACAACAGAACAAAGTTATACAAGGTAAACGGTACAAAATACAGGATCATGCGATATGGGCTGGTTAGGTAGGGCCAGTAATACAGGTACAGGCTGTCATAGGAAAAGGAGAACATGATCCTGTAGATTAACTAGGTAAGGGAGGACCCTGCCAGAGGCTTACAATCTAAGGGATTGTAATAACCTCCCTACAACGCCTGGGCATGCTCCTGATGAGTCGGTGGATGGTTTCCTGAGGGATCTCCTCCCAGACCTGAACTAAAGCATCCACCAACTAGTAGACAGTCTGTGGTGCAACATGGTGTTGGTGGATGGAGCAAGGCATGATGTCCCAGATGTGCACAATTCGATTCAGGTCTGGGTAACAGGCAGGAACAGTTCATAGCATCAATGCCCTTGTCTTGCATGGTCTCACAACAGGTCTGAGAATCTCATCTCAGTACCTAATGGCAGTAAGGCTACCTCTGATGAGCACATGGAGGGCTGTGTGCACCCCCAAAGAAATGCCTCCTCACACCATTACTGACCCACTGCCAAACAGGTCATGCTGGAGGATGTTGCAGGCAGCAGAACATTCTCCATGACAACTCCAGACTCTGTCATGACCGTCACATGTGCTCAGTGTGAACCTGCTTTCATCTGTTAAAGAGGAACTCCAGTGAAAATAATGTAAAAAAAAAAAAAAAGTGCTTCATTTTTACAATAATTATGTATAAATGATTCAGTGTTTGCCCATTGTAAAATCTTTTAAATCCATGATTTACATTCTGACATTTATTACATGGTGACATTTTACTGGTGGCAGGTGATGTAGCTGGTGTATGCTTTTTTTGGCAGTTGGAAACAGCTGTAAACAGCTATTTCCCACAATGCAACAAGGTTCACAGACAGGAAACTGGCAGAAGTACCAGTCTTCAGAGTTTCTTGTGGGAGGGGTTCACCACAATATCAGTCATACAGCGCCCCCTGATGGTCTGTTTGTGAAAAGGAATAGATTTCTCATGTAAAAGGGGGTGTTAGCTACTGATTAGGATACAGTTCAATTCTTGGTCAGAGTTTCTCTTTAAGTGCACAGTGGTGAATTTGCCAACCTTGGTGTTCTCTGGTAAATGCCAAATGTCCTGCACGGTGTGGGGCTGTAAGCACAACTCCCACCAGTGGATGTTTAGCCCTCATACCACCCTCATGGAGTCTGTTTCTGACCATTTGAGCAGACACATGAACATTTGTGGCCCACTGGAGGTCATTTTGCAGGGCTCTGGCAGTGCTCCTCCAGTTTCTCCTTGCACAAAGGCGGAGGTTGCGGTCCAGCTCCTCGGTTCTTGCCCTCCTATGGCCTCCTCCATGTCTCCTGATGTACTGGCTTGTCTCCTGGAGGCACCTCCATGCTCTGAACACTACACTGACAGACACAGCAAACTTTGCCACAGCTCGCATTGATGTGCCATCTTGGATTAGTTGGACAACCTGAGCCATTTATGTGGGTTGTAGACTCCATCTTATGCTACCATTAGTGACGGCACCACTAGCATTCACAAGTGACCAAAACATCTGTAAGAACCACTTCTTTATTAGGGATGTCTTGCTAATTGCCGATGACTTCTACCTGTTGTCTATTCTATTTGCACAACAGCATGTGAAATTGATTGTCAATAAGTTTTGCTACCTAAGTGAACAGTTTGATTTCACAGAAGTGTGATTCATTTGGAGTTATAGTGTGCTCTATTTACAAAGCATTACCACATTCTTTGCTTTTATTTTACCGATCACCTTCCCAAGTTACAAATCACTAAATCTCCGCACAGAAAATCACAGTTCCCGACTTATGCGGTAATTACCCCGGGAAATGTCAAGAAATGTCACTTCACAAAGTTTTACGCATTTAATGTACCGGTTAAAAGTGTTCATTTTTTTTTCTCCAGCTCACAGCAGCCGTTAACTGGCTCTCCCCAAACCCCATGCTGTCTCTGTGCGGTGGATTAGACAGACAGCCTTGGGGGAGAGCCAGGCAGCGAATAGGGAGAGCCACACAGCCTGCTTCTCACTCTGACGCGATGGGGTATTGGGTGGGACTTTCACTGTATCAAATCAGAGGAAACTGACAATTCTGCAGGCATACCTGCATTCCTTTATATGTGCATATTTGTATTGTAGCATACAGAAGAGCTACCCCTGGTGGCTGCAGCATATCTAAAGGGATGATAGGATGCACAGGACAGAAAACCTCTGAGTCTCTCACACACACACACACAGCTCCCTGCCTGCCTGCCTGCTGCCCTGCTAGAAGTTTGGTAAGTGACACTTACTAGTGATGGGTCGTTCGCGAACGAGCCGGCTCTAAGAGCCGGTTCTTTGCTGCGAACGACAAGAGCCGGTTCTCAGTTTTAAAAGAACCGATGCCTCAGCCGCCCACACAGCTCTGCTTTGCTCTGTGATAAAGGGCGCTGAGGCATGCTGGGAGATGTAGTCCTCCTCTTTCAGCTTGTAGGAGTGTATGGGGCGGATGTATGGGGGGGAGCAGAGCAGTAGCAGGAGGGATTGCCCTAGTCAGATAAGCAGTCATGGAGATGGGGGCGGGACTTTTACTCCGATTCTGAGTGGTGTCTAGTGACATTTAATGAAGAGCCGATTCAGAGCCATAAGAGCCGGCTCTTTAATGGGAGCCGATTCAGAAGAGCCGATTCTCTGAGAAGAGCCGGAATTCCCATCACTAACACTTACCTAGCAGGGCTTAGTGAATTGAGGCATGTTTGTTTGGTAAATTACCAAACTTCCACCTCATGAGGGAAAACTTTAGTGAATTGGGGGGGAGTTTAAAATACTGCATGAGGTATTTTACTGTCCAAAATGATTTTGCCGACCTGCCTATTGTGAATAGAGCCCATTGTGTTAACCTGCCTGGCGTTCTATTAAGATCGCCAGGCTGGCGACCGGACGTTTTTTTTTTTTAATAAAAAAAAAAAAAACTATTTCATGCAGCCAACTGAAAGTTGGCTGCATGAAACCCCACTAGAGGGCGCTCCTAATCTGTATTTCTGATTGCCTCCGGCGATCAGAAGTAAAAAGAAGGGCCACGATGAGCGGCCCTTCTTGTTTTGCTTTCCTCATCGCCATGGCGACGAGCGGAGTGACGTCATGGACGTCAGCCGACGTCCTGACGTCAGCCGCCTCCGATCCAGCCCTTAGCGCTGGCCGGAACTGTTTGGTCCGGCTGCACTGAGCTCGGGCGGCTGGGGGGACCCTCTTTCGCCGCCGCGCCGCGGTGGCGATCAGGTAGCACACGCGGCTGGCAAAGTGCCGGCTGCGTGTACTCCTTTTTATTTGGAGTAAATCGGCCCAGCAGGGCCTGAGCGACACCCTCCGGCGTCTCTGGACGAGCTCAGCTCGTCCAGAACGCTCAGGAGGTTAAGTGTTCCCTTTATTTTTTGAGCAGTGTTTATTGGAACTGTAGGGCCTGGGCCAGCTTCTTTTCTGTCCCAATTGCAAACAAGTTATACACACAAGTGTATAACATACCCGCAAAACTGGAGGTGTATTTTTGGAAATCACCCAGCTTATGTAAGGTGTATTAAAGTATACTGAAGTGAGGAGTAACCCAAACTGTTTCTTGCTACAAGTGATTTTGCAGTTCCAAGCAATCCTGAAGTAGGGTGTAAACTATTTAATTTAATACAGTAGAGTTTTAGTTATTTGGCACCGATGGGGATTAGCTGATGCCAGATAAGTGTGCTTTCTGGTTGCTAGAAAATCAATGTTAAAAATAGGCCCAGCTAATACAGTACTGTACGTGCCATGAACTGTGTATCAAATGTTAAAATACAGTAATTGAAAGTATAATTGTCTTGGAGGGGCCATGGATACCAGTCTTTAAAGTGTACCCGAGGCACATTAGTGGGCACAAATAAGACACAGGGGCACGTTCCCATGTAAAAAGGACATACCTCTGTGTCCCCTCAGCGCTGCTCCCCCCACCCTCAAATTTGCCAACAAGCAGCTTGTCGGCAATCTAAAAGGGGAAAGGTATCCTCAGGAGAGGCATGCCTGTGTAAAGCCCTTTCCCCGCCTCTCAGGCCATCTCACTGGCTCTCACTGCCTATTACCCACCCCTTTCTACTCCTTTCTTGTGTACTTGGAGGTAGAGCTCAGAGCTGTGTGTGCAATAGATGAACAGAGTGACGTGGGACAGCAAGAAGCAATTCATTTGTCTCAGGGAGGAACGCTCCTTCCGGTAAGTATGTTTGTTTTGCAGTACCATTCCGCTTTGGGTTCTCTTTAAGCACAGCAGAGCCCACAAACAGCCTAAAGGCGCGTACACACGCCGGTTTACGTGTGTACGCGCCTTAAGATGTTGGCCTTCACCACTGTGAGCAATTAGGGTGATTTGTGCTGGTTGGTTGAGACTGTAACCAAAGTAAAATATACATTCGTATGTCTAGTATGAAAGATCTTGCTCCTCCCCTTAATTCAATCCTGAAGCTAATTTCTGGTCAGATCTGACAGTAATGTCAGAAACACCAGATCTGCTGCATGCTTGTTCAGGGTCTATGGCTAAAAGTATTAGAGGCAGATGAGCAGCAGGATAGCCAGGCAACTGGTATTGCTTAAAAGGAAATCAATATGCAGCCACTGTATAAGCAGGTGGGGAGATTAGACCTGACCCCACTCAGGATTAAGAAGTGGCTCACCGTAGATGAGGAAAAAAGGGGGCAACACCGTTGGATTTAATATAGTGTACTAAGGATACAGAGGCACCAAAAAAGATAAGTCTCTTAAAAAGTTAAAAAAAAATTGAGGTGGTAGTGGTGGACTTACCTCCTCCAAGCAGACACAAGAATGTCAATGTATTTATCAAGAACAGGTTTATGTACATGCTAGTAAAAAGGCCCAGCCCTTAAAAAACGGGCACTAGACCCCCCCCCCCCCCCCCCCCATGCGTGCATAGACACATCCTGATTGCCCGTCCGTCCCCCATCTCTGTCCAAAGTATATGCACACAGGGAGATGTTGCTTGCTTGGCAGTTGGAAAAAAGTTGTTATTTCCCACAATGCAATGAGGTTCACAGACAGCAAACGGCACACAGGGACAGGGCGCAGAGACATTTGCAAATTATTATATAGAACTCCCCTAGAGTGTTATCATTAGGCACAACCTCAGTATGCTGCCCAAATAACATGCCTCTCCATTTATGTACACATAGACTGCAAGCCAGAAAGGCACGCGAGAGTGGAACTGATGGAGAACTTGTAGAATAAAAATTGGGTAATAATTCAGCTTTTTTTCTAACACTTTATTGATTTATAAACCAGCATACAAATGCAGAAATGAATCCTTTTATAAAAATGCCTGCAAATGTTCAAGAGGGTTGCAGATGCTGGATTACAGAACCTGGCTGGGATAATGTACTTGTTTTGCTATGTTTAGAGAAAACCACTTAGAACAGAGGAATGCTAAGATACTTAACTAGTCTTTGTGGTAATTAATCCTACTTTAGAGAGGTGGATAATCATGTAACTGCTTGTTATCTTGTTATACTTCATTACAATTTTGTTATACACAGAACAGCTGAATTACAAATGCCAGCTACCCAATAAGTGAGGCAAGATGCAATAACCTTGTCACACAAACAATTTCAATCAAGTCACAATTATTATGCAGAAATCACAAATGGAAATACCTTTTTTTTTTTTTTTTTTTTTTTAAGTCTGTAAAACATTATTTGATCTTTAGTCTAGAGTACTGTAAATATGTGGAAGGTACATATGGGCTATGAACTCGCAATGCAAAATGTTCTAAGATGGCAAACTGTCTCTGGCTCCAAAATTATAACTATAATATCCTATACAATAAAAACAGTTTCTCCATCCATCGTGCCTGGCGCATATGCGCGTGGGTTGTGTTTTTGCATAGAATACCCAACACAGTGGGGGCAGCGCCTTACCTTCGTGCAGGGCAGGCGCATGGCGGTGTAGCTCTGACAATCCCCTAGCCACTTATAGACCCCGCTCCTCATTCCTCCTTGCTGCGATCCTCATCTGCAAGTCACCCGGAACACCCCGACATGGATCCGAAGAAAAATCAAGTGTCCACAGAACCAGGAATCCCGAGCTCTTTAACAAGCAGAAGGAGGCCTCCTCCCAAGATGGCGCCTGGAACTCCGGCGAGAGCAGCCTACAAGCCGGTAAGAACTTAAACGCCGAGAGAGAGCTACTAAAGCAGACTTGCAGACACTTAAACCTAGAACGGCTCATCAATACATCTAAAAAATACACGAACCTGGCCCGCCACAAACTCCAGGGGGGTCTAGGTGCCCCAAACATTTTACACTATTACTACACTGCAAGACTTTCTCAGCTATTTCAATGGTCCTCTCCTAGAGGCACAGTTAGATGGGTTGGTTTAGAGCAAGAGCTTATCTCTCCTTTCCCCATTAAATCCCTCTTATGGACCCCTAAACCCTGTTTAGGCCCAAATTCTACCTTCTTCCCAATGAGTCCCTTTTGATCAAAAAGCTGTTGAATAAAGTGTTGACCCCACTGGGTTCCTCTTCTACCCTGGAATCTTTGTTCTGCAATGAAGACTTTCCACCTGGAGTTTGTGGCTTGGCCTGGGGGATATGGAGATCGAAAGGAGTTCATACTATTAATGATGTGGTGTCTGATGGGGTCCTTCTCTCGTGGCCCCAGCTCAAGGAAATATTTGACCTACCAGATTCAGAGGACTTTAGATATATTCAGGTCTGCCACTTCATCCAATCTGGTTGTACCGCTGGCCTACAATTGACGCGCTCCTCCCTTGAGACTACTTTTTGCTCTTTCCCCTTACCCCAAGGTCTCATATTCTCTTTACACTACGATCTTTGGTATGCTAACCACTCAACCCCCTCGCCCGCAAACAGTTCCAGGCGAACTTTTGGTAGTTCGCGTTCGCCGGCAAAGGCGAACGCGTGCGGAAGTTCGATTCGCCCCATAATGCTTTATTGAGCAGAACTTTGACCCTCTACATCAGACTGCACTCACTCTTGGAGCCCCCCCCCCCTTATAAAAGGCAAGGTTCTGCACTAGTTTTACTCACTCATCTGCCTCCAGTAATTAGTTAAGGGACAGCTGCTGACAGACTCTGCTAGGGATAATTTACTTAGGATCTTGTCAGTTTGTTCCTAGCTGATTGTTATTCCTTACACTCCCTCACTCCCTCCTCATCTTCCAGGGAATTGTAGTATTTCAAAAGCCATCTTACATTCCATGGCTGGGAATTGAACCCAGGCTGGGTTGGGAATTAAACCCAGGTCTCAGTGTGCGGTAGGTAACTCATTTAACCACTATACCACCAACAACACTACATGCTGAAGCCAGACTAGCATGTACCATTATGATCAATCCAAGAGAAAAATTAGCTTGCTTAATCCACGGAATTGTACTATATCAAAAGCCAGCTTACATACCGTGGCTGGGAATTGAACCCAGGCTGGGCATTGAACCCAGGTCTCAGTGTGTGATAGGTAACTCATTTAACCACTATACCACCAACAACACTACATGCTGAAACTTCTTGGAGCAGACTTATTTCTTCCCTCCAAAAGACACATACATCCCTATAAAATCATTCAACAGCAACTGCATGCAGTCTTTGTGGTACACAGTCTGTGTGGCACAATTGGTTAGTGCGTTTGGCTGTTAACTGCAAGGTTGGTGGTTCAAGCCCATCCAGGCATGGCCTTGGCCTTTTGTGTTCAACAGTTGTCCGAAGAGAGCCCCAGATAGCCAGGTAGATTCATCTCTCTCTCTAGTAGGGATGATCACTGCTTTCCGCAGAATTGTATTTTCCGCAATTTTAGGCGGAAATTGGTCATTCCGTTCCGTTTGGTTGGAACGGAATTGCTTTTTCAATCTGGCGGAATTCCGAAATTGCCTGTGAAATTTTGCCGGTATCCGTTGATGGTTTTAAGCTGAAAATTCACTTCAATAGCATCAAGTCCTAGAGAGAGAGAGAGATCATTTTTCTCTTGGGTATATCACAATGGTACATGCTAGGCTGGCTTCAGCATGTAGTGTTGGTGGTATAGTGGTTAAATGAGTTACCTACCGCACACTGAGACCTGGGTTCAATTCCCAGCCACGGTATGTAAACTGGCTTTTGATATAGTACAATTCCGTGGATTAAGCAAGCTAATTTTTCTCTTGGATTGATCATAATGGTACATGTTAGGCTGGCTTCAGCATGTAGTGTTGTTGGTGGTTAAATGAGTTCCCTACTGCACACTGAGACCAGGGTTCAATTCCCAGCCTGGGTTCAATTCCCAGCCATGATATGTAGGCTGGCTTTTGAAATACTACAATTCCCAGGAGGAGGGAGAGAGGGGTATTCCTGATGTCATAAAGCAGTGTAGGCCTGCAATTGAATTCAATGAGATTTCTGACCTTAAAACACTGCTTTGTATTAAATCCAGATTTTTTTCTGGGACTTTTGATATGTATTTTACTCAACCATGTCTTCCTCCAGGTATTAGACCCCATGAAACAGCTTTTCTATCATTTTTCCAGTCAGCAGAAATTTTTAAAAATTTTGAAGTTCGCCTCCCCATTGAAGTTTATTGCGGTTCGCGAAAGTTTGCGCGAACCGAACCTTCCACGAAAGTTTGCGAACCGAAAATCGGAGGTTTGCGACATCTCTATATGGCAATGGTAAAGTGGCAGGAGAGTCTAAGGGCCATATTAAATTCACTTTTACACCCGAGTTTTCTCCTAGGTGAGATTTTCACAACTTGTAAATAAAATGCCTTTTTAACTACCAGCAAGCAAACAAATACTCAAAATAACTTTTACAGTACATGTTCTCCTACTTTTTGGTACGTTTTCCATTGCAAAGTGCTAAAAAGTTATTTTAAATTGAAGATGAAAAATTATCTCCTAGGAGAAAACTCAGGAGAAAAAGGGAATTGCATATGGCCCTAAATGCCTCCGATAATGACAAAAATTGGGAGTTGATATTTAGTGCTATGGCTAGTTCCTCTAAACATACTCTCACTAAAGAACGGAGCTACAGAATATCATAAGATTGGTTTTGCACCCTGGCCCAACTTGCCAAATGGGGAATAATACCTTCCAGTCCATGGTACAGAGGCTATCACGTTACTACAGATCAATCCCACTGTTGGTGGTCTTGTCCTTATGTTGCCAGCTTCTGGAACTTGTGTTTCTTTATAGCGTCTAAAGTCCTGGACCTGGAAATTTGTCCGGACCCCTGGTCTGCCCTTTTCCATAAACCCCTCCCTCAACTCAAAGCTCAGAATAAGCTCTTGGGCCAATTATGCAACACTGCCAAAACTCTTGGCCAAGAGCTGGAAGTCACTCCCCCCTTCAAGACCAGAGCTAATTAATAAGGTCCAATCAATATTTACTATGGAAAAAATTACCTCCACTTTTAGAGAAACTACCCCTTTATTTGACAAAATATGGGCCCCTTAGGATTCCTGGTTCTTCTCTCAAGCTTAATCCTTTGGTCCCCAGACTCCCCCTTCAATACTCCCCTTATCTCGCCTATCCTAATATAGTCATGGCATTTATTCTCTGGCTGGTCCAGGACGAACCCTATAAAATGTTAACCTTCCCTCCCCCCCCCCCCCAATCACCTTTTATGTCCGCTTGTTTTTTGCGGCTTCCCCTACTCTTACCGTTACACCTTGTTTTTTGTTAGCATTTCCTGTGATAAATGTGCCTGAAAGCTATGCTGCTGTACTTATGATACGTCATTGTATTTGTTCTCATACCAAGTCATATTGGATTATGTAATCACGTTGTAACTTTCTATGGCTTTAAATATAATAAAAATAAATTTGAAAAAAAGAATACCCAACACAGTATTAAATTATAGCAAATGAGTGGCTATTAAAATACATGCCATAGTACGCAAAAGCCTCATAAACACGAGAATTGTCACCAAACAGGGATTGTCACTTGATTCCTACGGCAACCATTTAGGGCTACGGAATGAGCAGGCTAGGGATTGGGGTGCTGGGAAGAGGTGGAATTTGGAGTTAGGTATGAAGGAAGGCGAAGGGAATACTTTAGAGTTAGCCAACTGGGGGAGATGAACCCTTGAAAAAGTCCAACAATAGGACTGTTGCACACCTGATGATAGTGTGCTGACATTTTATCAGTGGAAACTCATTCTTCCTGATCCATTATCAGGGTTGTGTCTTCCTCCTTTATATATAGAAAAAAAAGGGGGGGGGGCAGGAAACTAAGTGTAAACCATAATTATTAAAAAGTTACTATAAATACATTAGTGCGACATAATACTTTTGGTAACTTTAAAGCAAATCTAAAGAGCAAATAAACTTATAAGATAATGAATTGTATGTGTGGTAAGATAGTAAAAATAGAAAAAAAGTCATTTTCAGTTATAGCTTTATTTATAATATTGCGTCAGACTGTCACAGTGGCAGTTAAGAATCCCCAGTTTTTTTTTAAGCTGTAAAACAAAGCAGAAGTAATAAAGCCTTTAAACTTGTCTGCAGTAAAACTTTATGTCAAGCGGTTTCTCTGGCCTCAATTCACTAAGCTTAACTCCTGTCTTTAATAACTCTTCTGAGCTGTTTTACCGTTATCACCATGGCAATATAATTGTGATAACTGGAAAACCGCTCAGAAGAGTTATTAAAGACAGGAGTTAACCTTTGTGAATTGAGGCATGTCTTGGCTGTTTACGCTCTTCAGAAAATGGGACGGATTTCCATGAAGTTGGTCAACTAGCTCAGAGAAGCTCGTTTGCATTGATATTTTATCACTTCCTATACTGAAAAACAGAAATGATAACCCTACTAGGAAATTATATGAACAGGTTTACCTCATGTCACATTGCTTCAGATTTACATTGTAAAATAAATAAAAAAATTGCTCCTTTTTCAAATTTTAAAACTGACAAAGGCCTTTTTACCATGGACGGCTGAACTGGCCTCTTTACCATGGACGGCTGAACTGCTCGTTTGTTGAGCAGTTCAGCTGCAAGCCATAAGCACCATTCAGCTGCAATTGCATATAGCCGAATGACAGTGTTCAGGAACACCAATTGAATTTCCGCAGGAGGCTGCAGTAAGGAAATAGACATGTGCTTTGAAGCCAGGTTGACAGCAGCACTCAAAACTGGAATGCATAAAGAAACAGGGAAAGAATAACATATGTCTGTCTCTCACTGCTGCTTCCTGTAGAAATGCAAGGCTGCGTGCAATACAACGCACAAGCCCCCACCTAGATCCTCCCACCTTTAGAGGCATAGGTTTATCGGGAACTGGACCGGCACCTCAGCGCTATTTGCAGTACATGCAGAGAACGAGTGCTCCTTACAGGCGTGTTGCCACGGCCACCTGCCTACAGTGGTGGAATAATAGACTCGGCTACATACAGGATACAGTAATTTGCACATTGTCCGACACCAACTGCAGTTTAATGGGAATTCCGTAGGAGAACACTGGATGGAAAAAAAAATATTTTACCATAATTACCATTAGTAAGTGGCTCCACTTTATATTATAATAATAATAATAATAATAAAATTAAAAAAAAAAAGTTCAGGAAAATAATAACTGATAGTGTTCCGTTAGGGCTTGTTCACACTGAGCGCTTCTTTTTTAATAGCACTGATGATTTTTAAAAAGCAGCTTAAAAAGCTCTTGAGCAATGTTGCTCAATGTGAGTATTCTCACATGAGTGATGAGCTCTCTTTCCAAAACGCAGCTCTTGCACCATTTCCTGAGCATTTGCGCTTCAATACAAAGTATAGGGAAATCTCAAAGTGCTTGAAAAAGCAATTTGAAAAGCGATTTGGTGATCGTTTTTCAAAATAAATACATTGTAATTATTCAGTTCCAGGTCAAAGAGATCACTTCCTGATTGTTGTCGAGGGGGGGGGGGGGTGGAACCCCGCAAAACAAAACCACTTAGAAAAAAGCAGAAACCGCTCAAAGTGCAGGGAAAAGCGCTTAGCGCTTGCGATTTATAATGTGAACTAGGCCTTCTTGAATATGGGTCTATTCATGCTGACTCAGTTACTGCCAGTAAGCAGATGGTCTGTTAGATGCTAATAATTGTGTTGATGACAATTTTAGGTTCATTTATACATTAAATGAAAATGATTATTATTGATTTATAAAGCACCTACATATTCTGTGGCGCTGTATATTAACATCTCATTGACCATCTCTAGAGTTAAATAGGAATGGAGAGACAGCCGGCACCATCCAAGTCAATAATGCTCTTTTATTGAGATAAAAACATCTCAGCAGGTCACAGCGACGTTTCGAGGAAATCACCTCTTTATCAAGCTCGTGCTGAGGACAAGTCACAAATGAACAATACAAGTTGGCGCTTATATATCAAACATGGAAATGCAGCAGCCAATCACATACACTTTACACAATGCCCAATCATAATAGTCCGTAAGTTGCCGGACCTGATGGGGAACTTAGAGGCTGCTGCCTCATAGGTACATTCAAATGGGGTCCCTCCCATCCCCCGACACCCACCTTGGTAAACCTAGTAGGGAGAGCATGTGACTCTACGATAGTGCTTATATGTACATGGATCTTAGTGCCCTATGTATGTTCTTTTGCTACATATATATTATGCACTGTGCCTTACAATATGACTGTTTACATATGCTAATGCGCAGTGTACGCCATAGACACGTATTTTACTATGCATTGAATTTTGAGCGCTCCTATTGGTCGCCACCGCTGCCCCGCCCTATCAGCGTGTGACGCATGGCGGCTTCTCCAGCCGCCTACGTCACCATCCGCCCGTCTGGACGCAGAGTGTCTGCGCATGAGCGCGGACACACAGGCGTCCATCCCACTTAGTCCCCTGTCAGGTCCGCCATGGGCGGATGGATGGGAGGAGATTGTGGTGATCGACGGGCGGAAGGGGCCGCGGCGGTTTACCAAGGTGGGTGTCGGGGGATGGGAGGGACCCCATTTGAATGTACCTATGAGGCAGCAGCCTCTAAGTTCCCCATCAGGTCCGGCAACTTACGGACTATTATGATTGGGCATTGTGTAAAGTGTATGTGATTGGCTGCTGCATTTCCATGTTTGATATATAAGCGCCAACTTGTATTGTTCATTTGTGACTTGTCCTCAGCACGAGCTTGATAAAGAGGTGATTTCCTCGAAACGTCACTGTGACCTGCTGAGATGTTTTTTATCTCAATAAAAGAGCATTATTGACTTGGATGGTGCCGGCTGTCTCTCCATTTCATGCAGTGTGATCCGGAGTGCTGCTGGATCTTGGCCTGGCACGTCAGACTAATTCAATACTAAGAGGAAGTGCTACACATTCTCTTCTACTAGAGTTAAATAGGAATGGAGGGGTCGTTACCTCTACAAGTAGCTGAAGCGAGGTCAACATCGTATTTAAGGTTTTACGTTGTACTTGCATGTAGTACACACCAGAATCTTATATAAAGAAGATTACAGATTAAACCGGTAGGGAGACTTGTACAGCTTTAGGATCAGTCTGCAATTTCCATAAATCTTAGATCACATCCACCTCACAGAAATGTTTTACATACAACATTGCATTTGTGTAATTTGGAATCTTATTCCTCCTCATCCCCGAAGAAAAAAATCCTATTACATGTAATGAAGTCAGGTTATTATTATTGATTTATAAAAGCACCAACATATTCCGTGGTGCTGTACAAAGTAAGAAACAAACATGGGGTACATAATACAGACAATGGTGTACACTAATATACAAGATACATAATTAGTGACAAAATACAAAAAAAATGTTACAACATACAGAATACAGAATTGGTAATGACAGTGATAAAAGTAACATGATGCATAAAATGTATAATCATTTCCAAGACACAAAAGGGGGAGAGAGCCCTGCCCTTGCAAGCTCACAATCTAAAGTGAATTGGGGGGAGGGGGGGGGGGGAACAAGAGGAGGGGTAGTATACAATAAAATATATAAAGGCAGTGTGTTTAAATTAGGATACCTAGTAGGAGTGCAATTTGGTCTTAGGACAAAGGGAAGTGGCCTAAGGTAGCGCATATGCTTGTCGGAACAAAATTAGTTTTTAGAGAGCATTTAAAAGGTAACAAAGGTTGGCGAGTGACGGATGTGTTGTGGGAGGGCATTCCAGAGAAGGGGTGAAGCGTGTGCAAAATCTTGTAAGCATGAATGTAAGGAGGTGATTCTAGAGGAGGACAACAGAAGATCATGTGCAGCTCTGAGATTGCGATTGGGTTTGTATCTGGAAATTAATGAGGATTTGTACCAGGGAAAGAGATTGTGGAAAGCTTTGTAGGTTAGGGTTAGAAGTTTGAACTGGATCCTCTGGTTAATTGGCAGCCAGTGAAGAGCTTGACAGAGAGGGTCAGCTGAGGAAGATCAAGAAGAAAGATGAATGAGACGAGCAGCTGAGTTTAGTACTGACTGGAGAGGGGCCAGTCTCTTAGGCCTGGAACCCACTGAAAACCGCAAACGCAAAACGCAACCGCTAGCGTTTTGTCTGAGCGGTTTGCAGCGGATTCATGCGCGTTTTGGGTTGTGTTTTGCAACATTGTATTTTTTTTCCCAGCGGGTGCCTAGCGTTTTGCGTTTTTATCCTGATTGGTCCTGTGAATTATTTTTAATTTTGTTACAGTGTGCTGAACCGCAAAACGCTAGCAAAACCGCTCAGTTTAGGTTTTGCTGAGCGTTTCTGCTAGCGTTTCAATACTTTACATTGAAGCGCTAACGCTCCCAAAATGCTGCAGGTCCTGCGTTTGCGTTTCTGGGAAACACAAACGCTCCTGTGGAAGTTGCCCCATCCATTAACATTAGCCCAGCGTTTTGGCAAACTGCTAGCGTATCGCAGTGCTGCCAAAACGCTGCTAAAAGCGCTCCTGTGGGTTCCAGCCCTAAGAAGGTAGTCCACAAAGTAGTATGTTGCAGTAGTCCAGACGAGAAGTAGAAAGGAGAACTGGTCCGCTTCAATGTCTCCACAATTTATTTAGGACTTATACCAAGACAGAACATACAAAACGAATGTAATTAACTAATTAGTAAAAAAAAAAAAAAAACATGCAGTCTGGAAGATATACTCATATCACATAGGCTTAAAAAGGTAGAAGGTTTCATATTTCTGCATAAAATCAAGGGGGCCGAATACTTTTGCAAGCCACTGTAAGTTTTCCACATTTTGTCATATTACTGCCACAAACATGAATCAATTTTATTGGAATTCCACGTGAAAAACCAATACAAAGTGGTGTACACGTGAGAAGTGGAACGAAAATCATACATGATTCCAAATTTCTTTTTTTTTTTTACAAATAAATAACTGCAAAGTGCGGTGTGCGTAATTATTCAGCCCCCTGAGTCAATACTTTGTAGAACCACCTTTTGCTGTAATTACAGCTGCCAGTCTTTTAGGGCATGTCTCTACCAGCTTGGCACATCTAGAAACTGAAATCCTTGCAAAACAGCTCCAGCTCAGTCAGATTAGATGGATTAGATATAAAATTCAAAATGGTGATCAAACTTGGGAAAGTTTTAGCAAAACTACAAGAGACATACGTGGTAACATTTTAACTGTGATAAGTAGTAAAATCAAGTTTAGAGAGTTTCAGGCTGCTTTCACAGTGGGACGTTACAGGAGCACGTTAGTGCAGCCTGTAACGCACAGCAATGAAAAATCAATGGGCTGTTCACAGTGCCCACGTTGCGTTACATTGTAACGCAGCACGTCTACATAACGTACTACATGCAGTACTTTACACGCGGCTAGGCCTGTTAACACATGCTCAGTAGGGTTTTTTTTTTTTCATTTTATGGGTGGAGAGGAGGTGGGGAGAAGCTGCTACTTAGCCAGGCACATGGCTACTTATTATTCACTGCATTTGCAGGGTTTACATCCTGGAGCGGCCGCGGATTGGATGGCAGGATCACGTGATGCGGAGAGCTCCACTCACGTGGTCTCCACAGTGCCTCCGACAGAGCAGGTGCACCAAGAGCTGCTTGTAACGCGGCTCTTGGTAGCGTCCTGCTCCAACACCACCAGGCGTTGCGTTAGGGGCACGTTATATGCCCTATAACATCCCCTAAACGCAACGTCCTGGTGTGTAAGTAGCCTTCGGGTTGAGGCCCATGTCTTGTGTATTCTTTTTTTTGTCACAAAACTGAACTGATTCAGAAGCAATTACATTTTCACATACTGTATTATGTACCAAAATAAAAAGACTTGTAAAATGAAAACAAAGTGACTAAATATAAAAACATTACCTTAGGAACTTGGCTTCTAAAATATGTATGCCATGAGGGTATATTACGATTATTTTTGCAAATAAGGTCTTGTTACCTATAGTCTACATTGAGAGAGCAAAAAATAGAACTAATACCTTTATTTCCAAATACAATATTGTCACCATACATTGTGCTAGGAATATAATTTAAATGTTAAATAACCAGGGTGGATAAGCAACAAAAATTTGTGGGTTTAACTTAGTTAGCACTGTTTATTGTAAAGTTATAATGGATATAAATGGATAGTGTGATTTTTCTATATTTCCCTTTACAATGCATAGAAAATAAGGTAATTACTAAACAAAATTATCACATACTAAAAGCCTAATTTATCCTGTGGAAAAAAAAAAAGCATTTAGGTGTGTTAAGTAGTAATAAAGTTATTCACAAATGAATGTGAGAGGCGCTGATATGTGAAAATTGCTCTCGCCCTGAAGTGGTTAAAAGGAAATAAATAGGTAAAAAAAAAAATCATAATCCTCATTTCATGACAAAGGGCAACAAATGTAGCTGATGTAGGATTTCAAATGCTCAACAGTTCTCACTTTTTTTAAATGATGCTTTAACCACCCTGGCGGTATTGAAAAGCTGAGTTTATCCAGGAAAAACATGCAAAAAGTGGTAATGACGAGCTAAGCTCGTCCATGCCGCCAGAGAGATTTCCTATTTCTCGGCACCGCCCGCTGCTCTTTTTACCGATCAGAGGGATTCCCCAGGATAGCTGGATGCCTTTCTGCATGCTGTGGGTAGCGATCTGTGCTACCCACAGCGTGCAGAACTAGCATCCAGCCACCCTGGGGAATCCCTGTGCACCCAACGGGGCAGAGAATGTGCTGGCTGCATGCTTGATTCCCCTTTCTCTGCAGGCGGGTGTCCCTTGTGTGTGTGTGTGGGCGATGTCCCCCTTCTGTTCAGGCTGGTCGGGGACTCGTGTGTGTGAGAGATTCCCCTTCTATGGGAGCTAGTTGTGGCCGGTTGGGGACTCCCCCTTCTATAGGGGGGGGGGTATGGGAAGGTGTCCCCTCATATGGGGGCTGTGGGTGACCTCTCCCTCCATCCGCCCCCCCCCCCTAGTCAGAAGCCCTGATCTACTCACCTGCGGGCTTTCTCCTGCGCTGGCCACGATGGACACCCTCCTCCTCCATCGGCGAAGTCCCGGTCTCTGTAGTTACAGTTACGAGGCTCGGTGAGGCTCGGTCACCAAGCCTCGTAACTGTAATTACAGAGAACACAAGACTTCGCGATGGAGGAGGAAGTGCTCCGCTTCCACCGCAAGAGAAAGCCCTCAGGTGAGTAGATCAGGGCTTCAGACTAGGGGGGGGGGGGGGGGGGGGGGCATACACCTGGCAAACATCTGGCTAACTATATACCTAGCAAAACATCTGGCTACCTATTCCTGGCTAATACATCTGGCTATACATCTGGGTCTTATACTCACCATTGGCGTGCTGATCCCTCATCGCGTACCTCTGATAAATTCCCCAGTGCCTTCTTCCATGTCCCTTGGCAGATTTTGCTTCTCCTTGGGCGATCACGTCTCCAGTCAATCAGCGTTGATGGCACCAGGGTCACACAGCATCATCATCATCTCACAACACTTTTTTTTATTGAATTCAATACAATAACCTGAATTGAATTCAATATATATATAAAAAAAAAAATTGGTTGGAAATTAATTGAACCACTTTTTGCACGGAAATCCTGGGAAAATAGAACGCCAGGGTGGCTACGTGTCAACATTTTGTATGCCCACTATTATTTTCCTGCACTGTTGAAAATTTTCACTATAGCTTCTCAGGTTACCACTGTAATCCTAATATCCACTAGCTTTGTCAAGGAAGAGCCCTTGCACTCCTCCACCTTCCACAAAATACCTAATAGGGATTAGGAGACATGCTTGGCCAGACCAGCGCCACAGTTGCTTTAGCAAGGCAGTGGTCATCGTGGAAGTGTGCTTGGGGTCATTATGTTGGAATACTACCCTGCAGCCCAGTTTCTGGAGGGAGGGGCTGATGGCCTGCTTCAGTATGTCACAGTACATGTTGGCATTCATGGTTCGGAACACTCAATGAACTGTACCTCCCCAACGACCAGCAGTAGTCATGCAACCCCAAACCATGACACTATCGTGCTTAACTGTTGGCAAGACACGTGTCTTGGTACTTCTCACCTGGTTGCCACAAAACACTTGACACCATCTGAACCAAATAAGTTTGTCTCATCAGACCACAGGTTCCAGTGATCCATATCCTTAAGGCTCATACACACATCAGACCATAGTCTTTGGAAAATGAAAGATCACAGACCAATTTTACCCCCTTCCATGTAATATGAGAGCCATACCTACACAGTCTATTCTATAGAGCTGAACTCCTCATCAGACAGAAATCTTTGCAAGAAGCTGCACACAAAGATGCTGTAGACATTCAAAAGATCAGTATCTGCAAAAGATCTGTTCCTGCAAAAGATCCGTCCCTGCAAAATGCATTCATAGTCTATGATATCTGCAGATCATCATACACACCTTGTTTAACAGACATTCATCTGCAGATCAGATCCACCAGGATGGATTTTCAGATCTGCAGATGATTATCTGATCTGCAGATTAACCACTTGCCGACCGCGCACTCATACCGCGCGTCGGCAAAGTGGCAGCTGCAGGACCAGCGACGCAGTATTGCGTCGCCAGCTGCAGGCTGATTAATCAGGAAGCAGCCGCTCGGGCGAGCGGCTGCTTCCTGTCAATTCACGGCGGGGGGCTCCGTGAATAGCCTGCGGGCCGCCGATGGCGGCTCGCAGGCTAAGTGTAAACACAAGCGGAAATAATCCACTTTGTTTACATTGTACGGCGCTGCCGGGGATCGCCGCCATGTGACAGGGGACGTCCTGTCACTGGCTGCACAGGACGGATAGCGTCCTGTGCAGCCCTGATCTCCGGGGGGGGGGGGGAGCAGGTAGGAGAGGGAGGGGGGAATTTCGCCGCGGAGGGGGGCTTTGAGGTGCCCCCCCCCGCCAGCCACATGCAGGCAGGAGAGATCGGACCCCCCCAGCACATCATCCCCCTAGTGGGGAAAAAAGGGGGGTGATCTGATCTCTCTGCCTGCTACATGATCTGTGCTGGGGGCTGCAGAGCCCACCCAGCACAGATCACTCAACACAGCGCTGGTCCTTAAGGGAGGGTAAAGGGTGGGTCCTCAAGTGGTTAATGTCAATTAAACAAGGTGTGTATGATGATCTGCAGCTCTCATAGACTATGAATGCAATTTGCAGGAACGGATCTTTGGCAGAAACAGATCTTTTGCAGATACTGATCTTTTGTGTCTGTACAGCATCTGTGTATGCAGCATCTTGCAAAGATTTTTGTCTGATGGGGAGTTCAGCTCCATAGAAAAGACTGTGAAGGTATGGCTCTCATACTACATGGAAGGGGGTAAAATTGATCTGTGATCTTTCATTTTCAAAAGACTATGGTCTGATGTGTGTATGTGGCCTTAGTCTGCTTGTCTTTAGGAAACTGGTTGCAGGCTTTGAGCATCATCTTTAGAAGAGAGTTCCTTTTGAGACAACCACAATGCAGCCCAATTTGATGAACTTTGTAGTGTATGGGCTGAGCAGTGACATGCTGACCCCTCCAACCCTTAAACTTCCTCAGGAATGCTGAAAACACTCAAATGTCTATTTTCAAAAGACAACCACTAGCTATGACGCCAATCATGGGCACTCAGTTTATTTGGTTGACCATGGATAGGCCTGTTCTAAGTTAAACCTGTCCTGTTAAATAGTTGTATGGTCTTGGACACCATGCTACAGCTCAGTTTTATGAAATTAGCAATCCCCTGTAAAAAAAATGTCCAAACCCTTAGAGAGTTCTCTGCCATGAGGTGCCATGTTCAATTTCCAGTGACCAAGTGTGAAAGCGATCACACCAAATTTAACAGCTGTTCACTCAGACCTTGTTGACATGATCCTGGAGAGAGTCTCCTGTTCATGATTGGCCAAGAAAGCCTTAGAGCAGGTGGATGCACAGTAATGCTCTTAGATGCTGATGAGTTGCTTTACCACTTCCAAATGCTAGTTGAAGCTTCTTTCACACTTATCTTTTTGAATAAGTTGCAACACAAGCTTCATACAGTAAGGAATACAGTACAATGAAAGTATGCCTCACTGCAACTGTAAATGCATGTTACCCCATAAACACACTGCACGCAGTACATCACCTCAAAAAAGTATCTGCTTGATGAGATGACCTCATGGGCATTTCATTGCATAGAGCAATGAGCACAGTGTGAATGGATAGGAATATAAAATCTACCATTCTGTAACGAAAGTGCACATTCTAACACACAAAAATTCTCACACAATGATATATCCACTTTATTCTGTATTGAACACATTTGCACAAAGAGTTGGACCCAGTTGTTAAAGCTTTGAAATATATGTATTTGATGCAGACATACTTTGCAAACATGATTCTTAAACGTAAACATCAAGGAAAAAAAAAGGGGTGACATTAAAGATCCCTGATAGTTCTAACACTGTCGCATAAAATAACTGACCTTTGGGAGTGCCTGTTGCACAAGAGGAGGAAGTACTTTTAACTAATCATTTAAAGTAGAATACATTAAACTAATACCAAGTCCCAGAGTGCAAAGGTGTTTAGCCAACATCCTGCTTACAAGGGTAAAAAAGACTGCAGCAATGCTAGAGCCATAGCCAGCAACAGAATGATTGGAGAGCAGTTTATGCATATGAAAATATTATATCCTAGAAAGGGGACAGAAATCTTACATATTGTACACAATTCTCTGATCATTACTGCTTATTCAACTGTTTACAATATCCCCAAGTGACAGCAAGTAGTGAGAAAATGTAAAAAATAAAAATGTCTGAGACAGGAATGGGACTGATTCAAGCCAACAAAGGTCTTAAAGTGTATCCGAGACGAAAGAAGGCAAACGTTTTATACATACCTGGGGCTTCCTCCAGACAGATCGCTTCCTTGCCGCAGTCCAAAGGCCTCCTGGATCCTCCAGTAGCAGCCCCCTACTCATTGGCCAGTGAGGTGTATTGTGCAGGCGCAGAACACTCCCAGCCGCGGAATTGCACCTGTACAGATGGGCCTAGAGAACGAGACTTTGGATAGCAGGGAGGGAGCGATCTGCATGGATGGGGCTGGAGGCAAAAAAAAAAACCAAAAACAAAAAAAAAAAACCTTTTGCCTCCTTTCGTCACAGGTACACTTTAAGCTGCTGGTTAATTAACCAGCCCCCAGCTAATTGAGGAGCAGTGGCTAGCTTTAAATGGATATATATTGTTATTTTCTTTTAGCAGTGCAAACATTTTTGCTGCTCATTAACTGCAAGCACTGTAACAGAATGTAGTCTGAATTTATACAGAGGGAGCAGAGAGAAAATGAGTCAGAAATGATCATACTATGTTCCCTGGGACTTTTGTAACATGTTGAGCGGATTTCTGTTGGCTCGTTGTTCATAATGGATTCAGGACATTGATGACAACGCATCACAAACTAAAAGTTTACACAGACTAAAAACATGTAGCAGCACCCCAACAATCCATATGACAAGAGATTTGCTCTACCTCCCATGCTGGGTACACACGTTGCGACTTCCCACGCGATCCACGTGATCGATTCGATTATTCCCAACATGTTCGATCGGGTTTCGATAGATACAGCCGATCGACGGCAGTATCCATCGAAACCCGATCGACCATGTTGGAAATAATCGAATCAATCCCGCGGATCGAGCGGGAAATCGCAACGTGTGTACCCAGCATAAGACTATCACATTCCTGTTCTAAAAGCCAGCATAACCTAATACTTTGTGTTTGTAACATGGCCTGTAGAAAGAAAAAAAAATACTCCATTTTAGACATGGCCACAGCTCTAGTGAAAGGTGTTCAGAGTATGATCAAATGTCCACTAGGATCTTCACTAGGGAAATGGAAATAAGAATGAAGCACATCCATTTTTACCAACCATATTTTTATCTATTTGTATTGGGCAAGCTTCTTGTATTTTGTACATTGTACTGGTTTCAGCAGGAAAAAAAAAAATGTAATATGAGGGATATACAATAATTCAGTAGTGTCATATTGTTCACATATTTTACCCTACCTGGAGGCACAACCAATCTACCAAACATTTGCAAGGCATTGCTGCATTTAAAATATCAAACTATCCTAGTTATCCTGTTCCAATCACAGCCCATGTTCTACAAATGTCTACAACATTCAAATAAAAAAAAAAGTGCAACAAAGGAAAATGTATAAGAAATCACCCTGTATTTTCTCACAGATGCTGTAGACTAGAGATTGTCTGCTCATAAGTAGAAGGAACCTGAGAATAATTGATGGCTATGTATTGCCATTAGCTTGGAAAGCTTGTATATAAACAGAGGTGATACTGGAGAAGTGTGTACTGGGACGAAAATACTGCTACAAACTAGTATGGGGAACACAGGCGCTGGAAGAACACAATGCACTCTGAAATGTACATAGACCATGCAATGTCCATTGCGTCGTGTACAGTGCTGCGAGAGTTAAGGGTAGGTTAACAACCAATGATCTAAGCTTCTCATCACACTTCACTGCTAGTAGAAATGTTAACAGAAGAATATTATAAATAAATGTAGGAGTGTAGTATATTGTCCGATCTACGGTCTTATTTTGGAACAGTTTGCGGTCTATAAGTAATTTTTTCTTCTATACAACCACAAAATACATAAATTCATATTTTACACTTTCTACTGTACACAAAATACATCTTCTGTTATCAAATCTTAATTTTGCATTCTTTACACGTTTCATGTGCAGCTGAAACTGTTATAAATACTTATACAATAGGTTGGAGAAAACCTAATTTCAGCAATTACACACAAGTCCAAGAGGCGCAAAAATCAAGTACAAAGCGAAGTTCTGAAATATTGTCAAGATACACTGCCAGCAGTAAGTTCATCTAGAAAAAAAAAAACAGATGGCATACTGAATTTTAGATACTCCATTAAATGATATAGACAAATGCAAACAGACTTTGGTAAATAATGGAACCTGTAAATGAGCAGAAAACAATGCACATTTCCAAGATGTGAAAAGCAATCTGTGTAGCTCCAACACCTATTGGCAATCCACAGGCTAGTATAACAGTGCCATCTGGAGTCCAATGCATCACACTGCATCATCTCGGCTTGTAAAACACCACTTCTGCCAAGTAAAAGCAATTTTAAAAAACATACACGATTGTTCATATCACAAGACGTCCAAAAACTGTTCTAGTGTTACATAGGTTTAGGGGTTTTTTTTGTTTTTTTTAAAGAGATCTATAGCTGAAAGGTTTCAAGTGTTTATACAAATGTAATTGACAACTGGCGAGTGCAGCATCATAAGCACCAAATTACTAGTTACATTGCAGAAAATATATAACCTATAAATTGGAAGCCATTTAATAGCTTGCTAAAAGATTTCTGAAAAACAGCTGTGAAAGTGATCAGTATCCAAGATAAGGAAAACCTACGAGGCACTGGTACATAGGTATACATACAGCATACTGGGTGCATGCTGGCTAAAGGAGACAAGTACTGCATGTGAGCGTGGAGCAAATGTTGATTGGACCAGCAACAGGCAATGACAGCTAAAATTGAGAAGGCTGTAAAATGTGTCCACTCGGTACTGTAATTTAAAAGACACCTAAAGTCATTGAATAAATGGCTCTGGAATGCTCAGCAAGCCTCCACAGCCAGCTCTAACCTGCTTTCTACAGCACTGCTGAGACACTTTTATATTGTAGAACTGCATATTGGTAAAGAGCTGCAATATTGCATTGTTTTCATTTGCATAGAATTTAAAGGTGCCCATTAATAATACAATTGACAATACAATTTTGACTCTAATTTTGATCATATTATTCATATGGTATAGTATGAAAACAGAAGCGCACTATCGATAGCTTTCAAAGAAATAATGGATTGGCATGGGAACTTATTTTTTTATAGCTTAGATTGTAACTCATTTAGATACAATCACAAGCTGGAACCTTTAATGCTGTGAATTAAAAATAAGGTCCCGGTCCCCCCCCCCCCCCCCCATTTTAGTCTGCATGATCTTACCCAAAATACGATTGTCCACTAAAAATTGCACAGTTAATGGGCATCTTTAGCTTTAAGGTGTCCCTCTGCCTCCAGTTTTCCAGAAACTGTGGGTTTCAAGTTGCAAGCAATTTATAAACCAACCAAAACTTTTTTTTAAGTTTTGAATAGAGCAGAAAGTGTGAACATTTTACTTCTCTATTTGTGGCTGGAGAGTGGAAGAGATTTTCTTAAATGGTGATCCAGAGAAGATGCGAGACAGGAACAAAAATCTAATCATGAGACCGCAACAATAACTTCTTCAGACTGGATAAGAGGTGTAACATAGCCTTAGGCCTGGTCCACACTAGGTCCGGAAACGTATCCGTGGCTGCGTTTTTCAAACCTGATGAAAAACGGAGTCCCGGATACTAATGTTTAAAATAGCAGCCAGCCTCACCCAAGTAAAAAACAGATCCGTCTGCGTTTGCGGGGACCCGTTTTGAAAACCTGAACGGAAGGTCCGGATCTGCTGCATTTTCACGCAACGGATCAGGACCACGGATACACGCAGGGGTAGTGAAAGCAATGAGAAAACGCATCTCCAGCTCCACAGGCAAAAAACGGATGTGAAAACGGATAGCCTGAGCTTTATGATTGGCCCAAAAAATCCTCCCACTCCTTCCTAATGATAGAGACGTTTTCTGTCAGGGAAAAACCTGAACGGAAACTGATACAAAACTGATGCACTTTCATCAGTTTGCAGTACGGTGGGTACTTCCCCTGATCCGGACTGCAGGGTCCGTCCTGCAACCGGGTCTAGTGTGGACCCAGCCTTACTGTACTTGTGTGCCCTCTGTGACATACATAATGTGTACATGTGTACATAATAGCCACATTAGAAGCCCTAGATGTCACCTGGACAAGAAGTGGAGACACTGCCTCTCAATGTGTAAATCAGTTGTCTTCTAAGTGGGTGCTGTAGTGCCATTGCCTTCCCTCCCAATCTTCGGTACCCATGGATTGATTTCCAAATCATTTGCAATACTCAACAGTTACCACCTAGTCCAGGCAGCTGATGCCAGTGAATTATTTGAATCAGTGCTAGGAAGACAAGGGAAGCAGCTGAAAGAGGTGAGCGATGTGAAGAAAACAAAGGAAGGAGCTTAGAGAATGACAAAAGACAGACAAGGGTAGCTGCATTTCGTGACCAAAGACAGGACGAGGTCTTGGTTTGAACTGGTAGGCGATGTTGCCGACCTGGTTCAGCGATGAAAGCAAAAACTGGGGAGGTCACTGCTTAGCGAGTCACCAAACTAAGGAAGGGGTGAAGTGTCCATGCCTACTTAAAGGGATACTGTAGGGGGGTCTGGGCAAAATGAGTTGAACTTGCCCGGGGCTTCTAATGGTCCCCTGCAGACATCCTGTGTTGGCGCAGCCGCTCACCGATGCTCCGGCCCCGCCTCTGGTTCACTTCTGGAATTTCAGACTATAAAGTCTGAAAACCACTGCACCTGCGTTGCCGTGTCCTCGCACCTGCTGATGTCATCAGGAGCGTACTGCGCAGGCCCAGTATGGTCTGTGCCTGCGCAGTACGCTCCTGGTGCCATCAGTGGGAGCGAGGACACGGCAATGAAGGCGCAGTGGTTTTCAGACTTTAAAGTCTGAAATTCCAGAGGTGAACCAGAGGCAGGGCCGGGGCATCGGTGAGTGGCTGCGCCAACACAGGATGTCTGCAGGGGACCATTAGAAGCCCGTGGTAAGTTCAACTCATTTTCCCCCGACTCCCTACAGTATCCCTTTAAAGGGGCATGCTGCCTAACTGGAGAGAGGATGCAGTTTACCTAAAGACCAAAGAAAGGGACTTAATGTGTCATTTAATATGGCGTTTGCAATACTTACCATTGAGACACATTCGATGCATACTATGCATTTTGGTAGTATTTTTTGCCAAGGGGTGCCAGACAGCAGTAATAGCCCTGCAGGAGTTTTAACCCTATACCACTAAAATCAAAATGTTTGGGTATAAGAGGGAATGGCTAGAGAGAAGGTTCCGTGCAACATCACAAGGGAAAACACCCTATGGCACTCTTGCCCTGTACCTTGGCCATTGGTTTGCAGATACTGTTAGGCAGTGTATATCTAGTTTTCATTTTAAAAAAGTACTTTTTGTGTTATGGTCTTGATTCTTCCTCTACTTGGATGTATCCACATGAGGAGCCATTAAAAATGTCTAAGTTTGTATTTTGAAAAATGTTAATAAAATCTTTGAAACTAAAAATAAGTCTGGGATGGAATTCTGTAAACTGAATACATTTCATATTTAAGAAATCTTCGGGTATTGCTAAACCGCCATTTAAAGGGATAAAACGGTCAAGAACAAGCATGGCATTATCGATGATTCAATGGAGAGTTTAAAGTACCTAATATGTTCTTTACGGCATTGACCCTGTAAAATCCAGTTTTTTTTTTGCTACAGCTGTATGTGAATAAATTTACAGCTGATTAATATATCTATATATCCAACACCAACCCTTGAGCAATTTGATCAAATTCCAGTAATAGAAGGCGAGGCTAAATTGCTCTGGAGTTGGAATATAATCAAATCTTTACAATCGATCAAACAAATCAATGGAATCCCCCTCTCCATATGGCAAAATGCTGCTCAATACTATCAACCCCCCCCCCCCCCCCTCCAACCCCTGCAAACCAAAGATGGCTATAATCCCCACCGCACACACATCTCTCTGCACCTTTCTGATCTTGAACGCAAAAAAAAAAAAAAACTTTCACTGGGGCCCAAGGTCTGGTAAGTTCTGATTAACAATCTTTGTTTCCAGTTGAAAGCAAAGACAGAATTGTAAACCTGCAGCAAATCTGACCTATTTAGTATAAAAAAAAAAAAAAAAAAAAAAAAAAAAGGGGGAAGCTGAGGCATATCCATTTATGACCCAATATGAAAAATATTGTAACACAGACAACAGTCTCATAAAAAGACTGTAGTAAAAGACCCCTCACATTATTAGCCAGATTAAAGAAACAAACAGAAAAACATGCAGCCAGAATTTTGAAATGTTGACACCCAGTTACGGATATCCTCTTATTTTCTAGCTTAAGTCCCAGAAAGAACATGAAGATTATGCCCTCTGTACAGTATAAAGGCAGATGAACATATACACTGAGCAAGTTATGATCACTCATTTTTTTCCAGTAGGTACAGAGCAGCTCTGCTTAGCAAAATCTTGTGTAAGAACTGTCAAAGTAACAATGGAAAACACTCAATTAAAAAAAACAAAAACAAATTAGAATTGCCCAGCATTGGAGCCCAAAGTCTTGCTAACTGTGGAAATTGCTTCAAAGTCTGAGTTGATGCACAGCCAATTCTACATGCAGTGTTACCCAAAATATAAAAAACATGTAAACGTAAAATGCTACACAGGCAAAAAAAACTTCAATGATAATTCACCATCAGAAATGAGACAAACTGCTGAAGTACTGGGATTATTGCATTTTAAGTTATTTTGTAATAGAATGGGAATTAATGGAAATGTATAACTTCCAACACTAGTCCACTTGCAGTTAAGGCCACGATCACAGTGGGATGTTGCATTGTGTTCCTTGTTAACAGGAGAGTAATGGAACAAAAAAAATTGTACCGCATGTTATGGCCACGTTGCGTCACGCGCAGTGAAGCATACAGTCAGTGAAAAGTATGGTTGACTCTAATGTTAAAGTGCATTTAACATGCAGTGCGTTACAATTTGGTGACCCTTTGTGCCGCCACACACTGAAATTCGTATGGTGGTGCATTGCAGAAAGTTGCGTTACAAAGTGGCTGTTACACTGCTACACACCACTGTGAACGGGGCCTCAAAGATCACAAGAAAGTGGAAGATGGCTGAAAGACTACAACAGACTGTCCTAGAGTACATTTAATTGTGTTAAATAGGAAAGCTGAACACATTTTAGCCTCAAGTTAGCATGTACATGAGCAGACTGATTCACATTATGGACAATTATAACCTCATCAAGCACGGACTTGTGTCCAAGTGTCTGGGATGTGACAGGGAGAGGTATATAAGGATCCAGCATAGTGGAAGTCATCCTGCTTGGCTTAACCTCTGCTAGACTACACTTGAGGGCAATGATGGGAGAGAGATCACAAGTGGTAGGTGAAGGAGGATTAATCCATCAACCAGATTTCCTGCAAGATCACAACCAGATCAATACTGGACAGAAATACAAACATTTTGTAAATAGTGGAAATGTACTCAGCTCTCAGGATGATCAAGCAGATGCAAATACTTCTACGTTGATGCGGGTTTCTACAAAGTTTGTATGCGAATGTATGCAACTTGAAAACAGACCAAGCGAATTCCCCTTGGCTTAAATAGATTTTGCAAACTTCTACAGCTTGAAAGCTGGCCAAAAAATGTTCATTATCCTGCATCAACTCAGATTTGCATCTCACTCACCATCCCTAACTCTTTTCTGCAGCCCTGAACAACTTTCCATCTAAAAATGAAAACATGCACCCTCCCCAGTCTCATTTTACAAGCAAACCCTTGATATTGGAAGTATAGACTTCACTACTGCTGAATGTGTTGGTCCCCTTGCTTTTCTGCTTCTCCTATAGCATCACTAATAACTTCGTGACCCGGAATAAGCCAACAGGTTAGACTGTGGAATCAACACAGAACTAGATGGGGGTTCACTACAGATATCTGGTGCTTTAAAAAACTGAACATCCTGTAGTAAAATACTATAAATGTTCAAGGCTGGTAAATACTAGTCACTCAATCACTATGCCATTAATGCCGCATCTACTAGTCCAAATTCTGGCGCCAGCCTGTGCAGAACTTTTAGTAGTCATGTATCAAAAAGAAGAAAGTCGATGAGCATATGACCAAGCAGCTTCCAGTCACAAAAGGCTATAGTGCCAAAACACTGCCTGGGTACTCTTGTTATGTATGGATGCACTGTTACACTTACTACAGTGAACCACTAAAGACAGCTGATTGGCCTGTGCCCAGACTTTGTACTTCTTAAAGGACAACTGAAGAGAGCGGTATATGGAGGCTGCCATGTTTATATCTTTTTAAGTAATACCAGTTGCCTGGCAGCCCTGCTGTTCCTCCGCTCCTAATACTATTAGCCATAGCCCCTGAACAAGCATGCAGCAGATCAGGTGTTTCAGACTTTAAAGTCAGATCTGACAAGACTAGCTCCATGCTGGTTTCTGGTGTTATTCAGATACTACTGCAGAGAAATAGACCAGCAGGGCTGCCAGGCAACTGGTATTGATTTAAAGGAAATAGATATGGCAGCCTCCGTATAACTCTTACTTCAGTTCCCCTTTAATAAAATGTTTAATTCCTGCCTTCTATCTGAGAATACATCCCTTAAAAGACGCTGCACTCACATCTTACAGGTGAGACACCAACTGCATGTGTGATCGCAGTGGCACGTTCTCCCAGGACTGAGTGCTTGTTTTTGTTGTACCATCTTCTAGTAGTTATGCCACCAGACTCTCCACCCTAAGCTGTACGAGATAGATAGATAATGCGCCACACTTCAGAACTGATGTGCTTAACTGAAAAGTAAAGCAAACATTGCAGCAAGCCAACTAGGGATAGAGCAAGAAGTAGTAAAGCAGCCTGTTAAGCCTGGCAGTTATTACCATTATGGGTACATCTTGGAGCTGGTTCCTAACTGAAGTATACTACTAAATAAGATAGGAGATATGGATTCTGCAGATTGTCAGCATCACCATCATATCACTTCAAACACCTTAGAGGAAGCTGGAGTATAAACACCTCAAATTAACTTTTTTTTCCTGGAAACTTCTCAAAGATACTGTCTTTGCAAAAGCAGCACCCAGTTCTACAGATAATTACTGTACATGATTGCAGACTAATGTTGTGGATATAACAAAAGCACTCTGTACTACTAATTCATTTCTATGATCAGTTGGTACTTCAGCATGGCAGCAGTTTTGGGTTTCAGTCTTTGAAGTCTTCCCTACACACCCTATGGAAAGGTGTCCTTAGTGCAAATACCACGCCATGCGCTGTCAGTAAACATTGCCGAGTTGGATTTCCTGCATAAGTCAGGGGAAGGGAAAAGGCAAAAAGCTGAGGACAATGGAGCTGGGTTTCTTCAATGCATCACGTGGGTTTGGTTGGGACCAAAGTGGGAATGTTGGGAGTAGACCGACGATGGCTACGTCTCCCTGCTTCAGTATAGTCGTTTCTCGTAACTGTAAAACAAAAACGCAGAATTTCATGAAACTACGTTTTTAAAAAATAGTTTTAAAAAGTACTTACGCAACATTATTAGTATATGAAGATATGACTTAACAGAGGCAGCGAAAAATTTTGACTATACAATGGGCAATGCCAAAATGACAACACAGCTGGTTAGACAAAAACTGTCAAAGTCTTCTGTCACAAATTCTATATTGGAGCATTACTTAATGTGGGAAGCAATGTGGACAGTCCAGTAGCTCATACCTAGTATTCAGCAACCATATTTCATGAACTCAATGATCTGGTTGCTATAGCTTCCCAACTGTTTTGTCACAGCTGCACAACTGCATTGACTGAGAACCTGCAGTCCAGTTTAAAAACATATGAAACTGCAGAACTGGGTGGGCACAATAAATCTTGGCTAGCAGAATATTTACTATGCATAGAGGTTTCCCCAGAATGTCTCCTAATGGACACCTAGGAGGATATAGCTGGATACAAATAACTGTAACAAGTTTAGTTTTCTTCAATAAATGAACCTGGGTGTATCTGGTAGGACTTAAAGCGAACTTGAATGGAGTAAAATGATTTAAAATAAACATGAGGTAACGTCAAATGAACATTACATAGTTACCTTGCCATCAGTTCCTCTCAGAAGCTCACCATTTTCTTCTGACAATGATCCCTTCCAGTTCTGACAACATTTTGTCAGAACTGAAATATATCAGTTGATGTCAGTTATATATCAGTTGCGGTTAGTCATAGCTGAGAGGACAACTGATGTGCCAGGTAATGTCTGTTTCCCTATGGCTCAAGTGGGCAATGTTACAGTTTAACAGTGTGCTGACTAGAAAGCGGTTATGGGGTAATGGCCATTTTCAAAATGGAGGATGGACAAGTCCATTGATCACAGTGTACAAACAGGACGCAGGAGAGGAGAAAGATTGAGGAGTAGACTACACAGGAGGTCAGTATGAACTGTGTGTTTATTTTTACTTAATTTTCAGTTCAAGTTTTCTTTAAGGTACCATTGATCAGTCCCCATAAATATTTCAGTTTTATTTTAGCTTTTTTCATGAAATGGCTAAACTGAGGGCTGATTCTTGTAAAAAAAACAAACAAAAAAAAGACACAAGGAGACCGGGAGCCCGATCTGGTGTATCATCAAAGGGACACCAGGAGATGCATGTAAAACAGAGATCTACTCACAAAATTGGGTTGCTAAAAAAAAGCAACCACCTTTCTCACATGTGAGGAAGTACCGTCCTCACTCGGCCTTGCTTCTGATAGTAAGGTAGGTCGCAGCTCCAGATAAAATAAAAGGTTGGCCACATGGAAAACTCCCAACTGTGCACTCCCCTATACAGGGGTGACAAAGATTGGGGGAAGGTAGGAGGAGCCCGTAGACATAACAGTAGTATTTAGTAGGTGATATGGTAGTAGAAAGAAAGTTCTCTTGTTCCTACCTTCTAGTAGTGAAACTAGCTTGGCGCCGAATATAGCATCTCACCACCGTAGGCACATCCATAGACCTGAGGAAGCGTCTGTGGCCGAGAAATGCGTTGTCATTTGTGCCCTAATAAAATTTATGAAGTATTTACTACTACCTTACGTGCGAGTTTCACTACTATAAGGTAGGAACAAGAGAACCTTCTTTCTACTACCATATCACCTACTAAATACTACTGTTTATATGTCTACGGGCGCCTCCTACCTTCCCCTAAACTGAGGACTAAAATATAGAAATGGACATGGGAATTGGGGGTTAGTAACATTCTCCTTCCTTTGACTATTACAATTCTCAATCTTCTTACATTCCTTTTCTAGGATGGGGAGTATACACAGTGTTCTACAGCCAGTGGTTAATAAAAGCAATACCTGGTAAAAGGAGAATAGAAAAAAAACAAACACACACACACACACACACACACACACACACAAGATTTTGAAGTACAGACAAAACATAATAATTACAGCTTATATAACTCTGCTATACAGTATACCATAATCCCCTACCAGTAATGGATGCTGTGTTTAATGGGTCGAGGTAGAGCGAAGGCTAACAAAATGGAGTCTAAGATAGCCAGATTGGTCCTGGACTCCAGCCTCTAAAGAGATTGACTGAGTGAAATGTGCAAGGTAGCGCAAGGAATCTGACCTAGTTTGATGACACAACACGTTTAACGGACCTAAACGCAAAAGTTCCTCTCTGCTTTAACAGATTAGGCACACCATGATTACTTCTTCCGTACAATATACAAATAAACAAATCCTGAAGTTTTACTGGATTAAGGCCTTGTTCACATTATAAGAGTTTTCATAAAATTTTAAGCGCGGGCGATTTTTAAAATCCTGAAAGCGCTTGTGCAATGATTCTCTATGAGAGAGTTCATATCACAGCGGTTCGTTTGCAATCTGCTTTGAAAAGCGGTGCTTGGGCCATTTTTGAGGCAGTTTGCCTCAATGGAAGGTATAGAAAAAAAATAAATAAATAAATAAATAAAAAAAAAAAAAAAATCGCAAAACGCTCACAAAATCTCTTTGGCAAACAAGTGTGCGAGGTTTTCTTTTTTTTTTTAAATGCATTATTTTTTCCGGATCAAAAGACGGAAGTGCTCTGCAAAAGCGCTTACAAAAACGAGCGAACGTGAAGAAAGTCGCCAGAAAGCACTTTTAAAAAAGTGGGGGGAAAAAAAGCCTCAATAGGATCCTGCGGCTTCTCTCTCTTTAGCATCTCAATTTGAACCCGAGCTTTGGCTCGGGTACACTTTAAACAGCGAGTGTCGCGGACAATCACCGCTGCGAGAACTCACCACAACATTGCAGGGAGCACAGTAAGTGTTAAGCCTTTGTCTTTTCCTGCACAGGCAAAGTCACAGCTACTGATAAGACCAATTACACTCTGATGTAGCTAAGCACAAATCAGTGCAGTGGAATTCTACAGCATTTATATGTGGAACGAAACTTTTCAGTAAAGGAAGCTAAATGAGCTTAAAAACCAAATTCTTGGTAAATAGAGGAGGTAGTGGTGGACTTACCTACTCCAAGTAGACACACAACGACTGTAGTAAAGACAGTCAATATATTTTATTTATGCACTCCAAATATGCAACGCGTATCGCAGGTTTGATCCCGCTTCATCAGGCAATAACAACGGAGCAATAGCATATGTGGTCAGTAGAAGAGTCAGGCACCTCTGAAACTTTTCATGGTTTGAAATCGGATTTAAAACTAGCCTGAGACTCAAAATATATCTGTTAACCTACCTCCTCTTGAAAAACTACAAAGAGTGAAACAGTGAAATGTCTAGATAAGATGTCTAAAACCTTTGACTTTCTCATTTCAGTCCACAGAGAGGGAAACACAACCCTGTGCAATCACATGGCTTCATCCGCTACAGGCGCTTCCCACCCTGCCTACTTTTCTTTTTTCAAATTAATCCTTACGTAAAAGTTTACCTGAAGTGGCATGAGAAATTGTATGTGCAGTCCCGATACTATAACTAGGCTGTGTTCTTTCACTAAAGATTAATCCTCAGACTGTGTAATATATATATATATATATATATATATATATATATATATATATATATATATATATATATATATATATATATACCATATATATATATATATATATATATATATATATATATATATATATATATATATATATATATATATATATATATATATATATATATATATATATATATATATATATATATATATATATATATATATATATATATATATATATATATATATATATATATATATATATATATATATATATATATATATATATATTATTTTATTTTTTAAGCTACACACCAGCTATGTTTGAATTGTGTTTACTAAATGTCTTGCCCAAATCTACATTTTCATAAAGCCACATAAGTCAGTAGGGATATCAATAAAGGTGCAGATAAATTAGAGATAATTGAAAACTATGCTTTTACTATACAGAATGACAACTATGAAAATCTTGCAGTGGAAGCATTTGATTTGTACATCTCTACTTGGAATTATCTACATATATGTCAAGTAGAAAGTTGGCACTGACCCCAAATTTTGTACTAAACGCCTTTAGATGTCCATGGCACAGGAATATGGGGAAACAAATACCAGTAGCCATCTGAGGCAGGCAGCAGTAGTTTTGTACAAACACTCCTGTTTGTGGAGTATAGATGCGGAAACACAAACACCTATAGAAGTCCACGCCAGTATAAGGGTTAAGAATCCATGGCGAAAAGTCAGAACTTTCTCTGCAGGCATCTAACTGATAAATACTCACATATTGTAAATTTCTGGACTGAAGCTTTACATTCAAATTCATGGTTAAATATAAAAAGTGAACCAGAGGCAGCAGGGGGAGAGGAAGTTACTTACCCAAGTAAAGGGAAGTCTCTGAATAGTCCACAGGCTTCCCAGCATCCTCCTCAACTTCACCATTGCTGCACATGTACCCTGGAAACATATCTGAAACACTATCTACTGTGTAAGAGTGCAGCTGTCCTGTACCAGTACGGCTGCGCCTGCACAGCAAGCCGAAGCCACTCATCCACAAGCAATTCTGTGCTACTGTGCAGGCGCGCTCATGCATTGAGCCATTAAAAATGTATGTGTTCATGTTCCTGCACTAGTGGGAATGCGTAAAAATGTACACAATGTGGCCCGCCGACCTCCGAGGTCGGCAAGCTGCCAGCGGGGGACTGGAGCAGCAGTGAGTGACTACGAGGGCACACAATGGCTGCATGGGGCTGGTAGAAGCCCCAGGTAAGTGAAACTCTTATTTTGATTGGACCTTCCCTTTAAATATCAGAGGCAAACGCTGTAATTTATTGAGGGTAGGATTTAGCTATATTGGGACAAATCAATTGCAGAAGGGGTGTCTGCTTCAATTTCAATGCACAGCCAGAGTTGCATATCAGACTACAGAAAGCAAATATCAAACATATCAAACTCTGAAAGCAAAAACAGTATGAAAAAGCTGTGACAATTAGTTACATTTCCTATGCTCTCTTCAGACAAGTCAGTCAGAAACACAGGACACAGGAGCTGCAGCTGTTGGGAGCTCTCTTCTCTGTCACACACAGAGCTACACAGAGTTAACTGATCAAGTGTGAGGGGAATTACCCTTCTCCTCATGGCTCAGTCAGCCGTCAGTTTTGGCATCAGTAAAGTTTGAATGCATATTGATAACAGTAAACAAAGAAGTTGCTACTAAAATGTATACACCAGTAATTAGCAGCACTTCCCAAACAATTCCTGTGCCAATAGAAAAAAATACGTGAATTGATAGTATTCCTTTAAACAAAATTAGACAGGTGCATAAATTTGGGCACCACAAAAAAAGAAATGAAATATTTAGTAGATCCTTTTTCAGAAAATTACAGCCTCTAAACGCTTCCTACAGGTTCCAATGTGAGTCTGGATTCTGGTTGAAGGTATTTTGGACCAATCCTCTTTACAAAATATCTTTAGTTAATTCAGGTTTGATGGCTTCAGAGCATAGAGAGTTCTCTAACTCGCACCACAGATTTTCAATTATATTCAGGTCTGGGGACTGAAATGGCCATTCCAGAACATTGTATTTGGTCCTCTGCTTTAGTGGATTTTGAGCAGTGTTTAGGGTCATTGTCTTGTTGAAAGATCCATCCCCGGCGCAGTTTCATCTTTGTCACAGATTACTGGACATTGATCTCCAGAATCTGCAGATACTGAGTGGAATCCATGCTTCCCTCAACTTTGACAATATTCCCAGTTCCTGCACTGGCCACAAAGCCCCACAGCATGATGGAACCACAACCATATTTTACTTTAGGTAGCAGATGTTTTTCTTGGATCCATGCATAACGCCCCTTGTTATACACAAATAACTCCATTTTAGTTTCATCAGTCCACAGCACCTTACCCCAAAATTAAGCTGGCTTGTCCAAATGAGCTTTAGCATACCTCAAGCGGCTCTGTGCTGTGGCCGAAGAAAAGGCTTCCTCTCCATCTCTCTTGCATATATCATCTCGTTGTGTAAAGTGTGCCGAATGGCTGAACGATGCACAGTTACTCTCTGCAGCAAGATGATGATGTAGATCTTTGGTGCTGATCTGTGGATTGACTGACTGTACTCACCATTCGTCGCCTCTGTCTATCCGAGATTTTTCTTGGTCTGCACACTTCGAGCCTTAACTTGAACTAAGGCTGTGGTCTTAGACAAGCTTTCTGCATCCTTCTCCTAAACCATGATGGTGAACAATCTTTGTCTTCAGGTCATTTGAGAGATGTTTTGAGAGCCGCATGTTGCTACTCTTCAGAGAATATTAAAAGAGGAGGAAAATATACAATTGACCCCCTTAAATACTCTCTCATAATTAGATTCACCTATGTATGTAGGTCAGAGGTCACTAAGCTTACCAAGCCAATTTGAGTTCCATTAATTAGTTCTAAAGGTTTTGGAATCAATGAAATGACAACAGTGCCCAAATTTATGCACCTGCCTAATTTTACTTAAACAATTATTGTGCACTTTCTGTAAATCCAATAGACTTCATTTCACTTCTCAAATACCACTGTATGTGTCTCCTATAGAATATATTTAACTGACATTTTTTATCTCAACAACCAACGATTTATACAGGAAATCATGACATTAACAAGGTTGCCCAAACTTTTGCATCCCACTGTATATATAATTTCTTATCTCAGGTACACTTTAATCTGTATGCAGATTGAAACTGGACCAATCCAGATCAGCAGAAACAGGATTTGATTGGCTAATATCCAATCTGGAATTCAATCCAAACAGAATCTGTATGAAGTCTGAATAAAAATGTGCAATTAATCAAATAGGCATAGCATTCTTATCAACCTACTCTTTCCTTCCACATGTATTGAATGGGTCATCGCAGTAAGCCTAGAGACACCTGGTTATTTTACTTCCCAACTGCCCGATTTTTGTAGAGTTCTGAAGAAGTTCTGAGCCAATGGCACAAGCAGAATGAGGATTCTGTGAAGCACTAAGTGCAAATTTGCATTACTGTTGCTATGGTTTCTAAAAAGTTAACTTTTAACACAAGCAGAGTATTCAGTCAGAACATGAACCTTTAGATTGCTCTGCATAGCTTTAAAATGAGAGATAATATAAATAAATCTCCTTTTGGCGCCATCCTCCACCTCCTGGATCTTCGGTAACGGGTCCTGGTATCCTAGCCAGTCGGGGCTTTCTGCGCATGCGCAGCCAGGCCTCACACACCTACCCCGTCCCATCGACGGGAGCAATACTACTGCCCAAGCGCAGAACTCTCCTGACCACGGGAGAGAGACATGGGGTAGCACGCCCAGCCGTGCGTGCGCCAACTAGCCGAAGATACCGGGACCCGTTATTGAAGAGCCAGGAGGCAGATGGTGGCACAGAGGGAGTGATCAGGCCAGAAGAATTCCTAGGTATGCAAGGTTTTTTTGTTTGTTTTTTTTTCCCCTTACATTTAGTCTCTAGTACACTTTAGGATTAAGAACCAGACTGGCAGAGCTGAGCCAGATTCCTGGAATCGATCCCAGGAGAATGGATGCACTCGGAAGGATGGCATGGGTGCTCTTGGGGCTGGAGGAAGGCCTGGGTGCTTTTTAATGAGCAGAATAGAAAAAACAGTTGCAGGACTGCTGGTTTTGATTCCCTACAGATCCAAGGTTATTACAGGGTATGATATGGCAGGTAAAGATAAGTTACTACCATTACCACCACAGTGGAACTGTGGGGATGTAGTAAGGCACACTAGCACCAACAACAATCCAGCATCATTTCCCTACTTTTGAAGTATATGCAGCTAGACATAAAGGGGGGGGGGGGTCTCTGCCAGCTGAATATCAAAATGCCATACGGTGCTCCTTTTGGTCACCGTGGCAAATGTCATCGGTAGAAAGCAGAGGAGTTTCTTCAGACAGCCTGGTCATGACATGTTGCAGGTCATCACTTTAAGGTGGTAGGCTGAAACAAAAAAGTCAATGGCATACTTGCGGTCACTGTTTTTGTGTGCGTTTGAGAGCAATGAATAAGCTGCAGATGGTCAGTTACAGTTAGAGTACTAATGATCAAACACTGATCACCAGCACCTAAAATAGGATTTTTTAGAACGGTAGATTTATAAATAAGTGTTGAGAATATATATATATATATATATATATATATATATATATATATATATATATATATATATATATATATATATATGGCACTTTTTGTACTCCAGTATTTAACCGATAAATGTTGGCCCTTTAATGACTGAATGCATCTTCCAAAAGGATGACTGGGTGAGTAATTGGCTACATGGGAACCTCTAAACTCAATGTAGTCTGGCTTTCAGAGAACAAGACAAATACTACATTACTTACATGGAAGGAATGTATATCTAGAATGGATGCATGTACAAAAGAAAAAGAGAAGATTAATAGCTGTCTGGGTTTAGAACAAGCTTGAGCTCTCCCTTCACCATTACCAATGAATAAAGCACAAATACAAAGGTTTGCTAGATCAGGGGTGGACATCTGGTCTTGGAGCCAGTCGATGCAATGCACACATTAGCTAATAATTTTACCAAAACAAAAATGTGCAAACAAACTTCTAAAAATTGGTGAATTTATTTTTTTTCAAGACAACTTGGCTACCAGTCCATCCCTGAGCTAGTTATAATCGTACATATGCTAAGAGGGATTCAATAAGGTCAAATGCACAGGCTATACAATGCACATTATATATACACACAAACACACACCACAAGTACATCAACTGTTTGACATTAAAAAGTGTACCTTGGTTTTTTTTTTTGTTCTGTAGTAGTAGCAGCTGAAGAGCACCTAATGCTCTTTGCTGTTGGGCTGCTATTGCCCAACACTGCATTTTAACCAATATGTTTAAACAAGCAAATTATTGCATTTGCACTTTATGGATGTGCAGAGCCATGTATTTTATTTATGCATTTTTGCCCCACTGCTTACACTCTTATTCATTAACCTTTAGTTTCAGTGGTATTGAATCAGGTACTATTAGCTAAAAACGTAAGACTGTACAAGCATCCCTGGAATTAGCTGGATCTTGCTTTTTGTGGCTAAGTGGCTATATATTACTCTATGGAGGAAGGGGAGAAGAGGGGAAGGAGTCCTTCAACTGTGGGGGAAAATGCCTAGCAGCAATCAAAAGGTAAAATTCCAGTGTGGCTGAACAGGTCTAGTGATGCTTGTAGAAAAAAAAACGGACCAAAAATAATCAGTTTAGGCAACTATACGCTCACCTCCAGGATCACATGACCCCCACCTTCTAGCCAGACAGCACATGGAGCTAAACAACCTCCATGTACTTCAGCTCTGAATAGTCTGTACTACATCACAAGAACCCCCACAACAGCTACCATAGAGGACCACAAGGATATAGGTGCTACTGATGCAGTGTTTTCCCAGGGCAATGATCAGACTATCAGAGAGATCAAGACTAATGATAAAACGAAAGATAAATGAAAGATCTTATACCAATTTTTAACCACCTTCCATGTAGTATGAGAGCCATACACAGTCTATTCTATTGACCTAAACTCCCCATTAGATAAAATTCTTTGCAAGATGCTGGACACCGATGCTGTACACATTCAAAAGATCAGTATCTGCAAAAGATCCATTCCTGCAAAATGCATTCATAGTCTATGATATCTGCACATCCTCATACACACCTTGTTTAACAGACATTCATCTGCAGACCAGATCTACCAGGATGGATTTTCAGATATGCAGATGAATGTCTGTAAGGCCTTGTTCACATTATACGCGCTTCCGTGCGGATATGGAAGCGCGTATGATGTGCTGGAACGTAGGAACGGCAGAAGGGCATTGACTGCCCTTCTACCGTTCACATCTACTGCGCTCCGCAGCAGTACAATGCACTTGGAAGCGCTTGCGTACTGCTGGCTGCATTTTACCCGGAAGCGCAGAGCTGATCCCATCACTGTCAATGGATGGGATCAGCAGCGCAGATGGCGTGCGATCGGATGCGCTGCGTTCGGATTGCACGGCCATCTGCGCTCCTCAGATGTGAACGAGGCCTTAAACAAGGTGTGTATGAGGATCTGCAGATATCAGACTATGAATGCATTTAGCAGGAAATGATCTTTTCCAGGAACGGATCTTTTGCAGATACTGATCTTTTGAATTTGTCCAGCATCTTTGTGTCCAGCATCTTGCAAAGATTTTTATCTGATGGAGAGTTCAGCGCAATAGAATAGACTGTAGGTATGTCTCATACTACATGGAAGGGGGTAAAATTGGCTAATCGAGCCGCCGGTCGACCCGTGTATTCCCGGCATAAGATCTTTCATTTATCTTTCAAGTGTGTACACACCATAAGTAATCGCTGCCATGTTTATCTGGCCCCATTCATTACAAAACAATGAGGTGTGTACAACTAACACTGAGGCGACAAAAAAAAAAATAAAAAAAAAATAAAAAAAAAAAAAAATAGAAATTTTCCTTCTAATTATTTAACCACTTCCCGACTGCCCATAAGTGGCATAAAGTGGCATGCATGTAGGTACGCACGCTCCTGCCACACCCGCAGGTGTATTGCGATCCTGTCTCTTGCAAACAGATCATTTTAGAACGTCTGTTTTGCGCTAAAAAGTGCAGAAGAAAACAAACAAACAAACAAACAAAAAAAAAACCCTGACATTTTATAATGTCAGTTTTGCAGGAAGTGGTTAAAGAGAGTCAGAAATGAACTAAAGTAAATCTCTGATACTTACCCGGGGCTTCCTCCCGACCCATAAACACGTCCCACTCAGTCCTCCCGCGGTCTGCTGTTCAGCCGCGGTGAGCCCCTGTAATCGGCTCAGTCAATGTTAGTATGGGTCTACTGTGCACGTGCAGACCTCGTGCGCAGGTGCAGTAGTCCCGCAATGAGGTCACTGAGCCTCTTACCGGGGCTCACCAAGGCTGAACGTCAGACTGCGGGAGGACATCGTGGGACTTCGACGTGTTTATGGGGCATGAGGAGGCCCCGGGTAAGTATCAGAGCTTTACCAGAGTTCATTTCTGGGTCATTTTAAAGATCAGCGAAGGACAATCATCCTTTCCACAAGGCGTGCATGATATTTTCAGATTATATCCATTGTGTTAACAGCACCTGAAGTGAAGGCGGAAGTTGGACTACAAAGGCTTTTCTTGAGTCTTTTGCATGAACTGATTGCTTGCATGTGAGAATGGATCTGTACAGTCATTCAAAGCTTCCCGCAAAACCAATGCAGCAAACTAATTCTGTTTTTTCAGAAACTTATCTCACGTATGTACGCTGCTTTAAAGGGACACTTAAGCCAGGAAAAAATGAGTTTTACTCACCTGGGGCTTCTACCAGCCCCCTGCAGCAGTCCTGTGCCCTCGCAGCCACTCACTAATCCTCTGGTCCCCCACTGCCAGCTAGTTTCATTTTTGTCGTCAGGACTGGCCCCGCGTAGCTTTCTCCGCAACGCGTACAAAGATACGCGTTGTCGCATTACCTACACATACGGCAAAGCGCATTTTTGTACGAGTTACGGCCCGCAATAGCGCTAACTGCAGTCGGGAATGCGGAGGAAGCTACGCGTGGCCAGTCCTGTCGGCAAAAACGAAACTAGCTGGCAGCGGGGGACCAGAGGATTAGTAACTGGCTGCGAGGGCACAGGACTGCTGCAGGGGGCTGGTAGAAGCCCCAGGTGAGTAAAACTCCTTTTTTCCTGGCTTAAGTGTCCCTTTAAAGGGAACCAGAGACGCCGGACATAGAAAAATAAATAAAAAAATATTTCATACATACCCGGGGCTTCTTCCAGCCCCATAAGCCTGGATCGCTCCCACGCCGCCATCCTCCGCTTCCTGGATCCGCCGGTACCGGGTCCAGTCACTTCCGGCGGACGCGGCCAATTGTCCGCATCACAGGGGCTCCCAGCATACCTTTACGCGTGCGGCTGCGCAGTATGCAGCCGCACGCGCAACGGTATGCTGGGAGCCCCTGTGATGCGGACAATTGGCCGCGAGCTGACGCCGACTGGCCGAAACTACGGGACCCGGAACTGGCTGATATAGGAAGTGGAAGACGGCGGCGTGGGAGCGATCCGTGCGTATGGGGCTGGAAGAAGCCCCAGGTATGTATAAAATCTTTTTCCTGGCGTCTCTGGTTCCCTTTAAGAGTCCTGAAGAACTTCAGAGAGAGTTGATGCACATTTTAATTTAGCATGCACATTTATGCAGCCTGCAAATGTATAAAAATCATTAGCTACTACATTTGACTGGTCCTATTCTAAGCAGCATACACTATGGTCAAAGAGGAACTTAACTAAAAAAACTTACATTAAAAAAAACTGAATTCAATTTAACAAGATTTTTTTGCATCTCATTAACAATCTCTAATAAAGTTACAATTCAGAAACTCACAGCTGGGCATTTCTACAGAAACCATTGATTTACCACCAAGCACCTGACCTGCCCTTTTTAGGCACAATCTTTCTGTCAGGAGCCATCAAAAGTGGAAATTGATTTTAGCTGGAAATTATGATCAGGTGGCCATGTTTTGGCACAGATCTCCAGCAGATTTAATCAATCAGTCACTTTACACAACAAAAGAAAAAATACAACTATCTCTGGGAAAAATTGTAGAGAGGATTATGCAGGGATACTACAGTACAGATACTACAGATTGCTCTCACATAAAAAAGCTGTTTGAGTAGTAAACCCTTTAATAAGGAAGTAACAGTGAGAGAGTGCAGCAACCTGTTCCACTCAGATAAGTCATTTACTGTTCTCACAGAAATAAGATGTGTACCCAAGCTACAAGATATGGCTCACTGCATATATGATAGTCCTAGGACTTTACTGCTGTAACCATTCAATTTCCACTGTGCTGCCAGGAAAAACATGCAACAAATGCCCCCTCAGCAGGAACACGTGCAACACTTCCTGCCTGTCATTCACATGTAGCTGTACAAAACCAAAGCCATCTATGTACTATCCTCTCTTATAATTAATAGCTTCCCATCTGTATAATCAAAATACTAAATTGTGTTTCTCCCCACATAGAGCACACACACAAGTCTATGAGGATGGGCTGAGAACGTGCAAACAATTGCCTATTGCAGTTTAATGTCCTGACACCTTTGTCTTCCTGTGGTGAGATTTAACATCTTATTTAGCTCAGTAAAGATTGAAAAGTGTGTATCTGGTGCAGCTGTTAGCCTTTACTTCAAATGTTTAATGCTGGATGAGCGAGGCAGAGGTTATAACATCTGCACGCAAAACTCCTGGTTGGCCTAAGAGTCCTTATGTGGAGGTACACTACTGTTTTCTAAATTGTGCATTATGGTCCATATTCAGATGCCATGCATCTATTTGTTCTTGGGTCAGTCATTTGTGCACAGGACATCAGATTGAAATCTCCAACATCACAGAGACCCCCCACCCTTCCCCAACACCACTTGCACTTCTGCTAACTAACCTTATACACTTATTAAAACACAGAGGTTAAGCCTGCAAACCACCACAAGTATTGTTCCAGGAATAGTGGGTGTAAATGACCAAGTCAGGAACCCAGACACTGGTCACTTCCTACAACAGAATGTCATTGTTATAGGTTGCAAGCTGCTCAGAGGTTGAGACTGAATTTCATAACGCAACAGCTTCTGGTCAAGTGACCACATTAAAAACACAATAGGCAACATCTGGGGGCTCTAATTATTAAGCCATTAGATGACATTTTTCAGATCTTTGCAGGAGGATGAGCTTTAATTAAAAAAAAAAAAAACAAAAAAAAAACACGTGCCAAAATTTTTCATTTAAGGCTAGTTGAAAACTTATCTGACTGTTAATCTCACTTTTCAACAAAATGTTCTTTGTACGATTGCCTAAATCTCTTAGCCGATTCTTAAAAAACATATGCAATTTACAGACAACTATAGTAACCTCCCTGACAAGAACCAATCTATGAGAACAGTGCAGCTTTGCTTTTCCAGTGATAGACTGGTTTCCCCATCATGTCCAATATAGAAGAATTAAAGGTGAGAGGTGGAAAATAAACACCTCCTCCACGGTTTTATTTGGGAGGTGTGGCGAGTCACCCATCCTACAAGGCAAAGCAGTTTGGCCTGGGTAAAGAAAAGGGAAACCGTGCGGCATGCAAGTTATGTGACTATGCTACCCATTGGGGAAATGACGGTATCCACTCAGAACACTGCTTAAAACATGCACTAGCCATGAAATGGCACACAATATGGTAGTACTAAAAGGGGCATGCAACAAATTAAAACTACAGTCCGTGAAGAATGAAGACTATGAAAACACTAAAGAACAATGGTGCACACACATCCAATTTTGACTGGTAAATCCCTGGCCAATTTTACCACCTCTATGTAGTATGTGACCCTACAGAGTCCCAACACCATGGACAGATTGTGGTGGTAAGCTCTCATACTACATGGAAGTGGCAAAATTGGATGTGTGTACCAGGCTTAACACTATGGAATGAACATTTATGCACTTACGAATGGAGGCCATGGACTCCACCTTCTACTTGGGCAGACATTGTTCTCTTCTCCAGTTTGAGCTCTCCAGAATACATCATAGAACTGCAAAGTTAGAAAAACCAATTACCACAGTCGTCATGCTAGGTTAAAAATGCAGTCGGTGACAAAAAGAATTCCAGTGAAAGAAACTCTATATGGCAATTGTGTCATCAATTACTTACTTGGTCTCTCATATTGCAGCAGCTTAGCATGAGGTAACACTTCAAATAAGGTAAAAAAAAAAATACATAAAGAAAAACATTGTATTTTCATGAATGTTGTTGCAATAATAGGGTTTTAAATATCTGTTAGATATTACGAAGACACTTTAAATCACTTAAAAGCGAAACTTCTGTCTCGAAAAAACTGTGGGCATCATAGATACATGAATACACCCTAGAAAGTAGTGGGGTGTAGAAAGGGAGGAGAAAAAGAAAAAGGCTACCAGATGAGGCAACATCTGAAGCAGAAATTAATATATCTAAAGGGGAGACATGGCAGTCAAAGAATGTAAGAGTTCCAAAAGGAGAGGTTACATTTGTCAGAGGTTGTATGCGTGTATAGGTACAATGGCATCAGGTAATTAGTGAGAGAATGTATGAGTGGAACAAATAGTGTAGGAAACCACTAGGCAGAATCGCATATGCGTTTTCCACTATTTGCTTATGGAAAATGTGATTCTGCCTACTGTGTTCCTACCCTGGTGCACACCAAGCGGTTTTGGTAGTTTTCAAAACCGCTGCCGCTTGTGAAAACGCTTGACTAATGTATCTCAATGGGATGGTGCACACCAGCAGTTTGAGTTCGTCCTGAGGAAGCACTCCTGAGTCCAGTGCGAAACAGCTGTAGACCATTTTTATGTGCTTGTCCCCTCTTTCCTGGCTGACGATTGCTGTACCTGCATGTAGTGCTTTTAAATGGAATTTTGAATAAAGGTCTTTTTTTACTGGATGTGCCCAGCCGCTTGGATCTCTACAGTTTGCGGATGGTGCACACCAGCAGTTTGAGGTTTCTAGCAAACCGCAAACATGGCTCCTGCAGCATTTTTGCAGTTTGCAGATGCGTTTCTGCCTCAAAGTATAGGAAAGTGGAAAACTGCTCTGAAAAAAACGCTAGATCAGAGCAGTTTTCCAGGCGTTTTTGTTACAGAAGCTGTTCAGCAACAGCTTTACTGTAACAATATATGAACAGCGATTCAAGTTCGGCTGGCACACCAGTATCAATAATCAAGCAGTTTTATTGTATGCACAACATGTTGTGCATACAATAAAACTGCTTGATTGATACTGGTGCGCAAGCCGAACTTGAATCGCTGTTACTGGACTGATGTTGCTTCTGCATAAAGGCTAAGCACCCAACATCCACGGCAAGGTGTGCCTATCCACAACCAGATACTGCGGAACAATATATGAAATCTGTTCCACAAAAATACTCCAAAAAAAATGCTAGGCATGTTTAGAATACCTCTCTAAACATGCCTAAATCGCTCTGAAAATCTGCTTCAAAAACCTCTAGCGTTTTGCAGATCTGCTAGAGGCTTTTGGTGTGCACTGGGCCTAACAGAGCTTTGTATAAGAGGGCTGGGTTTTTGAAGTGGATCTCCTAACTGGCAGCCACTGAAGGAATTGGCAAAAAGGGAGAGGAAAGATGAATGATATGAAGGGCAGAGTTCACTAGAGATTGGAGATGCCAGTCTGCAAAGCAGGATGTTGCAATGGGCAAGACAGAATTGATATGATCCAAATGCAGGATGTTGCAATGGGCAAGACAGAATTGATATGATCCAAATTCAGGATATATATTTTTTGAGATAGAAGTAACAGGAGGTAGCCAGAGGTAATACCTGGCTTAAATGAGAGCTCAGAGTCAAATATTATCCCAAAACATGGCAATAGTAGTTTAGGTTATTTGGGCGTTTTCAACATGTATGGTAGCTACAGGTAGGGAGGAGAAAGCGGAAGAAAGATCGCAGAATGTTTGCTCATATGAAGTTTGAGGAAACAAGATGAAAAATGCAGAAACAGCACATAAACAGTCAGGGACTCAATAGTATAGAGAAGTCAAAAGCTGAGAGAAATGTGGGTGTCAGTGTAGAGGAGATACTGAAAATTAGAGTAAATGCAAAATAAATTAGTTGAGGAAGAATTATGCATATGTACGCAGCTTGAAATTGTACTAATCAACTAGAGCCGACACGGAATTCAACTGTTTCATTTTCAAGATGTTTAGTATTGCATAATACTGCATCAACCTCATTTATCATCCCTGAAAAAACAAAGTGTGTATTGTCCCAAGCCAGGAGTGTAGATGCAAAAAAATAAGAGGTTTAAAAACAGAACCTTCTGGTACACTAACAGACGGGGCTTGGGGAGGTTACTATCGAAGTAAGCAACATTGAAGGAACATCCAGACAGGTAAGAGAAGATTCAAAAATGCATTAGGCCAGGAGAAGCAGAAAATGTCAGACTGTCAGGGAGGAAATGTCAGGTAGTAATAACAATGAAGAGTTGGCCTTTGGATTTTGTGACCAGGCCATTAGTGACTTTATGAAGGACTGTTTCAGTGTAATGGTGGGGGCAGAAACCAGACTGAAGGGGACTAAACAAGAAGTTAGTAGGGAGAAAGAAAGTTCTGAATTCAAGTGCAGTTTCAATGGTTTAGAAATGAGAAGGGGCAGTGGCTGGAGAAGGCTGTAGGATTTAAAGGTTTAAAGAGAAAAAGAAAAAAAAATGTTATGGTTTTCATGTTTGAATAAGGAGTGGAAATTCCCAGTGAATGCTGAGGCTGAAAATAGATGTTAAAGCATGAAAGGGTGTTACTAAACTTCGGCAGAGTTTATTTGTAATGCTGGTAGACCTCCAAAGTGCTTTCTCCAGTGTTGTTCTGTCACCCTGGAACAATTTAAAGAGACTCTGAAGTGAGATTAAAAATCGCTTTTTACCTTATAGTCAACAAGGCCATGTTTGCCCCTGCTAAAAACGCCACTATCCTGCGGCAGAACGAGGGGTCTTTACCCCCAAATCCCCACCCTGCAAAATCCACGACTTTCTTGGTCGTGGATTTTGCTGCTCATGGAGGCAGAGCTATGAGCCGCAGCTCTGCCTCCATGCGCGTCTATCAGCCAGCAGATCTCCGCCTCTCCCCGCCCCTCTCAGTGGAGGAAGACAGAGGGGCGGCGAGAGGCAGCGATCAGCGCTGATAGACGCGCCAAGAGGCAGAGTTACAGCCATTAGCTCTGCCTCAACAGGAAGCGCTCCCCAGGCACCACGGAGGGGATTTGGGGGGTAAAAACCCCTTGTTCTGCCGCGGGATAGCGGCGTTTTAGCAGGGGCAAACATGCCCCTGTTGAATATAAGGTAAAAAGCGATTTTTAATCTCGCTTCAGAGTCTCTTTAAGTAGCTTAATGGGTTTCGCCAGCCAGGGTTGCACCTTCATGTAGCTGGAGCAAGTGTTAAGGCAGGCAGCCTAATTCAAGACAGAGGAGACCGTGTTGGAAAAAAGGGAAGGCATGATGTCTCAGGGTCAGTGTAAGGCTTGGCTCGCACGATGCTTGCCGGGCTCTCCCCCCCATCTCAGGCAAATGCTTTTGTGCAAACATGCAAAAAAAACATTTGACATTTCAGCATTTTTCACCCTTGCAGTGAGAAAAAAAAATGGGATAAAAACAATGTTTGCTTAAAAAGGACGATACCACTGGCAATTATTTGAATGGACAGTGCTGAATGACAAGCATCATGGCCATCTTTTACCACCTGGCAAGTGTCCGTGTGAACCAGACCTATGGGCCAAAGAGAGCAGGAGGACTTAGGAGTTGCAAATAAAAAAAAAAAAGGGCGATAAAAATTGAAATAACTTCCATACAAGCATGGCATAGTATGGGGACCAGGACACATTGAAGAACAGTCAGTTAAGGTTACAAGGTTGTGGTCTGAAAGGTGGAATGGAAATTTTTCAAAGCTTAAAAACAGAGCATAGCCAACTAAACAATGCTACAGTTGACATTTTAGTACACAAAGTAGGAGCAGGTAACGAAATTTCCACGCTTTGATCACTCCCATATAAGAAGCTCTGTTAGGAACCCCCAAGGAATAACTTACAAAAACTTTAGCTGTAAGCAAGATAGTAGGTCTGTCAATCACTGATATACAGGAGGTGAACTGAAGGGATCATCTTTTGCTCAGCTATAGTGGAGTTTGTGGAGCTATAGTGGAGAACATTGCAAGCAATACTACTGGTAAGATTCGAAGCATAAACTCTTGTGAGCAAAATCTGCTTAATGTAGTATCAGAAAACAGAAAAGCATGGGAAAACAAACTGCCAGGTCAAACCAGACATATGGAAAAAGGCAATGTCCTGACTGGATACTAGATATATAAATGCATTATACGTGTGATTTGTATTATACAGGCAGGACTTTGGTCCAACTCAAGTCTGTGATGGTGATCCACAATAACGCAAGGACTGGGAAATACTGACATATAAAAACTTAAAGAGGAAATTATTTTGGCTTCAGACTATCTTGTAGTACTCTTAAGAATTAAGACCACAGCTGTTTTGCCGCATCCCCACGGCAGAACAATGTATTCACCCAAAATCCCAGTGCAAAAAAATTCTACAACTTTCCAGTTCATAGATTTTGCTGCCCGGGGGAGGCAGAGCTTTGCACTGTAGCTCTGCCTCCAGTCAATCTCCGCCTCTTCCCGCCCCTCTCAGTGAAAGAAGACAGAGGCGCGGGGAGAGGCAGAGAACAGCAGCGATTCACTGGATTAGAGGCAAAGCTACTGCACACAGCTTTGCCTCTACCACAGGGGTGTCAACGCAAATACAAACTGGGCCGAAATTGTACACTGGGACCAAGTCATGGGTCAACCTCAATGTCTACTGGCCACCTTCCTCCCTTATAAAGTTCCCTGGTGTCCAATGGCTCCACTCCTATCCAGTTCCCTAATGACTAGATGCCATGACCCTCCCCCTATAGTTTCCTGGTGCCTAGAGTCCCCCACCCTCCCATATACAGTTCTCTGGTGTCTAGTGCTTATCCCCTTACTCCCACATATGGCTTCCCCGGTGTTCTAGGGCTTTACCGCCAATATAGCTTCTCTGGTGGTCTAGAGTGGGCCAAACATAATGCAAAGTGGGGAACCCACTTGAGGGCCAAATTTTAGGGCTCTGAGGGCCAGATTTGGCCTGTTGGCCGGAGTTTAACATGTATGCTCTACCAGGAAGAGACATCTGCGATCCCAAGAATTTTGCCACAGGAATTTCGGGGGCATAAATACATAATTCTGCAGCAGGAAACAGCTGTGGTCTTCATGGTCAAGAGTATCACAAGATACAACTTACAAAGAGGAAATTATTTTGGTTTCAGACTCTTTAACCCAATGGTCAACCGTATGCTTTAAGAGAAAAAAAAAAAAAAAAAAAAAAAAAGTGCATGCATCACAAAACCACAGAACATAAAATGGCACATAAATAGAGCTTACCGTAGGATAGAAAGACTTTTGGCCCCTATGTCTTGGCAGCCATGCTGAATGCCTGCAATTAGATATGGTGCGAACTTGTGAATTGATCCCTTATCTTGTATGGAACCAGACACTCCTTGGGCCACTTTGACTTTATCGCCCTCACTAAAAGGAAAAGACACAAAAATGCGGGTTTAGGCGGGTTCTCACCAATTCTTAAATTCAAGGTAGCTACACTTAAAGTTATGAAAGGGTTCAAACATAAAACAATGTACATTTAAAGCTATGAAGGAAAATTGATGCATCTCAAGGCACTGGTCCTCTAATCTTTAAGGTCATGATGGGGGGAAAAAAAATAGAAAATAGAAGTATATAAATAATATGGGAAATATATATTGCAGTGGGAAAATATATATATATATTTTCCCACTGCAACCTTAAATATAGGGCTCAGGGAAACACTGAAGAATTAACTCTACGCATTGTTCAACAACATTATTAGGATATAGATTCTTAGCTACATATACAGCTGGCCATCACAGTGATGCCTGGTATGGCCATTGCTTACACTATAAGCAAGCCATTACATGTCCAAGTGGGGCTGTTGCTTCAGTATATACAGCTTTAGACTCAGATTTCCATTTATGGTACAACTTTTTTTATGTCTCGAGATTTCCATCCATATATTATCAAAACAGTAAGGCAATCGGACAATTGAGGAGGGAGAGATGAATGGCTCAATTAAGTGGGCGGATTTGAAACAGTTATGGGAAACCATTTCAAGTTAGTGACATGTATCATCTGATATGCGACCCCGGTGGGGAGGGGGGGGGGGGTGCATATGTGAGTATCTGGGATGGCATTTGAAGCGGAGCAGTGTGGTATGTATCAGGATGAGGATGTTTGGTATGCGTTGTTTTATGGGGTTATATATATATGTCAATATTATAAATGCGAAAGTTTGGATGTTTGTTAATCATGCAACAATGGCTGATCAGATTTGAATAAAATTTGGCACACATAGTACATTACCTGGAATAACCTATAGGATACTTTTTATCACCATAAACAAAAAGTGGGCGGTGACAAATACAAATTTCACTAGGAAAATGTAAACTGCAGCCATTCTTACACTGCTAATGGTAGGTTTCTCAAACTTTGCAGTTGGTCACCGGGTGACTGGGTTTAAAGTGGTCTAACACCCAGCATTTCAACTTTGCTTTAAAAGATTGCTTACAGCTTAGAAACGATTATGCCAGATTTTTTTTTTAGCAGAAATTCACTGAATGGATTAAACATGACATTTTAGTGCTGCATTTAGCTAGAAATTCTCCTCCGTGCTTAGGTTTAGTTACAAATGTATCAATTTACAAAGTAATAAACAAACACTGCTCTGAGAGAACAAAGAGGGCTTCCCTGGCAGGCTTTTCAAAGGTTTATTTGCATTCCAAACAAAGATACATTTGTAACTAAACATAAGAACTGATGCGGATTCCTAGTTAAATCCAACACTAAAATGTCATGTTTAACCCATTCAGTGAATTTCTGCTTAAAAAAAAATCTGGCATAATAATTTCTAAGCTGTAAGCAATCTTTAAAGCAAAGTTGTAATGCTGGGTGTTAAACCGCTTTAATATTAAGAAAAGTGGGTGGAGCCTACAAAAGCCAATTGAAATGCAATGCAAATTCATTGTAAATTAATAAGATCTGCATAAGATCAGAGAGCATTGCACAAGTGGGAAAGGGTCCTAAGTTTCATTAGGCCAGAAACCCATTGGGCTGGAACCCACAGGAGCGCTTTTGGCAGCGTTTTGGCAGCGCTGCGATATGCTAGCACTTTGCCAAAACGCTGGGCTAATGTTAATGGATGGGGCAACTTTCACAGGAGCGTTTGCGTTTCCCAGAAACGCAAACGCAGGACGTGCAGCATTTTGGGAGCGTTAGCGCTTCAATGTAAAGTATTGAAACACTAGCGGAAACGCTCAGCAAAACCTTAACTGAGCGGTTTTGCTAGCTGTTTGCGGTTCAGCACACTAACAAAATGAAAAATAATTCACAGGACCAATAAGGATAAAAACGTGAAACGCAAAACGCTACGCAACCGCTGAGCAAAAAAATACAATGTTGCAAAACGCGACCGAAAACGCGCATGAATCCGCTTGCAAACCGCTCAGACAAAACGCTAGCGGTTGCGTTTTGCGTTTGCGGATTTCAGTGGGTTCCAGGCCAGAAGGAGCGATTGTCTGAGCACTTTGGGATTTGAAAACTCTTGCTAAATGTAATGCTTTGAGTTTGATCCCACTTGAGCGATGGGATTTTATAAAAATCCCACATAGCATTACATTAGCAAGAGATTTTTTCAAATCACAAGCAATTAGAAATCGCTCCTAGTGGGTTTCTGGCCTCACTCATGCATCTGAACCAGGTTTGAGAGCAATAGCCAACACCTTTGCATTTGGTGTACACATTCTCAGTGGATACACAATAGATCTGCAGGGAACAGTACTGTCTTTTCCAACATAGACCTAACAGCATCACGGATATACGCATAACAACTTATATATGAGGCAGTGTGAACTATTGCACTATCCACAGTATTGCTACAGGATACACTGGCCTGGATTTGTTTGTGCACATTAGCCTAAACATACACGTGGCTCTTTTATTCTTTTCAGGTATTTTATACAGATTTTTTTTATATACATTGTTTTGGACTCTACTTTTCCCCAATTGATATAATTTTTGAAGGGGACACCAGTAAGCTCAATTAGGTGTAAATGTTTATAGTATGACTGCCACTGAGGCATGCTTATTTTAAGCATATAGTCAAATGTAAAATTTTAGATTTATATACTACTTCCAGTGCTCCTTGTCTTAATATCTAGTACTGTAAAATGTACATTATATAAATAGTAACACCAAATGTATCATATCACATTTCAGGAGTCAAGTTAGTCTTAAAACTCATGAGGCATTGGTCCAAGACCTGACAATAGTTACACAGGTTTAAAAGTTATAGGAACTTTGAAAAAACAAAACAAAAAAAACAGATACTTACCCAAGGAGAGGGAAGGCTCTGGGTCCCAATGACTAACAGGTTTTAGGTTAGTAACACACTAGGCAGAATCGCATAAGCATTTTCCACTACGTACCCTAAACCAGTTCATTTAAGTGTAACGTGCAAATAAATATGAAACCACTTTGTAATGTTCTAGAATCCAGATTAAATTCTATAATTAAAAACAATGGTGCACAAGCCAGCCTGGGGCCCCGGGAACTCTCACTGCCCGGGGCCCCGGGAACTCTCACTGCCCGGGGCCCCGGGAACCAGCATGTAACACCATATGTGAGCGCAGTCAAGCCCTGGAGCTGCCACCTCCAAGAGCCTGTCCCCAACTGCTCTGAAAAACTTACCAAACACACAAAGTGGGAAATACTCACTCCCAAACAGTCCTCTGCTGCTTTATAAAGCCTGCAGGCTGCTTATAAGCCAATAAGAAGTGCACACACACACGTTACACCTAGTCTGCAGTAATTAATCAAGCAGAAGCTGAGCAGGTCAGCCAATCGTTGGAGAGGGCTTCAGTTGCATATAGAAAATGGCTATATGAACAGCAGGGGGCACCAGCGTGCAGGATATTCCCTCTCATCTGCCCCCCTCCTAACTAAACTGCATGGGAGAGGGAATATCCTGCACGCTGGTGCCCCCTGCTGGTCATATAGCCATTGTCTATATGCAACTGAAGCCCTCTCCAACGATTGGCTGACCTGCTCAGCTTCTGCTTGATTAAATTACTGCAGACTAGGTGTAACGTGTGTGTGCACTTCTTATTGGCTTATAAGCAGCCTGCAGGCTTTATAAAGCAGCAGAGGACTGTTTGGGAGTGAGCATTTCCCACTTTGTGTGTTTGGTAAGTTCCAGATTAAATTCTATCTCAGGGCTGGTGCACACCAAAACCCGCTAGCAGATCCGCAAAACGCTAGCAGATTTTTAAACGCTTTTTTTTATTTTTATGAGGCGTTTTGCGGATTGCTGCTGCGGTTTTCAGTATAGTAGATTTCATATATTGTTACAGTAAAGCTGTTACTGAACAGCTTCTGTAACAAAAACGCCTGCAAAACCGCTCTGAAGTGCCGTTTTTCAGAGCGGTTTGCGTTTTTCCTATACTTAACATTGAGGCAGAAACGCATCCGCAATCCAAAAAATGCCTCACCCAGGCATTTTTCGTTTCTGCAAAACGCCTGCCGCTCTGGTGTGCACCACCCCATTGAGATACATTGACCAAGCAGATCCGCAGCCGCAAGCGGATCTGAAAACGCCCAAAAAGCCGCTCGGTGTGCACCAGCCCTGAATGTTACTACCAGGGATGTGGAGTCGGAGTAATTTTTGGGTACCTGGAGTCGGAACAAAAATGCAGATTCCTAATGATTTTAAACTGTAATTAAAATAGAAAATATGATAAAATGTTCTATTTCTCAGATAGTCATCATAAATAATTTATATATATACACAGTAATAGCTCTGCTTAGTCTACAAACATGAAATAAACCAATCAAATACTAGTGCTGCTTCAATAAAGCAGTCCCCATATTTTTAAAGTCAGATATACAAATTGGATTGTGACTGTGATATGATGTGTACACGGGCATCTCATATATACTAAATAACATATAGGATGTAAGAATAAATGTCAATGTGTCTAAATAGCGCTGCAATTATCAAATATAGACAATTCAAAACTGCACCAATAAACTGAACAGTTCAATCTTGGTAGATAGTCTCTGTGTATGCGCTTTTCTATGGGGTATAGCAAATCCCTTCTGTATAGTCTCTTTATGTAGATAGCGCTGCACAGTGTTGATTGATTAGGAGATAAGAAAAGTCCCCTCTAGGACCGCACTCACCCTCTTCGGTGGACCACTGTTAGACTGGTCATCAGCGTTTCAGCAATCATCCTAGTGGAAATTAATGAAGCTCTCTGTCCGTTGTCCAGATCAGGGTAATGGCGTCCCCAATAAGATTAGGTGTCTCCACTTCCGATTAGGCCTCTGCGCTCCTCATAGAGGGTATGGAATTTTAAAGGTACCTCACAGAGGAATAAAATGGACCATAGCGTAATTCCGTAAAAAATGTAACAATTTATTCTTTAAAACACTCACAAACGTGGAATGGGTACAAGCGTTCAGAGTTAGTAACGGGCTCTCCCCCGTGCCTCCCGGGTAAGGCCTATAGGTGGTGGTCCGTTCCGCTCGGTATCCGCTGTATCATACAGCGGATACCGAGCGGAACGGACCACCACCTATAGGCCTTACCCGGGAGGCACGGGGGAGAGCCCGTTACTAACTCTGAACGCTTGTACCCATTCCACGTTTGTGAGTATGTTTTAAAGAATAAATTGTTACATTTTTTACGGAATTACGCTATGGTCCATTTTATTCCTCTGTGAGGTACCTTTAAAATTCCATACCCTCTATGAGGAGCGCAGAGGCCTAATCGGAAGTGGAGACACCTAATCTTATTGGGGACGCCATTACCCTGATCTGGACAACGGACAGAGAGCTTCATTAATTTCCTCTAGGATGATTGCTGAAACGCTGATGACCAGTTCAACAGTGGTCCACCTAAGAGGGTGAGTGCGGTCCTAGAGGGGACTTTTCTTATCTCCTAATCAATCAACACTGTGGAGCGCTATCTACATAAAGAGACGATGTAAGAATAAAGCCTGATATGTCGCTGTTTTACTAATAGAGATGGTCAATGAGAAGGAAATAATTCTGCGCTGATGCTGGTTTATGCACATTTTTGCACTCCTTTTGCTCATGAAATCAAATTTGATATGTAAAAATTTGGTTTGATGACTACAAATTAAAGGGTACCTGAGACAGATAAAAAGAAAAGTTGTATACATACATGGTGCTTCCTCCAGCCCCCATCAGGATAATCAGTCCCTCGCTGTCCTGGATCTTCTAAGAGTCCCGGAAATTCAGCCAGTCATCGCAGTCCGGCCGCGTGCCGCTCTCACAGCCAGGAGCATTCTGCACCTGCGCAATAGTGCTGCGCATGTGTAGTACGCTCCTGGCGGCGGAGTGTGTGCACGCGCTTACACTATGCTTTCCAATGAGATAGTACTCATTGGGGCATCCAGTTTGCCACTGACAAAAGCGCTGCATGTACCATTTTCAGGGCGATTTGCCCTGAATGGAAGGTATAGGGAAATCGCAAAGAGCTTGAACTGCATTCGATCTTAAAAATTCTGGTGAGGTGGACGCAGCTGGGAAAGAATCAGTTAGCAAAAAAAGACAACCAACTCATTGACCTGAAATATCTTTTCTGGCTGCTTGTATTTTTCTCCATAGCATCCAGTGACCCCATCCCTCTGTACTTCTTGAGCCTTACACCATCAGAGAAGAAATATTCACCAGGAGCCTCTGTGGTTGCAGCCAACAAGGAGCCCATCATTACTGAACGAGAAAAAAAAAAATTTTACAATCTATCCTTTCTCATCGAAACCAATAACGACATTAACGCAGATCTGGTTACCGGTACCTATATTTCTAGAGGTGCATACACACATGCGACTATAGTCGTTTGAAACGATCGTTCCCCCAACCATTTCAAACGACGATCGTTTGAAAAAAAAAAAAAAAGAAGCCAACGACCATTAGTCTAACGGCGGACGAGCTAGATCGTTAAAAACGAACGATCTAGCTTGGCGGATTTTTTTCCAACGACTATCGTTTGCAAAAGTAGTACATCGTTGGAAACGTGTCGTTCGTACTAGACTTGACATGCGCATTTCGCTATTTCTCCATGAAACTTTTCATTTTTATGCGCAAGCGCAATAGTTGCTTTACGTCATGTAACGTTCGTTTTAACGATCAGATAGTTACACACCTTTAAAAACTAGCTTTACTTAGGTCGTCCTTTCGTCAATCAAAAGTTCGTTCGTCGTTCACAACGCATGTGTGTATGTAGCTTTACTCTCTCCTTTATTAACTTTAGTCTGTTGGAGCTAGAGACTCTGAAGCGAGAATAAAACTCGCTTCAGAGCTTATATATAGCAGGGGCATGTGTGCCCCTGCTAAAACGCTGCTATCCCACGGCTGAACGGGGGTCCCTGATCCCCCAAATCCCCCCTTGCAAAATCTACGACCAGACTTGGTCGTAGATTTTGCTGCTGCTGGAGGCAGGGCTAACTGCTGCAGCCCTGCCTCACACGAGTCTGTCAGCGGCGCATCGCCGCCTCTCCCCCGCCCCTCTCAGTGAAGGAAGACTGAGAGGGGCGGCGAGAGGCGGAGATACGCGCTGACAGACGCGTGTGAGGCAGGGCTGCAGCCATTAGCCCTGCCTCACCAGGAAGAGATCCCCGGGCACCACGGAGGAGATTTGGGAGGTTCAGCCACGGGATAGCGGCGTTTTAGCAGGGGAACACATGCCTCTGCTGAATATAAGCGCTGAAGAGAGTTTTATTCTCGCTTCAGACTTTCTTTAACAAGGGAAATTTACAAAAAGAGTTGAGCAACAGAGCATCCACACACATAAAACAGACTCTCTGACCACAAGTTGCATATAGTAAAAGTCACAATTCTAGATGCATTCTTCTTTATCACTGCTTGGCTTTTGCCACAGCTGAGCATCCCTTTCTACTCCAGATCCCCACATCTCTATACATCAATATTTGTGCTTTCTTATAGCCTTATTTTAGTGAAAGGTTCCTCCATGTTCTAACACCATCTGCAGTACTCAGCTTTTCTGTTGGGAGTACTGAAGGGTTCACTACTTGAATCTCTTTCCCCATCTAAACCTATGGCCCAGCTTATTAGTATTTTTTTGCCTTCCATTATTCACTTCTACCTGGGCAATACCCAAATCTATCTCTGTGCATCCCTGACTATGTAAAATGCAGTTTCCTCTTTCATGCAGTCTCCTCTTTCATGCAGTCTCAAGTTATAAAACTCAATATGGACAAAGAACAGAAATTGTAAATAGTAGGTATTAGGTTTACCTGTAGAGGCTCCTAAAGACAAAGCTTTTACGACATGTCCCACTGTTTGAATGCCTCCATCGGCTATTACTGGGACACCGAACCTGCGAGCATATTCTGCAACTTTATATACTGCTGTTCCCTGAGGTCTGCCACAGGCCATTACTGTCAACAAGAAAAGGAGCTAGATTACCAGTCATTTAAATAAAGAAAATACATTTGTTTGTGTGCAGCACAATGTATATATGAAGACTAGTATATGAGAATTGTTTTTCTGGAGAAAGGGACCATTAGCACCTCTGAATGTTACTGCTCTTTATCCACACTGTAGAAAGGGATAAGTGCCAAATTTCCTGTGCCTTATGTCACTAAAATTATGCAAAATTCCACGTTTGTTTAAAACAAAAATGCTTGTGTATCGCAAGTACTTTTAATATAGGTAACAAAAAAATGAACACAACCACTTTTCATTTCAATTTGAAGCTTCCTGTGCCAGTCCTAATGGGTCTGGACGCAAACAGTAATATTTTTCCAGCATAAAAATTATCATTTTTAGAGCTATATGTCAAGTACAGAGACTTAAAATGGACCCAAACTAAACTAAAAATACAAGATTTCAGAAAGAAAATCTGTTTTCTAAATTATAATAATAAATAGCAGCCTTTTTTCAGCTGCATGATGACAAATATAAAATATTTTACATTTATTGGAGGAACCCCTCCCTGCCTTTCATATTGCCGTGACAGAATCCAGCAGACTGGTGGAGGAGATAAACAAAAACAAAACACAGGCTGCTACTGATGTCACAGGGGAGGTGATCTCAGCTTGTGCGTGATTTCACATAGACGACGCCCCTGTGAGGGAGGGTAGCTGATGACAAACACACCCATGATAAGCTCTGAAATGCTCACAGGCTTGGAGTGTTTATCTTTGTATGTGTCATAGTTTTGCAACTAAATATTTTTAATAAAAAAAAAAAAAATGTTTGGTTTGGGTCTGCTTTAATAGTAATGCCTAACAACCCTTTCCTCTATGTGTAGGATGGGATTGGGAAATGGGGGAATGGGGGAATTACCCCCCCCCCCCCTTGTGTTCATGCTGTCTGCTTTAATGAACATAAAGTTACATGCAGTCCTCTACTAACAACTCAAGTTACAATCTTTCATACACACAAATTGGTCTTCGTGTGCTAAATATACATAATTATTACTTTTTGTTGCTACATGTTCCAGGGTTGTATACTGTTGTAGGTAGTTTAACCTCTTGAGGACCACAGTGCTAAACCCCCCCTAAAGACCAGGCTGCTTTTGTTCAATTGGCCACTGCAGCTTTAAGGTCAAGCTGCAGGGCAGCACAACACAGCACACAACTGCCCCCCCCCCCCCCTTTTCTCCCCACCAACAGAGCTCTCTGTTGGTGGGGTCTGATCACCCCACAATTTTTTATTTATATTCTATTTTTTTATATTTTAGACTGTCTTTTTTCCCATTTATACAAATCCCTCCCCCCAGCCGGCCAATCCTGGCGATCGGCTGTGATAGGCTTCTGCTTATGAGAGCTGATCGCTCTTGTCCCCTCCAGCGCTGCTGATCGCAACGCTGTACTCTGTGTAAAGACGGGGGTTTCGTCTAAGTCTCCCGAGCGGCAATTACTGCTCAGAGACAGAAGGCGGGGCGGAGCTCCGCCCCCCGACAAGGAGATGTGCGTTAGGCGGTCCTGAGGCTGCCACGTCCATTGGCGTGGAGCGGTCTCCAGGTAGTTAAAACACATTAAAAGCACACTGAAGACAACCAAAAAAACCCAAAACCACTGTTTATATTTTATGGCCAAATCCAGAGATGTCCGAAAGTAAATCATTTTATCTCTATGACTTACAAACAGGTTCTGTTCCGTGGGTTTGTGCGTTGGATTTGTTTGTAGAGAACCGCTTGTATTTGGATTCTTAACTGTCCCTACTCTTAAGTGGGCTGAAATACCCACAGCATAAATAACCAAGCTTCATCGGAGAGTAAAACTGACATTAAGGGCCTTGTTTAATATCCTGCAATAACCACACTGCACCAAATAAGTTAAGTGCTTACAATTTAGTGGTGCCCTAGCGTCCTTTTCACTCAACAATTATTGTTGGTTTTTACCGATTTATTAAAGGGACACTGTAGGGGGGTCAGGGGAAAATGAGTTAAGTTACCCGGGGCTTCTAATGGTCCCCCACAGACATCCTGCGCCCGCGCAGCCACTCCCCAATGCTCTGGCCCCGCCTCTAGTTCACTTCTGGAATTTGAGACTTTAAAGTCTGAAAACCACTGCTCCTGCGTTGCCGTGTCCTCACTCCCGCTGATGGCACCAGAAGCGTACTGCGCAGGCCCAGTTTGGTCTGTGCCTGCGCCATGCGCTCCTGGTGACATCAGGGGAAGCGAGGACACGGCAACACAGGCGCAGTGGTTTTCAGACTTTAAAGTCTCAAATTCCAGAAGTGAACTAGAGGCGGGGCCGGAGCATCGGTGAGTAGCTGCGCGTGCACAGGATGTCTGTGGGGGACCCTTAGAAGCCCCGGGTAACTTAAACTCATTTTCCCCTGACCCCCTCTACAGTATCCCTTTAAAGTAAAGAGGGGGGGGGGGGGGATTCCTCCTCCGTCCTCTTCAGACTTGCTTTAACCACTTCAGCCTACAGCTTCGAAAATCTTATGCATCCGAGCAATGTTCACCTCCCATTCATTCGCTAATAACTTTATCGCTACTTATCAAAATTAATTGATCTATATCTCGTTTTTTCCGCCACTAATTAGGCTTTCTTTAGGTAGTACATTTTGCTAAGAGCCACTTTACTGTAAATACATTTTAACAGGAAGATTAAGATAGAAATGGAAAAAAATCATTATTTCTCAGTTTTTGGCCATTATAGTTTAAAATTAATACATGCTACAGTAATTAAAACCCATGCATTTTATGTGCCCATTTGTCCCGCTTATTACACCATTTAAATTACGTCCCTATCACAATTTATGGCGCCGATATTTTATTTAGAAATAAAGGTGAATTTTTTCAATTTGCGTCCATCACTATTTACAAGCTTATAATTTTAAAAAATGTAATAAGATACTCTCTTGACATGTATATTTAAAAAGTTCAGACCCTTAGGTAACTATTTATGTAGTTTTTTTTTTTTTAATTGTAATTTTTTTTATTATTTTTTTAATACAAAAATGTATTTGGGTAATTTTAGTTTGGGAGGTAAATAGCCAATTTTAGATGTAATATAATGTATTTTTTATTCAATACAGGTATGTGGGTGCAGTTTACTATTTGGCCACAAGATGGCCACATTCAAAAAATTCCTAGATGCGAACGATGTCGCATCTAGGAACTAAAATTAAGAGAAGTTGTTTCCTGGGGGGCAGAAATACCACGCTCTCTGATGAGAAAGCGTTGGTATTTCTGCCGGGGACTTGGATCGGTGAATGGGAATTATATTCCCATTCACTGATCGGGGGGGGGGGGGGGTGGGGGGGGGGGGGGGGAGGGCAGCGGGAGGCAGCGGGGGCGCACGCCCGATCGCGCACACCACACGGCTGCAGCACCACTGCCTATCTGGACGGATATATGCGTCCAGATATGGCGAAGTGGTTAAAGCAGGAATCAGATTTGTTCTGGTCAGACACTTTGCTAACAAATTTTACAGGACATTCAGAATTACTCACCTTCCTGAGTAATGCATATAGAGCCGCAACCCATCCCTACCCGAAGGGCATCCACACCAGCATCAATGAGATTCTTGGCTTGTGCTGCAGTCACAACTGACAAAAAGAAAAGGACATTTGTTATACAAAAAAATAAAATAACTGAAATAATAAAACTGTGGCCACTTTCTACACAAACATATTAGTTATTATTGGAGAGTTGCCCCTTTAAGGATACCCGAACTGACATGTGACATAATGAGATAGACATGTGTATGTACAGTTGTGCAGAAGTACAGAGGCGCCCAAAGGTTAAAAATATGTTCCTTTTTTTTAAAAGATTATTATGAAAATATTTTTAAAAAGGGGTGGTGCTGGATGAAACACCTCCCCAGTGACGACAGATCGCACTGATTCGCATAAAAAAAAACCAGCTTTATTCTTACTCCACAACAATGTTTGTTAGCACCTTCTTTCTATAGAGAGCGACCTTTTAACCTGAGCGGAGACAGGTTTAAAATCCCCGCCTGCTATATCAGTGGTTGCCTAGCTCGGCAACCCACACTTGTGAGTATAAATTCCCTTCCTTTATCTGTCCAAACAACAACAACAGTAACACACTATTGGGGCTCTCGTTTTTCCATTTGTTTTACATGTGTATGTACAGTGCCTAGCACACAAATAACTATGCGGTTTTCCTTTTTTCTTTCTCTGCCTGAAAGAGTTAAATATAAAGTATGTAAATGGCTGACTCCATCTTTACTCAGACAGGAAGTGGCTACAGTGTGATCCTCACTGATAAGAAATTACCTTTTTATCTTTTTCTTGCTCTCAGAAGCCATTGTCTGCTAGGAAAGTGTTTTATACTTGGAATTTCTTATCAGCGAGGGTCACACTGTAGTCACTTCCTGTCTGAGTCAGGACTGAGTCAGCCACTTACATACCAGCTATTTAACTTTTTTTTTTTTCAGAGAAAGAAAAAAAAAACACAGCAGAGTTATTTGTGTGCTAGGCACTCTACATAAACGTGTTTATCAACAAGGAAGGAGAAAAGCGCCGGCACTGCGGTCATACACAATTTATTTGTTCAAGTATAGGCAACATGTTGAAACATGCGTACATGCAAAGTTACGTGGTGGAAACACATACCCAGGTGTGGATCGTAGCGGTGTGATGGTGGGTGCAGAGGGAGAGGAGCCTGACGGCCATTTCGCGCTATGCGCTTCTACGGAGGCTGCAAGGGAAGGGGTGGGACGGGCAGACCTAAATACTGACTGGTTACAGAATGGTTGTCCAGGTATCTGGACCACGTCCTGAGACCCCTTTTAGATGAGATTCCATCTCACCTGGGGGACACACTAGATGTCCTCAAGGGGATCGATAACCTGACGTGGGTTCAGGGAGATTCTCTTGCCACCATCGACGTAGAGAGTCTCTACAGTCACATCCCCCACGATTTGGGTGTGCGAGCTGTGAGAATCTTCCTTGACAGGACTGATAAAAGCAGTGATTATAAGGACTTCATATGTGAATGCCTCACCTTTGTATTGACCCACAATGCTTTCCTTTTCGACGGTGTTTGGTATTGGCAGGTGTCGGGGACTGCCATGGGAACGGCGGTCTCCTGCACTTATGCCAACATTTTTCTTGCGTGTGGAAGCCTACGTCCACACGGACGCCAACCCCTTCCGTAGCCAACTCAGGATGTGGTCCAGGTATGTGGACGACATCCTCATATTTTGGTCTGGGACTTGTGCAACTTTTTAGGACTTTGTGGCATATATTAACAACAACCCCATGAACATGACTTTCACTGCCACTATTGATGGGAGCAGGGTGGCTTTCCTGGACTTGGAGTTGGTTATACAGGGCGATGTTTTAGCCCCGAGAGGCTTCCGGAAACCCACTGCTTCTAATGCCCTCCTGCACAATTCAAGCTTCCATCCTCACCATGTGACCCAATCAATACCATATAGCCAGTTTCTTAGGTTACGGAGAAACAATGCAGATGATGCTAATTTTACTTCACAGTCAGAGGAGTTAGGGAGGAGATTGGTGAGCAGGGGGTATGCACAGGAGACCATCCAAAGAGCTTTTAAAAAAGCAAGTGGGATCAATAGGAGGGACCTCCTAACAAGACACAAGCAGAAGAAGAAGCCCCTTAGTGGGGGTCAGGTCCCATTCACATTCGAATACTCCCCCATGGCTGGCAAATTAAAGGAAATTACGAAGAAAAACTGGGACATTCTCCTTGGGTATCCCCTCTTGAAACCCCTAGTTAAGGAAGGACCTCTTTTCTCCTATAGGAAGGCCCCAACCATTGGTTCCAAAATCAGTAGGAGTGAGTTTATCTCGCAAAGGAATGGCAACTGGTTGAGTGACCATCTGCCACAGGGGAACCACCGATGCGGCAGATGCGTGTCGTGTGAATTTATGGCCACCGGTTCTCGACATCAAGTGGGTCCCATCTCGCGCTTCACGCGGGATTTTATCACATGCCAAACGTCGTTTGTGGTGTATGCGTTGTGGTGCCCCTGTGGCAGATTCTATATAGGGGAGACCACAAGGCCACTGACTAGGAGATTCCGTGAACACTTTCACTCTATTGAATCAGGCAAGGGCTCCACTCGGGTTATCACCCATATCATGGAAGCCCACCAAGGAGACCCCACAAAACTGACTTTTGCAGGATTAATGCATGTGTTGCCCCCAAGACGTGGAGGCAACAGAGAATTCTAAAGAGAGAAGAGGCGCGGATGATACTTAGATCTGATGCGATGGGCCCACTTGGCATGAACGATCATACTGACCTTTCGTGTTTTTTGGATCCACAGATTTGAGATCTTAAGACCGTTGCATTGGACTATTAATGCTATGTAATTGCCTAACATATGTATGCTATATGCACTGTGTTCAGGGGGGCCCGCAATATTTAGCCCGGCCCTGATTTGATGTAATTATCCCCTGTTTCCCCCCCCTTTATACCGCGTTATATATATATTCCAGGCCATCCTTGAGGTAGTTAGTCCGTACAACAATGGGGTTCCTTTTCCCCTCCTTTTAGGGCCCGCCGTTCCAGTATTGATGTTTTTAACCATTTGTTATCATCACTTCAGGTGTGCACATTAGCCACTTGTGACTTTTGTTCACACATTTTATTGTACCATGCATATTCATGCAATGGCTCTTAAATATATCACATTGTGTCAAGTGACAATTCCAGCACTTTTTAGTGAGCAGATGTGGATTTATAAATTTATATACACAATCAATTGCACACATGATTATGCTAGGGTTTTTAATGATTCAACAATATTTCCACACTATCTTTTACATGCTTGGCATATTTCAGCTGGCCACAAGATGGCAGCATACCTTCCTGACTTACGATATAGCCTATGATTGCAATTGTTGCCCGGGAAACCTAATACAAGTGTTTCCCACTTAGGCCTCCGTTATCAGGAAGTACCTGACGTCACTCGCTCTAGGCGGCTCCTGTGACCTAGCCGCGCATACGGAGCGATGTTTGATGATACAGGGGCGGGTCTCGGAGCGGCAGGACGCCACACGCAGCCCTAGTGAAAGTATTTAGGTCTGCCCGTCCCACCCCTTCCCTTGCAGCCTCCGTAGAAGCGCATAGCGCGAAACGGCCGTCAGGCTCCTCTCCTTCTGCACCCACCATCACACCGCTACGATCCACACCTGGGTATGGGTTTCCACCACGTAACTTTGCATTTACGCATGTTTCAACATGTTGCCTATCCTTGAACAAATTGTGTATGACAGCAGTGCCGGCGCTTTTCTCCTTCCTTGTTGATGCAGATTCTCTGCTGCCTGAGCACGCTGGGAACTCATAGATCCTTACCCGACTGTGTGGACTCAGCCATCTCCCTCCCCCTCCCACCCTCATAGAAGTGCACAGACTGCAGTGCCAGTGTCCTTGATTTTTATCTCCCATTTGCCTACACATGTTTATCTCACCATGTCACTTCGGGTATCATTTAAACAAATCTGCATTAAAGGGAGTGCAATTACTTTTGATAGCAAAGACTCCATGGATGCACCATAGACCAGTATAAAACACTCACCATTACCACCAACCACCTGCAGCTCAGCATACTTCTGTTTGATGTAGTGGATCATATTTATCTGATAGACAGAATTACCCTGGGAAGAGTCCTGTCAAAAACAAGAAAATACACACATTTCAGCTGGAGGTCTACATATAAGATTGATAACTCCCACCGTGCCCGACCGTTGCAACTAGGACACATTTTTGAAACTTTGCAGTATTTACATTACTTTTAAAATTTTATGTATTAACACTAAAGTAAGACTACTTGAGAAAAATAGTCTAGGAGATGGAAAAATAGTGCATTTATGATACTTACTAGTACGACGACATCTACACCAGCTTGCATGAGCAGATCAAGACGGTATTTATCATCTTCTCTGGTTCCTATAGCCGCACCGCACAGCAGCTGTTTCCTGCAGTCCTTGGAGGCAAGTGGGTAGTCCCGATTTTTCTTCAGGTCAGTCCTAGCAATAATGGCCACCAACTCATCACTGTCATTCACTATTGGCAATTTTCCTGAAGTGAAAGATCATTATGGTCAGAACATGAAACATGCAGATATGAGAACAGTGCAAACTTCATGCATGTAGAAACTTGGTAGCGGTTTAACAGAGCCAGAAAAGTAAGACATATGGATGTCATGTTACTGTATAAGAGGTTAGAAGCTTAAATTGAACCTGTGACTGATGTCATGAATTGGTAGGGACCCATCACTCAGATTTTTTTTTGTCCTGAGGAGTCCAACACTGAGGCTCCTTTCACACTACATTTTTTTAATCAGAATATTGAAATACGATCACAAGGATGCTGGTACAGTAATGTAAATCATGAAGTGGCGTTTCCACTAGTGTGATCTGATTCTGTGATCTGCAAACACATTCGGCATTTTGGGCGCAATTCCATCCAGCACCATTTACATCGCACCAAAAAGCCAAGTGTAAGCTCACCGGAAACAATTGCGTTCTTACCGTGCACTGCACTTTTTGTAGACTGAAAGGTACCAGACAGTGATATAATGGACACAAAGGGCTCGTTCACACCTAGGGCGTTTTGCGCTCCAATTTTTTAAAATTTCCCTGAAAACACTTGTGCAATGATTCCCTATGAGAGCGTTGACATTGAGCGGTTCGTTTCCGATCCGCTCAGCAAAGCAATGCCTGTACCATTTTTAGGGCAATTTCGCTGCAATGGAAGGTATAGGAAAAACACTCGCAAAATCGCTTTGTGTGGCGATTACATTTGCGCTTTTAAGAATAAATACCCTGTATTTTTTTGCGGGTCAAAAAGATCACTTCCTGACTTAGGTCACGGAGTGGGGGGGGGGAAAAAAAACAAAAAAAAACAAAACTGAAAAAGCGTTTTACACAAAATTGTAGCATGGGGGGGGGGGGGGGGGGTCGGGTCGATGGGGGGCTGAGGGTCTTGGAATCTGGCACGAAATCGAAAAATCGCTGGCAGCAGCAATTTTGATTTTAGATGTGAAAAAAGCCCAAATGACTATCACTGAAAGGAATGGTCCAGGGGCTGGATTCAATAAAATTGAATTGTTGAAGCTTGGTGATTGTTCAAAAGTTTGCAATTCACATAATCCTGCACTGCCAGGCGAATGTCCGTTCAACCAACAAGGCGAGAAAGAACTCATTTGCACATTGTTATCTAGAGTTCTTCTCATCCAACTTTTTGTTTTAGAGGTGGGGAGCTGATGTGTAATGTAAAAAAACTTATGAGGACAGATGAGCGGTAACGTAGCACCTGCTTTACGCAGGTGATAAGATAAGATATCTATTCATCTTTAACCCCTAGTCCCCAAGAAGGCTGGCGTTACCAGAACAATTGAACTGCCCAGGCTCAGTATCCACCACCTGAATAATACTGGGGGGGGGGGGGGGGGGGGGGGAGAAATAACTAAATCTTTTCCACCTCTTGCAAAGCTCCGTTGTCCCATGTTAAGAACAGAGGTGTTTATGAGAACTGGAAAGATTTTACTGACCAATGGGATTCCTCAGCAAGGAGGAATGCTATTACTTAATGCATAGACTAATATGAAACCCATTGGCAAACTTAAAGGGAGTCTGAAGAAAAAAAAAAAAAAAAAACAGATAGTCACCTAAGAAGAGGTAAGGCTCTGGGTAGTATAGAGCATTCCCGTTCTCCGCGTTCCCCCACTAGCAGTCTAAGACCGTTTGGTCATGCACTGCTCTCTTCCGGGTTGGGCTGGCTTCGACAGTCTTCAGAAGCACTCAGGCTTTTGAAGGTGGGCTGTTCCATACTGCACATGCACAAGCGAGCACCCTCTCGTGCGTTCGTGCGTAGTACAGAGCCACTGGTCTTTGGGAGACCGAAAGCTTACTAAGGCTCAACACACACCATACAATCTTGGTTGTTCAATCTTACCACTTTCTTGTAGTATAAGAGCTTATCCAATTAAGCATTCAAGGTATTTTCAATGTGTTGGCCCTTGTACTACATAGATTTGGTAAATCTGTACAACCAAGATTGTATGGTGTGTGTTGAGCTTAAGTCTCTAGCAGCAGGAGGTTCACACGGAAGATCCTGCGGGGGAAGAGGACACCGTGAGGAGAACTGGAAGGCTCTATACGACCCAGAGCCTTCCCTCTCCTTCGGTATCTTTTTAGTCTCACTTTAAAGAGGCTTTTTTTCTGGTGTTTCTTGTTTAGAAAGAGGCCTGCCATAATTCAATCCAACTAACAGGAATCTCACTGGTCTAGTGAATGGACAAATGACAGAAGATTAAAGTATGCTTTTGCTGCAGCTCCCTTCCAGCGGTACCAGCAGGGTTTAAAGTAAAGCCAAATGTAAGTGCAGGAAGCTAGACGTGATACAAGTCACATCACATTAGTACACACACACGAGCACAAAATCACATTAAAGTTAACCATTTGCAAACCAGTGCAAAAAGATAAAAAGCACAGTGAAAAATACATGAAATTACCTTCAATGAAAAACCATTATGTCATGAAGTGGGCCAAGATTAAAAAGCACAACATGAAATTTTTAAGCCCTACTGAAAAATGAAATCAAACAATGCATTTAAGCTTCAAAGGTAAGATGGGTGAGCTAGAACATCTTACCTCTATTCATTTACTAACTTCTTAATGGAACTACCTGTCATTCTGACAGTTTTCTCTGTAGGTAATATGCTAAGTATTTATTCATCATATGTTCCTTTATATTGCCTAGGTTTTCACTGAAGTCATTCAGACAGAAAGGAATGTGTAACATCTGCCTGCTGCAGTGTGAAAGCACATATACTTCCCTCTAAACTTAAAGTGTGTGGATTCTCTCACACTTGCCTATAACCCAAATAATTATACCCTACCTCCACGCTAACTAGATATATCTGCGAGGGAAATAGATTCTTTGCTATAGAGAACTCAGGCAGAAGACTTTGAGCAGCCTGCAGGGAGAACACTGCAACACTTCTCCTAGCTGGCTAAGCAACATCTTACCACCAAGATGACATTTGCCCCCTTACCGTAATGCGAAGGGAAAAGCCAAGGGGGTGCAACGGAGAACAAAACTTTATCTGTAAAAGGTTTGTGTAAGAAAAAGTACAATAAAACAATTTTCATAGCTAAAAACACTGTAGCTTGTTAGCTTCCAAAGACATGTTTATGCAACAAGTATCTGTGCATAAGTATGGTATGCTTAGACTCTAAAATGTATGCCACATATGCAAAAGGTTTTCCAATTCCTACATAATTTTCTAAGCAGACAGTATTCAAGCCTTAGAACTCCAACACTCAAACTCCAAGAAACCTTTCAACGCAAGCTGCAGCAATGTCTTGAATGTTCCTCATCTTTTCCTGTAGGACTAGTACATTGAGGCCTATAAGTCAGTAAACATGGATGCTCAGTGAAGAGCATGCTTAAAGGGTACCTGACGTGTGACACTAGAATACGGGGATATGATGGAGATGTAATAGGAGGAGTACTCAAGGGAATGTAAGGTGATATTATTGGAGGGTATGGAATTTAAGGGGATTTATGAACATTATGGAATTCTTTTGTTTTCTTGGTTATAATGAGATATTGATATGATGAGGATGTTTGTTTGTAGATAAGGGAGGAGGAGGGGATTGGGGAGTTCTGTTTGTTTTTGTAAAATTTGGTGAAATGTATACCGATGCTTGGAATAAAAGATTGGGATGTTCATTTTTCTATAATAAATTATATGAAAAAAAGAAACGTACATACAGTACTGCCTTCAATGCATTTTTGCTTTACAGAACAGCAAGGGTTAAAAACCTGTTCTGTTATTTATGTTCATGAGGCAAACAGAGTAAAATTTAGCCTGATATTCTAAAAAGTAAATAGAAGGCAAAACACCTTTATCTGGTTGAAAAAGCAATGCTTATAGGGTTTTAGTGCTGAAAGGTTCAAAGGATCATTCTGTTTTGCAATCTAACTGAGTAGATTTCACATCATACTGTTCTGTACAAAATTCATAAATTGAGCTTGTAAACTGAAAATAAAAATATGAGACGTTTATTTTCAGCTCATGTGTTTTGAAAGCAGACTGAAGGTTTAGATTACAGATACTCTGCAGTTCCATTCATATTTATACTCCTCTGGGTTTTATAAAGCATGTTTGCTGCCGCTCACTTATTATGGCACATTATGTGCTGTACAAAATATATTGCACAATGCCATCCAACCTTTACATATAACACGATGACACGTTAAGAACAGTAAGAGGTTTGCTGCAGTCTGTCCCTGTTGGGAAATTGGTTTCCACAATGGAACATATTACATCATCCACAATAGTCAGTATGGTAAATAAAATGATGTCCGAAAGGACAGATCCAACCACATTACCCAAGAGAACACTCGCAAAACTTAAGAAAGAGCAGCATGCACTCCTGAAGGGGACCATCCACCAGGGGTTGCAAAGGAATTGGATAACTAGAACTGCCTCTGTGTCCTGTACTCGAAAGTTAACCAAGGTCATCAGCCATTTTGTAATTTAGCCTGTTGCCCTCTATTTATAAAGAGGTACAAAAAAAACAACAACTCAGAAGTGTAGGAGCCAAGGAGACACTTGTATTTTAACGTTGCTAAAAAGGAACCAGACTTGCAAACATTCCCTTCAAAAAACAGACTCAAATGCCTGAGGAGCAGGTTTGACCATCATAGACAGAATATAGAGAAGAAAACAATTCACCAGTGCTGTGCTTCTCTAACACTAAAACACATTGTTACCCGCTTTAAACTGACTTCAAAATAAATGCATGGAATGCAGGACAGGCACTGATGATCAGAAAGCTTGTTTATTGATCACAACAGGCATGCAGTGACACAGTGTCGCACTTCCGTTTCGTTCCGTTCCGAAGCTCTTTTTTTTTTCTCCCCAAGCTGCTGAATTGCTCTGAAGACTAAAGGCTCATACACACATCAGACCATAGTCTTTTGAAAATGAAAGATCACAGACCAATTTTACCCCCTTCCATGTAGTATGAGAGCCATACCTACACAGTCTATTCTATGGAGCTGAACTCCCCATCAGACAGAAATCTTTGCAAGATGCTGCACACACAGATGCTGTACACATGCAACAGATCAGTATCTGCAAAAGACCAGCTCCTGCAAAATGCATTTATAGTCTGATATCTGCAGATCCTCATACACACCTTGTTTAACAGACATTCATCTGCATATCTGACAATCATATGCAGATCTGAAGAACCATCCTGGCGGTTCTGACCTGCAGATGAATGTCTGTTAAACAAGGTGTGTAGGAGGATCTGCAGATATAGACTATTAAAGACTCTGTAACAAAATGTTTAGCCTTAGTTAGTTATTCTATTATAGAAGTTCCTTTGCCTGTTCTATGTGCTCTGGCTTACTGCAGCCTTTCCTAATTGCACAGTGGCTGTTTTATCTGTTATATGATCTAAGCGGTTTCCTTCTGTCGGCTCTGTCGGGCTAAAGGCTCATACACACATCAGACCATAGTCTTTGGTAAATGAAAGATCACAGACCAATTTTACCCCCTTCCATGTAGTATGAGAGCCATACCTACACAGTCTATTCTATGGAGCTGAACTCCCCATCAGACAGAAATCTTTGCAAGATGCTGCACACACAGATGCTGTACAGACACAAGATCAGTATCTGCAAAAGATCTGTTCCTGCCAAAGATCCGTTCCTGCAAATTGCATTCATAGTCTGAGATCTGCAGATCCTCATACACACCTTGTTTAACAGACATTCATCTGCAGATCAGATCCACCAGGATGGATGTTCAGATCTGCAGATTGTCTGATCTGCAGATGAATGTCAGATAAACAAGGTGTGTATGATGATCTGCAGATCTCAGACTATGAATGCAATTTGCAGGAACGGATCTTTGGCAGGAACAGATCTTTTGCAGATACTGATCTTGTGTCTGTACAGCATCTGTGTGTGCAGCATCTTGCAAAGATTTCTATCTGATGGGGAGTTCAGCTCCATAGAATAGACTGTGTATAGTATGGCTCTCATACTACATGGAAGGGGGTAAAATTTCATTTTCAAAAGACTATGGTCTGATGTGTGTAAGTGGCCTAAGGCTTGAATGTGTGAAATGTGCAGGGCTGATTGTGATTGGATAGAAGCGATACACACCCTCTGCAGGCCCCCCGCGGGCTCTGTATGACACACACTCTGCTTATGTGAGCCTATCACAAGCTGGTTAGTTTGTAAACACTGCCTAAAACTGTTAATTACAAGCCAGGATTGCAGCAGAGAGTGGCAGAAACAGCACAGAGGGGCCCAGGAGTACATAATGAATAGAATGGTATGTTTTTTGCTGTAAAAATTTTAGAGTACAAATTCTCTTTAAAGAGACACTTAAAGCCAGTGGTTACCGCTTAAAAAATAAAAGTCAGATACTCACCTAAGGAGAGGGAAGGCTCGGTCCTAATGAGCCTTCCCTCTCCTCTCCCGGTGCCCTCGATGCTGCGCTGGCTCCCTTGTTCGCGTCCGCCGCCGCAGGGACTTCGGAGGTCTTCGGGAGCACTCGGGCTTCCGAAGATGGGCCGCTCCATACTACGCACGTGCGAGTGCGTCATAGAGGGCACTCGCGCATGCGTAGTATGGAGCGGCCCGTCTTCGGGAGCCCGAGGGCTCCCGAAGGCTTCCGAAAGCTCCCTTCGGCATGCGGAAGTGGCAGTATTTGACCGAACTGGTCGAATACTGTCACGGGGGATCCTGCGTGGGACCGGGCACCGGGAGAGGAGAGGGAAGGCTCATTAGGACCGAGCCTTCCCTCTCCTTAGGCGAGTATCTGACTTCGATTTTTAAATAGGTAAACATTCACTTAAAGGGAAGGTCCAAGCAAAATAAAAAAAAATGAGTTTCACTTACCTGGGGCTTCTACCAGCCCCATGCAGCCATCCTGTGCCCTCGTAGTCACTCACTGCTGCTCCAGTCCCCCGCTGGCAGCATGCCGACCTGGGAGGTCGGCGGGACGCATTGCGTACATTTTTACGCATACCCACTAGTGCAGGAACATCAACACATACATTTTTACGCGTTAGTGGTTCAATGCGTAAATTTTTTTTTTTCGCATTCCCGACTGTAATTTGCATTATTGCAGGCCGCAACGTATACAAAAATATGCGTTGCCGAATTACGCACGCATAGATATGCAGCAATATTTTTGTACGCGTTGCGGCCCGCAATAGCGCTAATTACAGTCGGGAATGCGGAAAAAGCTACGTGCGGCCAGTCCTGACGGGCCTGTCGGCAAAAACGAAACTATGTGGCAGCGGGGGACCAGAGGATTAGTGAGTGACTGCGAGGGCACAGGACTGCTGCACGGGGCTGGTAGAAGCTCCAGGTGAGTAAAAATCATTTCACTTTTTTTTCTGGCTTAAAGAAAACCTGAACTGAAAATTAAAAGTCAAAATAAGCATACACAAGTCATACTTACCTTCCATGTAGTCTACTCAGTGTCTTTCTCCTGTCCCGCGTCCTGTTTGTTCACTGTGATCAAGGGAATTTTCCGTCCTCCATTTTGAAAATGGCCATTACCCATAACAGCTTTCTGGTCAGCACACAGTTAAACTGTAACATCGCCCACTTGAGTCATAGGGGAACATGGACATTTTCCTGCTAAATCAGTTTTCCTCTCAGCTATAACTGACAGCAACTGATATTTTACTGACAGCAACTGATATATTTCAGATCTGACAAAATATTGTCAGAACTGGAAGGGATTGTTTTCAGAAGAAAATGGTGAGCTTCTGAGAGGAACTGATGGCAAGGTAACTATGTAATGTTCATTTGAAGTTACCTCATGTGTTTATTTTAAATATTTTTACTCAGTACAGGTTTTCTTTAAGGTTCACTTTAAAGAGACTCTGTAACAAATTTTTCAGCCTTAGTTCTTCTATCCTATAAGTTACTTTGCCTGTTCTAATGTGCTCTGGCTTACTGCAGCCTTTCCTAATTGCACTGTCTCTGTAATAAATCTTATCTCCTTTCCTCTGTCGTGTCTGTCGGGCTAAGGCTTGAATGTGTGGAATGTGCAGGGCTGCTTGTGATTGGATAGAAGCGATACACACCCTCTGCAGGCCCCCTGCACACTCTGTATGACTCACACACTCTGCTTATGTGAGCCTATCACAAGCTGGTTAGTTTGTAAACACTGCCTAAAACTGTTAATTACAAGCCAGGATTGCAGCAGAGAGTTGCAGAAACAGCACAGAGGGGCACAGGAGAAAATAAGGAATAGAATGGTATGTTTTTTAGTGTAAGAATATTAGAGTACAGATTCTCTGTAAGGCCCATACACACTTTGTATTTTTCCGGGCGGATCGCTCAAGACCAGTCTTATCACCCGAACGACAGTCTGTACACACGCCCGATTTGGCGTGCGGACGACTGAACGACGGGACGTTCAAACGACCAGTCGTTCGGAAAAAATCCGACGTGTGTATGGCCCTTTAGTGCATTTAGCAGGAACGGATCTTTTGCAGTAACAGATCTTTTGCAGATACTGATCTTTCGAATGTCTACAGCATTTTTGTGTGCAGCATAGTGAAAAGATTTGTCTGATGGGCAGTTCAGCTCCATAGAATAGACTGTAGGCATTGCTCTCATACTACATGGAAGGGGTACAATTGGACTGTGATCTTTGCCTTTTATCGCAAGTGTGTATGTAGCCTTAGCCCGTGAGGCTTCACTTATACACAATTCAGTGATCAATCATAATCAACGAGGGCCTGTAACTCAATCACAACATGTCATGTCACAAGTAGACCTGATAGGGAACTACAGTACTGGAGTAAAACTCCACCCACTTACCCCTGCAATGTCACACATATGCTATACAAAAACCTTCTGGTCCTTGGTGGCACAATGAATGTCGACTTGGGCACACTGATTTATCTGTACTACATGGATTTTCTCCAATCTATATTGTACAAAATTAACCTAAGGAATTCCGCATAGCTAATCAGCCTAGGCTAAAGAGGTGTTTAAGACCAGAGCTGTGGAGTCTGTACATCAGACAACACCTAATTTGCATAACAATCTTGTTGAGTTTGTAGCATAAAAGGCATTTCATTACTGCCAAAGTTTAGGAATTTTAAAGCAGTATTAAGATGGCAATTTTTTGTGAATACAATGCTCTTTCTTTGCTATGAAGCAGACACTCTTCTCTGCCCACCCTATTGCCAACATGAATGCCCCAGTATGTGGTCTGTATAATATTCAAGGGAGCCGAGTTCCAGCATGTAGCCCTGCCACCTTGCAGAAAAGGGCCTCTACCTTTTCTATCTAAAATAGAATAGGCCAGGGCCATTTTCTGCAAGGGGGAATATCTATGCAACAGAACACAACTGATACAGGGTCCCTGTGAATTTTATAAAAGACAAAAAAAAAAAATAAAAAAAAGTAAAAACCACACACAGATCATAGTTTGATTCTGTGTAGTCTACTTCTCACTCTTTTTCTCCTCTCCTGCATCCCATTTGTCCACTGTGATCAATGGAATTCTCCGTCCATTTTAAAAATGGCCATTACCCCATAACAGCTTCATATCACCCACTTGAGCCATAGGAAAACATGGACATTACCTTGCACATTCAGTTGTAACTTACAGCTGCTGATATATAACTGAAAGCAACTGGTATATTTCAGTTCTGACAAAATATTGTCAGAACTGGAAGGGATCACTCTAAGAAGAAAATGGTGAGCATTTGCAGCTACATCATGTGTTTAATGTGTTTATTTTAAATATTTTTTACTCGCTTTAGGTTCCCTTTAAAAAGACAATATGTTGGGACATTCTAACTTGGCCTACACTTTTTTTTCTTATGTTCACCAGAGATGCATTTTAATTAAACTTAGGATATAGCCATAGAGTAGCTGTTCATTAGAAATCAAAACTAGTCCTTAGTACTAGTAAAGGAAGCAGACAGGAACAAAACAACAGACTGGGCCGTGGGGAATCTAAGGGCTGAAACCCACTAGCAGTCTTTTCTAAGCTCTAGTGATTTGAAAAGCTCTTGCTAATGGAATGCTCTGGGGGACTTTTATAAAAATCACATTGCTCAAGTGGGATCACACCCATAGCATTACATTAGCAAGAGCTTTTCAAATCACAAGCGCTTAGAAATTCCTTAGTAATGTACTGCTAGTGGGTTCCAGGCCTAACTGTGGGTACAAGCAAGACTGATGTGCAGGTACTCAGAATGAGTGGATTATTTCGCTATCCATCTTCCTCTATTATACATTCTTCATACACAATCTGAACCGGGTTTACAGGTAGTGATGATCAATGAGATGCAAATATTTCCGAGTTCATGCAGATTTACGTAACATTTTATACAAATATATGCAGCTTGAAAATGGACAAATCAATTTAAACCTGGTGGGACTTGTTTGGTCCATTTTCAAGCTGCATATAGTTGCATAAAAAAAAAAAAAAAAAACACACAGTAAACCTGCAAGAACTCAGAAATCTTTGCATTGCATTGATCACACTTATTTACGGGTTATAGGCAACAACTCTGCGATTAGTGAGCACAATATCAGTGGATTCACAACAGCTCTGCTAAAATTTAGCTGGAGCCCCCCCCTCTGTCTCAGAGTACCCAAAAACTGCTCCACAGCCCTGGAGGAGGAGGAGAATACCTGTAGGCATACTTTGTTTTTCGTAGACAAATATCTGTTGCCATAAATAACATGCATATGGAGCGGAGAACCATACCACAACCACACAAGCTCAAATTCAGCACTGAAGTAACAATATATAGGATATACCGTCTGCATACTAACTAAACAGCCAGTACAAATCTGAGGTGTTTAAATACATTGGATCCTGCCAATACAACATTGCCCGAGACCATGTCCAGTTTTATTTCCAGGACCTTGCATGGGAGGAGAAAAGCTGCACAGTGCTGACAGCTGCCATACCTTTCTTACTACGCTGCAGGATTTCATTCGCTTCTTTCAGAGTGACCCCAGCTGGAGCAACTACCAATTCATCTCGTTTGGTCATTACCTGTAATACATCAAGATACATTCAGCAAACATTCTTTAGATAGATAGATAGTTTAAACATAAAAAATAGCAAATGTCCTCATATAGGAGGACCCCTCACACTAAGTGAATGGATAAATCAACATACCACAATCTAGGTACAGGGTCCAGTCATTTCGGCCAGTCGATGCAGATGCAGTGCGCTCCCTCTGTACTGCGCAGGTGCAGGCATTAAGAGCTGGAGGCAGCTCCTGCGCATGCGTACAACTGGCCGCATCCGGCGGAAGTGACGGGACCCAGTACCGGCGATCGAGGCAGCAGAGGACGGCGGCGTGGGAGCGATCCAGTTTTATGGGGCTGGAGGAAGCCCCAGGTATGTATAACATCTTTTTCCATTTTGCAGGTCGTCTTTCGTCTCTGGCTCCCTTTAAGTGCAACCAATAACTCCTCTAGGTCCCCAAGTGCAGCAATAATTCACTCCCCTTCCTGCAGCCCAGTATTTTCCCCCTTTCTTGTTAATTGTTGTGGCCACGACTTTCAGATCTGTGTTTTCTTGGCATTTTCTTTATCAAGAAAGTGTCACTTACCACTGGGTAAATTGCTAAATATGGGAATATCAGGAATAGTACACATTACTCAGTGGACCCCTATGCTTTTAATAAGTGAATCAGTCCTAAATTTCTAGACTTATAGTGAAGTATATACAGTATTTATATCAATTTCTGTGAGTCTAGATTAGGTTTCATTAGTTAAGTGCAGTCCTGGATTTGGACTTTGACTATGCAACCACACTAACATACATATACACAGACCACACACACTTGTGGGAGAGCGGTCATAACGTGTAGTATGCAAGGGGAGGGGGGGGGGGGGAGGAATAAACATAAGACAACCTGCATAGTGTTTAGAGCGCAAGGAAGATACAAGCCTAAGGACTGGTACACGCTTTAAATTATGCTTGGCCACTCACAGACCCCAATTTTAGCACCTCCACATGGTATGAGGGTCAACAGATATTGAATACTATGACAAGATTGGGTAGGTTAATACTCATACTATATGGAGGTGGTAAATTTGGCCAATCTTAATTGTGTACCAGGCTTTAGACACAATCACAGACACAGAACACAGAACATTTATATCGCGCTTTTCTCCTGGCGGACTCAAAGCGCCAGAGCAGCAACCACTAGGGCGCGCTCTATAGGCAGTAGCAGTGTTAGGGAGACTTGCCCAAGATCTCCTACTGAATAGGTGCTGGCTTACTGAACAGGCAGAGCTGAGATTTGAACCCTGGTCTCCTGTGTCAGAGGCAGAGCCCTTAACCATTACACTATCCAGCCACTGCCCAATCAAAACGCAATGTCTAATCGCACCTTGGAGGAGGTTGTTTAATTTGGCACATGCAAGCTTTATAAGGCCCCTTTTCCACAAGCAGTTGTTAGGCAGTGAAAAGCCTTTTAACTCACAACTGCTTGCTGCTACCTGTTAACTGCTCACTGCCGTCTGGTAACTGCTTGTTGAGCACACAGTTCTCAGCGGACTGTTGGTCTTTGTCATATATCAGAGATATTTAATGACTTTTTTGAGATAGCGCTGCTGTGCATGGTTTAGTAGTAGTGTGTATGTCTGCCTGTGGTAAAGAGCTCTAAATAGTGCTGGTGGTAAAGTGGATTTGTACCAGAATGAGGGCTCAAACCCACTAGAAGCCTTTTCTAAGGGCCCATTCACACTACAAAGTAGCAAAACACTGGACACCCTTGCAATTCCAGACAATCGCGATCAGCGCTTTGTTAAGCACTGTACCATGATCGCTCAAGAATCATGGTAAAATGCTGCATGCATTGCCACTAATCATGGAAACGCCTGCGATTGGTGGCAATCACTGAGACTGAGTGCCAAGGCTCTCTGAAAAAGCTATAGGCGAGGCTTGTTTAGTTTATAGGGAATAAGAGTATTAAAACAAAAAAAGGATTTGACTTGAGGAATGCCCTATAAACTATATGAAAAGAACACAATTATGCAATGAGTAAAAGTTTATCTCGGGTCCACTTTAAGGGTTGGTACGATTTGCACATATTTAACCGCCAATTTAGTAGCCTGCAAGTGCTCCAGGCCAATTTAGTTAAGTCAATGTAATTTACTACACACAATATTTTCTTGATACTAAGTAATATACCTAGGCAGTGCACACTCCTTAAAATTGTGCGCGTTCTTGCCACATCGCATGAAACTGCACACTGCCACACATACAATAATCAATCAGTGGGCCACTGGCAATTCTGTTTTTTTTTCCCCAGTTTGTTCAAGTTTCCTGTGCATAAAGCCTTTCCCCGCTCTCTGCTCCTCCATTATCTCACCACCATTTCTATTGCTCTTCGGTGCCATTACAAAATAAGCATGACAAAACATGAAAACTTGCGTGTGGTAAATACTAACAAATACATGACCCCATTGTGGCAGGCAAAAAAATAGAAAAAGAAAGAACAGCCGTGATATCACAGAATAAGTGTGGGATAATAGCAGTTATTAGGCTCAAGATACTGTAAACAGAATAATTAAAGGACAATTAACGAGAGGGATATAGAGGCAGATTTCTTTCCTTTCAATCAATACCAATTGCCTAGCTAGCCTGCAGATCCTCTGCCTATATTATTTTTAGCCACAGACCCTGAACAAACATGTACAGATCAGGTGTTTGACATTGTCACATCTGACAAGATTAGCTGCATGCTTTTTTCTGGTGTTCTTCACCAACCAAATAGATCATCAGGACTGCCAGGCAACAGTTTAAAAGTAAATAAATACACCAGCTTCCATAGTCTTCTCACTTCAGTTGTCCTTAAAGTAGTGTAGTAACATCAACAGAAACTAGAGGGCAGTGTAGGAAAGCAAGAAAGATGAGTTATTTCTGTCCAAGCCCAAGTAAAGCGATTTACAGGACCACACAGGCTTTTTCGAGTATAATCCGTAGGGCTGCACAGTTATCTTTTATGTTTTAACTCATGCATGGCAGAACAGGTTAATCAGCATTTAACGCATTAAAAATGCACCCAGGAATTTAGAAACAGAAAGCAGTACATGCATAGTTTTCTGCACTACCTAGTGTGTTCCCTCATCCAAACGCATTAATGAAAGTCAACAAGACAAACAAGAAACAAAATAATAATAATAACTGCAGTGTTAAAACCATTGGTACAATACCTCGCTCAGATAAGTGCTGTAGTCTTTCTCTGTTAAGAAGTCAATGTCTCTGGAGGTGACAATCCCCACCAACTTGCTGCCCATTTTTCCAGTTTCAGTGACTGGCATGCCAGAAAAGCCATGCCGGGTTTTAGCTTCAAACACATCCCCCACCGTGTGACTAGGGCTCATCACAACTGGGTCAGTAATGAAACCCTGTTCAAATTTCTGTAGGAGAAAGACAGTATGCAATGTAACATTTTTAAAATACCTCCACATTAAATGCAGGTTTGTTCTTGAAAGCAAGAGGAAAGCATGAGGGAATAAGGAAAATAGCTTTATGGCTCAGACACACTATAAGCAATTTTTGGCCATCAGAGCTTTCTGAGAGCTTTTTAAAATACACTCCCATTGACTTACATTAAAATCATGGTAAAATTGCAATACAATAGTGCGATTTTAATGCAAGTCAATGTGTGTTTTTTTTTTTTTAAAATGCTCGCAGAAAGTTCTGACGGACCAAAAACGCTTAAGGTAGCCATACACTGGTCGATTTGCCATCAGATTCGACCAACAGATAGATCCCTCTGTGATCGAATCTGATCAGAGAGGGATCGTATGGCTACCTTTACTGCAAACAGATTGTGAACCGATTTCAGCCTGAAACCGATCACAATCTGTTGCGGTGGTGGTGGTGCTGCTGCCGCTCCCCCCGCCCGCATATATTACCTGCTCCGCCGGCGCGACTCCAGTCCCCAGGTCTCCGCTGCCTTCGCCGCTCTGGTCTCCGGCCCCGGCATGCTTTACTTCTTCCTGCCCGGCAGGAAGTTTAAACAGTAGAGCGCCCTCTACTGTTTAAACTTCGTGCCGGGCAGGAGGAACTGAAGCATGCCGGAGACCAGCGCGGACACGGAGCAGCGGTGACCGGGGGTAGTCGCGCAGGCGGAGCAGGTATTGTATTGCCGCTCTATTGCGTCGGTCGTCGGGCACTCTAACGCCACTAGCGACGCGCTCCCTACCCGCGGGCGATCGATTTTCCGCACGGAGCGATCGACAGGATCGGACGAAATGGATCGAAATTCAGCGTGTAGCGCAAACGATTGGCAGCAGATTCGATCCCAGTGATCGAATCTGCTGTCGAAACGGCGGAAAATCGGGCCAGTGTATGGCCAGCTTTAGAAAAGCGCTCAGTGTGTCTCAGCCCTTAGACAATATTTACTGTGCATCTTCTAGGCTGGGGTTCATTAGAAGACATAAGCAAAGGCCACATTTCCTTGATCTCTTAGGGCCCGTTTCCACTAGTGCGGAATCGTCGCATATCACCGCTGACAAAATCGCATGCGGATGCGATTCCGCATGCGTTTTTTGCCGCGATTTCGCATAGGCAGAGTATATGCGATTTTAACCATGTCACTGCCTGTGTCAATTTACATTACTTTCAATGCGAAATCGCACACGAAATCGCGGGGAAAAACGCATGCAAAAAACGCATGCGATTTCCCTATTAAATACATTGCCTGCGATTCGCCTGCATTCCACACGCAGGCGAATTCTGCAGGGTCTACCGTGCAGAAAAATCCTGCACATAAAAACGCAAATAAAAACTGACAAGTGGAAACAGTCCCATCCACTTGTATTGCTTATGCGAATCCGCATGCGTTGTCTGCATGCGGATTCGCGCTAGTGGAAACGGGCCCTTAATATCTTGCAATGGGGGGGCTTGCTTGCATGCAGATCTATAAAATATTATCTACACACACTTTCAATATCTTGCTATAAGTTATCCAGGAATTAAAGACAAAAAAAAAAAAAAAAAAAAAAAAAAAAACACAGATAAATACTTATGAAAAGAATACCTTAACTTTCCGCACTTCATTGGCTTGAAATTCTGGAGTGCAATTGTGATGAATTATACCTATGCCGCCCATCAGCTGCAACAAGAAACAGAACATTAGCAGGTGAAACAGTTAACCATCAGGACTGTTAATTAAACAGGTAGTGTGATAGAAGCCTGTGGTGAGACATTGCTCTACTTGGTGCAAGCTCTGTCTGAGACAATACAGACCACACAAAAGTTAATGCAATGGCAGAAAGGAAGACCTGTCCTTCATGACAGCGCAATATTAACCACTTTACCCCCGCGCGTACGTATTTCTCCGCCCCTTTTTCCATCCTTTAAAAACCAGGGACGGAGAAACACGTACTTTCCGCGTTCCCGACGCTGTCCGCGCTCCCGCTCGTAAACACGCCGCCGCCCGCTCGCCCGGAGATCAATGAACGGGAAAATCCATTCCCGTTCGTTGATCTAAGCCCCACAATGACCCGCTGCTCTCCTATGGGCAGCGCGATCATTGTGAGAAGAAACTCACGTGTCCAGCCTCCTTATTCTTCCTCCAAGCTTCCGGAAGGAGGCTTGGAGGTCGCAATAAAGCAAAAAGTTACTGTGGCCATCTTGTGGCCAAATAGTAAACTACACCCTACACATTTTTCACATACAAATAAAGGACTTTTACACAAAAAATTAACTCATTACCTCCCACACCCCCCATTTTTTTTTTTTTTTTTTTTGTAATTAAAAAAAAATTCAAAAATTTACAATTAAAAAAAATACATAATTAGTTACCTTAGGGACTGAACTTTTTAAATATTTAAGTCAAGAGGGTATAACACTGTTACTTTATAAACTATGGGCTTGTAATTAAGGATGGATGCAAAACTGAAAAAAATGCACCTTTATTTCCAAATGAAATATTGGCGCCAAACATTGTGATAGGGACATAATTTAAACGGTTTTATAACCGGGACAAAAGGGCACATAAATTTCATGGGTTTTAATTACAGTAGCATGCATTATTTACAAACTATAATGGCCGAAAACTGAAAAATAATTTTTTTTCCCCACATTTTTCCTATTTTCCCATTAAAACACATTTAGAAAAAAATAATTCTTGGCATAATGTCCCACCTAAAGAAAGCCTAATTTGTGGCGGAAAAAACAAGATATAGTTCATTTCATTGCGATAAGTAATGATAAAGTTATAGACGAATGAATGGAAGGAGCGCTGAAAGGTTAAAATTGCTCTGGTGGTCAGGGGGTAAAACCCCTCAGTGGTGAAGTGGTTAAAGTGTACTCGAGGTAAACATCAGGTACGAAAACTCATACCTAAAAAGGGGGAAGCCTCTGGAATCTATAGCTTCTTCCCACATCGGCCTCTAGTCCCCAGTTGCCGAATGCAAACCCCTCTGAAGAATTCTGACAAGGACTTGTCAAAATGAAAAATTGGGACCATCCTCTTCAGGCACAAGCGTGGCTGTACTGTGCCTGAGCACATATGGCCGCCTCTGCACAGTAAGCTGGAGCTGTTTGTACACAAATGACTCCATGCAAATGTGCAGACATCCTTGCAGATGCAGCACAGCTGAGCTCATGCCAGACCAGAAGTTTGGCCTTGATGTTCCAGCAGGCCCCAGCGAGCAGTGACAAAGGTAGCCTCTACATTATCTAGAATCTTCTCGCTTCTTTGATAAGTGTGTTAACTACCCTCTAACTAACCTCAGGTTCTTTTTAAAGGACCTCAGTCGCGAAAATCTTAAAATTAAAATGCATGTAAACATATACAAATAAGAAGTACCGGTATTTTTTTCCCAAAGTAAAATGAGCCATATATTACTTCTCTCCTATGTTGCTGTCACTTACAGCAGGTAGTAGAAATCTGACATTACCAAAAGATTTTGGACTAACCCATCTTCTCATGGGCGGGTTCTCAGCGTTTTATTTATTTTTTAAAAGCACTTAGTTAATGGCAGGTGCTCCGTCCAACTGCCAAAAAATTATGCAGCGAGAAGGGAGGCTGTCCAGCATCTTTGTACAAACATTTTCAGGGAATGTCTTTAAAAAGAATAAAGGCCATGCTGAGGATTCCCCCATGAAGAGATGGACTAACCCAAAACCTGTCAGTAATGTCAGATTTCTACTTCCTACTGTAAGTGACAGCAACTTAGGAGAAAAGTAATTTATGGCTCATTTTACTCTGGAAGAAATGTACTTCTTATTTGTATGAGTTTTAAATGTTAAGATTTCTGTGACCGTTCCTCTTTAAAGGATAGCCACACTCCCAAACTGTAAAATAGATATAATATAACAGTTCTCAAGCAACTGTTCTGATTAATTTTCAGGATATAGCACAGTAAGCACACCCTTAATGACAAAAATTACAGTTTACTTGGTCTGTTGGTCTTATCTAGTGCCCACACAAGTTTTATCCATACAATGAGCAGCCCCACTCCCTTGTCTCAGCTTCTGCAGGAGGAATCCCCCACCCCCCATTATAGTAAAATACCTTTGTATAGCCTATATAGGTCCTCATCAAAGCAAACATTTTCTTCTAATTTTTCATGCGCTCAAGTTTCCATTTACTATGCATTTTAAAAAATGTCTACAAATTTCTTCCTGCAACCAAAAGCATGGTAAAAAGGGATTAAAAAGTCATTAAAAAAAGTTGCACTTAATCCATTATTACTACGATGGGATACTTCTTACTTTCGTTTAATATTGAGAGGGAAGGGGGGGCGCTTCTCAGCAGAGTTTCAGCTCTTTGCTGATTGCCGGCGCTCAGCAGAGCACTGTGGCAATGTATCCCTATGGGACCACTCTTGCTTACAATTTGCAAAAACATTGCATAGAGCATTTCTGGAGTGATTGTGGTAAGGTTCTCATTCCCCAAACAAGAATCGCAAAGCTCTATAATCAAAAAAACGCAATGAGTGCAACACTTGGATGTTCACACTGACTGCAAAACAGCAACGACATCCACTCACCGCCATTGCAATAGCCATATCAGATTCTGTCACCGTGTCCATCGGAGAGGAGATTAATGGAGTCTTCAAAGTTATTTTTCGAGTCAAGGCAGAAGTTAGATCCTAGGAGAGATTAGATTTATTTTTTTGAAAAACACCATGAAATTGAGAGCTGAAACAGATATTTAGGGTAAGCTCACACTATGGGGTGTATGCACTAAATTGGTATAAGTCTTATGCAGGATGACTAGAGCGTAATGCATTGCACATAATGTATTGCATTCTACTCTAATCATGTGGTAAGACTTTACAAGCATTATTCTGCTTAACACAGTTTAGTGTATATACCCTATTGTGCTTTGCTTCGCGATGTGTTTCTGCATGTATGGGCACACTCTAATCTCCATGTTGTAATGGACCACTTGAACATAATGTAGGCCTGAATGATAAAATCGAAAATAAACTGAAATCTGGATCATCAAGATCACGATTTCATAATCAAATCGGCAATTTCCACAATGACATTTTCACTTGGGGGAAGTTTGAAGAAGCGTCTTACACTTCCCCCCCAAGTCCTGGCGTGTGCAGCCAGCAGCATCGGCAGTGTTGGACATACCTTCCGCACGAATCCAACGCTGTCTGTACTTTATCGCCGTCTACCTGCTCTTGTGCACGACATACTTTATGGTTCCTGTATGACACGACATACAGCAAGTATGCCATGCATTAGAGCCTGCAGGAGGTTAAGTTGATAGACTGGCATCGTTGGACTCGTGCTGGAAGGCAAACACTGGCAAGCAGCACAGGAGACTTGGGCACAGCTGGTGCCAACATAGACCGTAATAGGAATTACGGCTATAATGGCACACAGTGAGTAACTTCAACACCGTCAGAAGACGGAGCTGAAGTTACTTTTAAAACACTAATTTGGCCTCCAGCAATAGCTGGAAGCTGAATTACACCATCCACATTGACCTGGGGGGGAATAATAATTAACGTCACCGGGAACTTGTGCAGAAGCAGGATAAGCAAAAGTCTCCCCGCATACGCGCTGGAAGGTATGTCCAGCACTGCTGCAGCTTGGGGGACAGACTCAGAGGGGGGCACAGAGACAGACCCGGGGGGGGGGGGCACAGAGACAGATCGAGGGGGGGCACACAGAGACCCAGGGGGGGGGGCACAGAGACAGACCCAGGGGGGGGGGGGGCACACAGAGACCCAGAAGGGGGGGCCCAGAGACAGACCCAGGGGGGGGGCACACAGACAGACCCAGAAGGGGGGGCCCAGAGACAGACCCAGAAGGGGGGGGCCCAGAGACAGACCCAGAAGGGGGGGGCCCAGAGACAGACCCAGAAGGGGGGGGCCCAGAGACAGACCCAGAAGGGGGGGGCCCAGAGACAGACCCAGAAGGGGGGGGCCCAGAGACAGACCCAGAAGGGGGGGGCCCAGAGACAGACCCAGAAGGGGGGGGCCCAGAGACAGACCCAGAAGGGGGGGGCCCAGAGACAGACCCAGAAGGGGGGGGCCCAGAGACAGACCCAGAAGGGGGGGGCCCAGAGACAGACCCAGAAGGGGGGGGCCCAGAGACAGACCCAGAAGGGGGGGGCCCAGAGACAGACCCAGAAGGGGGGGGCCCAGAGACAGACCCAGAGGGGGGCACAGAGACAGACCCAGAGGGGGGCACAGAGACAGACCCAGAAGGGGGGGGCCCAGAGACAGACCCAGAAGGGGGGGGCCCAGAGACAGACCCAGAAGGGGGGGGCCCAGAGACAGACCCAGAAGGGGGGGGCCCAGAGACAGACCCAGAAGGGGGGGCCCAGAGACAGACCCAGAAGGGGGGGGCCCAGAGACAGACCCAGAAGGGGGGGGCCCAGAGACAGACCCAGAAGGGGGGGGCCCAGAGACAGACCCAGAAGGGGGGGGCCCAGAGACAGACCCAGAAGGGGGGGGCCCAGAGACAGACCCAGAAGGGGGGGGCCCAGAGACAGACCCAGAAGGGGGGGGGCCCAGAGACAGACCCAGAAGGGGGGGGCCCAGAGACAGACCCAGAGGGGGGCACAGAGACAGACCCAGAGGGGGGCACAGAGACAGACCCGGAGGGGGGGACAGAGACAGACCCGGAGGGGGGGGGGACAGAGACAGACCCGGAGGGGGGGGGGGACAGAGACAGACCCGGAGGGGGGGGGGACAGAGACAGACCCGGAGGGGGGGGGGGGGAACAGAGACAGACCCACAGGGGGGGGGGGAACAGAGACAGACCCACAGGGGGGGGGGAACAGAGACAGACCCACAGGGGGGGGGGGGGGGGGAACAGAGACAGACCCACAGGGGGGGGGGGGGACACAGACAGACCCACAGGGGGGGGGGTACAGAGACAGACCCAGAGGGGGGGTACAGAGACAGACCCAGAGGGGGGGTACAGAGACAGACCCAGAGGGGGGGGGGGCACAGAGACAGACCCAGAGGGTGCACAAAGAGAGACGGGGACAAAGAGGCACAGAGGGGGGGGAACAAAGCTTGATTTGAAGGAAATCATGAATCAAATCGAAATCAATTCAATAACCATATTGCACTTTCTACGGTGCATCTCTGGATAACTTGTGAAAACATGCACAATCCACTGGAGTTCATGTTATGAAAACAAGCATGTTTTATCATGCAGAGTGTGCTGCTGCATTATGCCAGTCGTGTAGCGTGGACATTACACATTCATTGTGTGAACTTTGCCTACAACTCAAAAAACTAAAATCTGTCACTATTGGCAAGAAATCGCTAAAAAGCAAATCTGAACAAAAACAATTCATACTTTCCCGAATAGAGGGAACTTTACCAATCCTCAACCCCTTCTCTGCTGGCTGGGACCCTCTTATTCTTCAGGGTTGCATTACCCTACATGTACAAACCAAGGCTGTGGAGTCGGAGTAGTTTTGGGTACCTGGAGTCGGAGGTTTCATAAACTGAGAAGTCGGATGATTTTTGTACCGACTCCACAGCCCTGGTATGAATGCGGTTGTACTGCACATGTGGGAGTGCGGGCCCTGCCTGCGCAGTAGTACGATGCACTGAGGAAAAAGCTGTGGTTGAGTCGCTTCCTGCTGGTGCACAGGCGCAGCTCATACTTCCACACGCAGTACGGCCAAGCCTTGTATACTGAGGTGAGCATGACCACAAACTACATACTTGACAATCTAATACAATAGGTATAGAAAGACCCAGTGCTGGAACAGAAGGGCATAGAATATCGGTACAGCCTCTGGGCTCTCCAGATGCTTTCCTCCACTAAGGAATGTATCCAGTATTTTTTTCCTTTTAAAAATCTGAGTTCAGATAAGCGTTGGCAGGGCACCTTGTCTCCAAATTGCTCTCAAAAGGCAGAGTAATTTTATAGTGATTTCTGGAGCAATTTAGAGTAAAGATTTTGACCCCTGCTTTCTTCAATTAAAATCACTACAAAAATGCTGTAGGACCCGCAATTGCAGCAAATCACAATCTCTCCTGTGGGCTTGCCTCCATTCACTGCCATTAGCCTCGCATTTCAACTTCGCCAGAGATTTTTAATGCAGCTAAAAATGCTCTAGTGAGCTATAGCTTTTGAAAAACAGAAACGAGACCAAGAGCCCGATATGGAGCAGTATGTCAGAATGGAATTAAATGTAAATCAATAGTAAATGTACTCACAAGGTTGGGTTACCACAAAGGCAACCACTGGAACGGCAAGTGGGGAAATTATAACCTGACCCCACTCAGGTAATTAAAATGTCGCTCTCTGTAGACAGGAAAAAAAACAGATGGGGATACACCCCTCCACCCAGGGTGGACTTGATCAGCGGAATAATTGAACACAACAGAGGCGCCAGCAAGAATATTTAAAAACCGTCTAAAAGGAGGGAGTTTTGCCCGTGAAACGCATTGCATATACTTGGAGAATCCTAAACATATAATATTTTTGTCTATTGACGACTCGTTGGTTGGTCTTTACTTGAGGGAGGTGAGTCCACCTACATCCCTCCTTTTAGACGGTTTTTAAATATTTTATTCTTGCTGGCGCCTCTGTTGTGTTCAATTATTCCGCTAGTGAGCTATGGCCCTTAGTTAATTTATTACTTTCATCTGGATTCACAGTGGTCCATTGCATAAAGCACATGTTCTAAAGATTGTGAACTGCAATGGAGACTGGAATTCGACTTAAAAAGAGACACTGAAGCGAAAAAAAAATTATAATATTATGATTTGTATGTGTAGTACAGCTAAGAAATAAAACATTAAGATCAGATACATCAGTCTAATTGTTTCCAGTACAGGAAGAGTTGAGAAACTCCAGTTGTTATCTCTATGCAAACAAGCCATTAAGCTCTCCGACTAAGTTAGTTGTGGAGAGGGCTGTTATCTGACTTATTATCTCAACTGTAAGAGAACTGTTTACTTTTTCTCTGCTAGAGGAGAGGTCATTACTTCACAGACTGCTTGAAAGACTCATTTTGAATGCTGAGTGTTGTGTAATCTGCACATATTATAGAATGATGCAATGTTAGAAAAAACATTATATACCTGAAAATAAAAGTATGAGAATATTTTCTTTGCTGCTAATCTTCTAGTAATTATTCATAGTACACAACCAATTCACTATATCATATTTTTTTTTCGCTTCAGTGTCTCTTTAAATACGAAGCCTGCATGCACAGAGTTAGGCCTCTTGCACACTGCACGCGATTCCGATTCAGATTCCGCTTTTTAATCAGTTTTTACATCAGATTCAGATTCCGATTTGCAGTGTGCAGGGAGCAAACTGCAAATCAGAATCTGAATCGGATGTAAAAACTGATTAAAAAGTGGAATCTGAATCGCTTGCAGTGTGCAAGAGGCCTCAGAATAAAGTGATCATTTACACAGGGCTGTGGAGTCAGAGTCGAAGCAATTTTGGTTACCTGGAGTCGGAGGTTTCAGAACCGGAGGAGTCTGATGCCTTTTGTACTAAATCCACAGCCCTGGTAAGTATTTGACTAAGGAGTCTGAGTCATTTTGGATACCTGGAGTCAGTGGTTTCATAAACTGAAGAGTCAGATGATTTTTGTACCGACTCCACAGCCCTGCCTTTACAACGCAGTACTGTGAACAGGCCCATCGAACTGTATGAGCAGTGAGTTGACATCCAGAATTAAGCTGCAATGCAACTGAGCACTGTGAACTAGCCCTTCAAGTTTATCTTGAAAAAAAACATTCCTCGCAGGGCTGTGGAGTCGGGACAAAAATCTTCCGACTCCAACTCAGACTCCTCAGTTTATGAAACCACGACTCCGACTCCAACTCCGACTCCGGTTACCCAAAATGGCTCAGACTCAGACTCCTCGACTCCTTAGCTTAATACTTAACAGGGCTGTGCATTTTGTACATAAGTCACCAGACTCCGACTCCGACTCAGTTTATGAAATCAACGACTCCCAACTCCGGGTGTCCAAAATTGCCCCGACTCCGACTCCACAGCCCTGCATTTCTGCACTTGGTACCATTGGTTGTCACATTCTACAAGCCTAAACGTTTTGTTTTACAATGCACAATCTTGTCTTGCTAGCTGTAGCTCCAGAAAAATTATCAACGGTTTCATGGGGCTGCCATCTTTTTAAAATTCACAGAATTATAGTACTTGCAAAGCTTATAAGAAAGAAGAAAAAAAAAATAGATCTAGATATCTCTACATCTATCTATGTACACACTCACTGAGATTTTCTGGCCGATTTACTGTCAGATCGATTATTTCCAACATGTCCGATCTGCTTTCCGTTCACTTCAATAGAAAATGTTGGAAATAATCGATCTGACAGTAAATCGGGCAGAACATCTCATAGGGCTTGATTCACAAAGCGGTGCAAACTGTTTAGCACGGGTGCTCTAAACAGTTAGCACGCAAAGTGCTTTTCGCGGACTTTTGCGCACACAAAGTTCCACGATTTGCGCGATCACGGACTTTTGCGTGCGCAATTTGCTCCGCAATCGCGCAAATCGCGGCACTTTGCGTGCGCAAAAGTCCGCGAAAAGCACTTCACGTGCTAACTATTTAGCACACCCGTGCTAAACAGTTTGCACAGCTTTGTGAATCAAGCCCATAGTGTGTACCCAGCATAAGAAATACATACTCTATCAAGTCACTTATCAGTTCAGTCAACTCTAAACTCTTCTGTACAGGTGGTCACTAAGATTCTAATAATCCTGGCTTGCATGTAGCTTGAAATTGGGGCAATCATAATTAACAGGAAATAATCTGAACTGGCTCAATTGTAAGTTGCATACAATTCTCATGAAATGTGTATGCAAGCCAGAATTCTTAACACCCTAAAGAGACCATCTTTATTCTTCACAGAGGCTAGCAGCACACCAGGCAGTACAGAAAATGTGTTTTCTGCACTCAATTTTTCAGTGCGATTTTTTATGGATTAGCATTTTCATGTCTTCACGTTTTGCCAAGATTATACCTTTATCGATGGAGTAAACTACAGGGTTTTTTTTTATATAAATACGCATTTAAAAATGCAGTCCTTTGCGTCTCCACTGATACATTATGTGCTTTTTACATGCTTTTCATAACTATGCTATGATAAAGAGCTTGCAGCTTGAAATATGTCAGCAATTTGATGAATGTACCTGTGTTCTATTTTATGGATATGTCCTAGAATAAAGATTTGAAAACCTGGACAAGTGTGGACCTTCCTCTTCTACATTTTCCTGTGCTTTGCTGGCCTGGTCGTGCACTGTTGGAGGTTTTGTGGGTGGTAGCGGTGTTCACACCTTCGTTTCTACTTTTCATAACTATGCAGCAAGTTATAAGTTTTAAAAAAAACACATATATGCATTTTTACATGTGGCCTATAGACTTTCATTATAGGCAAAACACTTGCGATTCTGCCTAGTGTGCCACTAGCCTGAGACTTCACAGTGAAAAAGTATTGTACACAGGTACACACTTAAAGGACACCTGAGGTGAAAATAAACTAATGAAACAAACTATTGTATCTACCCCTACTGCTTCTACAAATTACTTAAAATATTGCAGTTTTATTTCATATTTAAATCTACTTTATTGCTTTTGCTCAATGACCCATTCATTGAAGTATGCCAGAGCTAAAATCTATGAACTATTGATCCTTTTTATCCCTTTCCTGCTTTCAGAAGTCATTTTCTGCTAGGAAAGTGTTTTATAGTTTTAATTTCTTATTAGCGAGCAGTGTTCTTCCCAGAATTTTTTTCCCAACCGGGTGGCACGAAAAAGTACCCGGGTGGGGCGAGATGAGAGATTGCAGGGCTAGTGCTTTTCTGCTCAACTCTGCTTGCAGCAGAGCAAGTGTGCTGATGACAGCCAGGTGCTCACCAAAACTAGCCGGGTGGATCACCCGGGTAAAAGAGCCTGGGGAGAACCTGATTAACTCTTTCAGGCAGAAAAAGGGAGGGGGGGGGGGGGGAAGAAAAAAAAAAAAAAACACACACAGTGTGTGCTAGGCACTGTGCATAATATATGTCTCATCATGCCACACATCACCTCGGGTATCCTTTAATGTGGTTAACAATAGAGGACCACTTGATAGGATACATTTACCACATTAGGTATTATGCTGGGTACACACGGTAAGATTTTCTATGCGATTTTGAGACCCATTCGTTTTTCCCACATGATTCTGCACTCAATTCGCTTATCTTCATTCGTTTTTCTAATCTTTTTCCATTCACCGCTATGAGAAATCGAGCGCAGAAACTATCGGGAGCAATATTGGATATGACAGATTTTATCAATCGGATCCATCTATCGCACGGAAAATCGTACCGTGTGTATTAGGCATTAGATCACATCCCAGCAGAGATCTTATCCATTATCCTCATCCCTGCAAGTGTCATAAGCTTTGTACTGCACACTAAAGCCTGGTACACCAGGACCTGTCGGAAGTAATAGTGTCGACCCCAAATCTGATGGGAAGTTACATGGCTTGTACCAAGCATAATAGTAAGTATGCTGCTCCTGCCCCTCCACAATAAGCAGCGTATCCTACCAAACACTTTCTAGAATGAATGCATAGAGAGGATGCCTCATCAAAAGGGCAACTGAAACTTAAGTCACAGGTTTCAGCACTACTCACCACTTCATCAGCCGTAAAGTCAATAAATCCGGGAAGTATCAAAAAGTCACTAAAATGAGGGGATAAAAAAATATATATATATATAAGAATTCCACATCAAAATGTGTAGACATGAAGGGTGAACGCATTTAATGACATAAATAACTCAAATATACAGAACTAAATGCTATTCTGGTAACGCATTAAAAACTGTGCACACACACAAAAAAACACAACTATACACTTCTGCTGATATACAGTCAGTCTTGTATTCTAAAATGTCACAGGAGGGAGGGGGAAGGAGAAGGGATCACAAATTATCTGGGTTTGGTGTTCAAAGCCAATTCCTCTATATGCATACACTTGGGCCTGAGACACACGGAGCGCTTTTTTGTCTGTCAACACAGTGTCAGCACTTTTAAAAAACGCTCCCATTGACCAAACAAACAAAAAAAAAAAAAAAAAAAAAAACCTGCTGCGATCGTGCGAATCTAATGCAAGTCATTGGGAGAGGGTTTTTTTTGTTTGTTGTTCTATAGATAAACGCAGCCAAAGCGCAGATGGTCAGAAAAGCAATCAAATTGTGTCCCAGGCCTTATACCTTAATGCAAATGTTACAGAGGTGGCACACCTTACCCACGGTGCGGGTGCTACAACCTGAGGGTGCTGAGCCCTAGCATCCAAAGGTACAATGTCAAGCAAAGAGTCCAGGTTGGCTTCATCAGCACAACGAACATGACAATTGTTTTGGGGCCACAGCGGGTCCCCTTCCTCAGATAGTGAAAACAAAGTGAAGTATTCGGCATTTGAATCAGTAGGCCTTACACTTTGAGAACATACATTTAAACTGGTTGTTTAAGTTAATGAGCAGTGAATAGATTGATATAATACTTATTTTTTTTCTATTTAATCTTGAGAAAAGATTTGGCAAGTCTATACATATTATTATTATTATTATTATTATTATTAATAATAGTTGCCGCACCAGGAGAGGTGCTTTTAATTACTTGTTTAAGCATTTTATACACTTATTTTATAAACTAAGGCCCGGTTCAATTATGTTCCCTGCCCTGTATTTTAATGCAGTGGACAGACTGGACAATGGTTCCCTATGGTGCCTTCCACACATGTGCATTGTGAAAGGCATGATTTTTTTTGACAGTCAATTGTGTAACCATCAGGGCTGTGGAGTCAGAGCAATTTTGGGTACCCGGAGTCGGAGGTTTCATAAACTGAGAAGTCGGAAGATTTTTGTACCGACTCCACAGCCCTGGTTACCATCCATGATATGAAGGCGTCAGACCCTAATGCCATACAGCATAAATGTGTAATACAGGTACGGTACTGCTCCAGCATAGTGTGATCCCAGCCTTAAAGCGGAATATAACCCTGCATTTCAACTTTGCTCTAAAACATTATTTACAGTATATTATATGCAACCAGCATTTTTTTTTCTTACTAGACCAGCATTGGAAGGGTTACACAGAAGCTTACATAGATACATTTTGTTTACATAAATGTATCTAAGTGTGGCATGTGACTCACTCTCTCTGACTGAGGAGCTGGAGGACAGCCAAAGAGTGTGTAACATTTATCACTTGTTACACTCTAGTTAAATGTATCTATCTGAACCCTTCCAATGCTGGTCTAGTAACAAAAAAAAATGCTGGTTGCATATAATATGCTGTAAATAATGTTTTAGAGCAAAGTTAAAATGCAGGGTTATATTCCCCTAAGTCCTTGCAAAACAATTTTGGAACGATCCTCTTTAACCACTTGAGGACCGCCCCCAGACGATGGGCGGCAGCAAAGGCTGGGCCTAAACGACCGCAATAGGCCCATCGGCAGTGGCAGGCGTGGTTATGCGGCGATCGCATCATTCGTGACGCGATCAACCGCCGGCGACAGGCTCCGTCCCGCTCGCGCTGTAACCCGCCGGCCGTTCGGAAGAGCCAGCGGGTTACTAGCTGCCCGATCGCCGGTAACAGTGTGTAATAGGCTTTGTAATGTATACAAAGCCCATTATACAGGCTGCCTCCTGCCTTGGTGGTCCCAGTGATCGAGGGACCACCAGGGCAGGCTGCAGCCACCCTATGTTGCACCCAATCACACTGATTTTTTTTAAAGCCCTAAACTGCCCCCTGGGTGCTCCTGATCACCCCCCCCCCCCCTCAGATTCTACCCAGACCCCTCCCCCCCCCCGTGTACTGTATGCATCTATCCTCCCTGTAACAACCCACTGATCACCTGTCAATCACCCCCTGTCACTGCCACCCATCAATCAGCCCCTAACCTGCCCCTTGCGGGCAATCTGATCACCCACCCACACTATCAGATCGCCTGCAGACCCGCCATCAGATCACCTCCCAAGTGCATGGTTTACATCTGTTCTCTCCTCTAAACACCCACTAATTACCCATCAATCACCCCCTGTCACTGCTACCCATCAGATTAGACCCTTATCTGCCCCTAGGGCACCCAATCACCCGCCCACACCCTCAGAACGCCCTCAGACCCCAGCCCTGATCACCTCGCCAGTGCATTGTTTGCATCTATAGCCCCCTCTAATAACACCTTGAGACACCCATCAATCACCTCCTGATACCCCCTAGCACACCTACCCATCAGATCAGGCCCTAATTTGCCCCGTGTGGGCTCCTGATCACTCGGCCAAACCCTCAGATCCACTCTCAGACCCCCTTTCCGATCATCTACCCAGTGCATTGATTGCATCTATTTTCCCCTCTAACCACCCCCTGAGACACCCATCAATCACCTCCCGTCACCCCCCCAGCACTCCTATCCATCAGATCAGGCTCAATACAACCAGTCATTTAAGAGGCCACCCTGCTTCTGACCGGTTCCACAAAATTCGCCCCCTTATAGACCACCTGTCATCAAAATTTGCAGATGCTTATACCCCTGAACAGTCATTTTGAGACATTTGGTTTCCAGACTACTCACGGTTTTGGGCCTGTAAAATGCCAGGGCAGTATAGGAACCCCACAAGTGACCCCATTTTAGAAAAAAAAAGACACCCCAAGGTATTTGTTAGGTGTATGATGAGTTCATAGAAGATTTTAATTGTCAAAAGTTAGCGGAAATTGATTTTTATTGACTTTCACAAAATGTCATTTTTCACTAACTTACGACAAAAAATAAAATCTTCTATGAACTCACCATACTCCTAACAGAATACCTTGGGGTGCCTTTCTAAAATTGGGTCATTAGTGGGGTTCCTATACTGTCCTGGCATTTTAGGGGCCCTAAACCGTGAGGAGCAGTCCTGAAACCAAATGTCACAAAATGACATGTGAAATCCTAAAGGTGCTCATTGGATTTTGGGCCCCTTAGCGCACCTAGGCTGCAAAAAAGTGTCACATGTGGTATCGCCGTAGTCAGGAGAAGTAGTATAATGTGTTTTTGGGGTGTATTTTTTTACACATACCCATGCTGGGTGGGAGAAATCTCTAAATCAGAATGTTGTCATTTACAGATATTTCTCCCACCCAGCATGGGTATGTGTAAAAATACGCCCCAAAACACATTATACTACTTCTCCTGAGTACGGCAATACCACGTGTGGCACTTTTTTGCAGCCTAACTGCGCTAAGGGGCCCAAAGTCCAATGAGCACCTTTAGGCTTTACAGGGGTGCTTACAATTCGCCCCCCCCCCCCCCAAATGCCAGGACAGTAAACACACCCCACAAATGACCCCATTTTAGAAAGTAGACACATCAAGGTATTCAGAGGGGAGCATAGTGAGTCCGTGGCAGATTTCATTTTTTTTTTTGTCGCAAGTTAGAAGAAATGGAAACCTTTTTTTGGTCACAAAGTGTCATTTTCCGCTAACTTGTGACAAAAAAATAATATCTTCTATGAACTCACCATGCCTCTCCGTGAATACTTTGGGATGTCTTTCCAAAATGGGGTCATTTGGGGGGGGGGGGGGGGGTATTTATACTATCCTGGAATTTTAGCACCTCATGAATCCTGACAGGTGGTCAGAAAAGTCAGAGATGCTTCAAAATGGGAAAATTCACTTTTGGCACCATAGTTTGTAAACGCTGTAACTTTTACCCAAACCAATAAATATACACTTATTGGATTTTTTTTTTTATTAAAGACATGTAGCAGAATAAATTTGGACAAAAATGTATACAGAAATTTTACTTTATTTGAAAAATGTCAGCACAGAAAGTAAAAAAAAAAATATTTTTTGACAAAATTCATGTCTTTTTCGATGAATATAATAAAAACTAAAACTCGCAGCAGCAATCAAATAGCACCAAAAGAAAGCTGTATTAGCGACAAGAAAAGGAGCCAAAATTAATTGGCCCTATCATGCGGTACAGGGAGCGACAGAGCAGACCAGATAACCAAGCAATTTGAAAAGAGACTCACTGACAGCAGTTGTGCTCTTGAACATGGAGATTACTGGATTAAATGAAGGTACTGTACTTATGCTTTTACATATGAAGGAAACAGTTTAACCCGGATACTCGAACCGTTTGTGTGCATTTTATATGACACATTAGGAGAAGCTTGTGATTTTGTATGAAGGAAACTTTAGCAATATTCCTGGCATGATGGTTTTAACTGAAACAGAGATTGAACAATACTCGGTTAGCCGAGAAGTATTGGTAATTTTCAGCTTGTTAAAATAATGTCAGGACAGGATATATGGGAATTCTCATATTTCATTGTTTCACTGTGGCTTTCATCCTTCAATTATGCAACCAGGTTAACACAAAAGCAAGAGGCCACATTCAACAGCTGGGAAAAGCCCTTCACAGACCTTATGCTATTGCCAACCTCAACAATCATGTTTGGCTGATCGCATGTCAGCAGCCAATCACAGTTCAAGCATGCTGGAATTGGTAAAGCTGCATTTACCATCCTATGACGGGAGGGTAAGAAGTGTTTCCCACAGCACCAGAAGACAAACCAATCAGCCCCCAAATAAATTACACTACGGCCAACTGCTTATAATCAGTGTGATAAACAAGTGCATGTATATTGGTTTACCACCTATGGGGGGGGGGGGAGGGGGGGGACCAAAGAAAAAATATTAGCTGCTCTTTTTAGTGTCCTATGTGATTTCTTATTAATGATTTAAACGTCCGATTAGTGTACATGGGCAAAGTAAGTGTGCTACTGGCACAAGGCTTTCTTCATAACCCTGTCAATTCTACAGTGGTAGTTTTGCAGTAAAAACAATATAATTTCCCATTAAGCAACAAAAACACAAACACATGGGACCCTTGATTACACAGTTTCATGGCCTCATCTAAAAAGAGTAGCTATTCACCAATACTAGAAGACTGGCCCTAATAATAGCATGGTATGGTCAAAGAAAGCAGGGCTGTGGAGTTGGAGTAATTTTAGGTATTTCGGTTATTTCATAAATAGAGCAGTAGGGAGTCGGATGATTTTTGTACAAAATCCACAGCCCTGGTAAGTATTAGACTAAGGAGTCGAGGCGTCTGAGTCGCAGCCATTTTGAGTACCCGGAGTTGGAGGTTTCATAAATTTTGTTGAAGCCAGAAGATTTTTGTACCGACTCCACAGCCCTGAAAGAAAAGGTGACCAACAGCAAGGAAAGCTTTATGAGGGAATTGAAAAGGGTTTGGGTTTTTTTTCTGCGCATTTTTTGTGAACTTGCAAAGTCCCATTCAGTCGCATTCAATGAGACATAAACACAAGATGCACTGAGAATCAATATGCAGGGCATTTGTGCCTTGGGAAAAAAAAGATCAAACTAATCAGTGGAAACAATGTAATTACTGTGAGCAACCACAAAAAGTTCCCTTTAAAGTTGGACTTAAAGAGAAACTCCAACCAAGAATTGAACTTAATCCCAATCAGTAGCTGATACCCCCTTTTACATGAGAAATCTATTGCTCTTCACTAACAGACAATCAGGGGGCGCTGTATGACTGATATAGTGGTGAAACACTAACCACAAGAAGCTCTGAGTACCGAGGTACTTCTGGCAGTTTCCTGTCTGTGAACCTTGTTGCCTTGTGGGAAATAGCTGTTTACAGCTGTTTCCAACTGCCAAAACAGCATACAGCAGCTACATCACCTGCCACCAGCAAAAATGTCACCATGTGATAAATGTCAGAATATAAATCAGGGATTTAAAAGATTTTACAATTGGCAAACACTGACTAAATCATTTATACATAATTATTGTACAAATGAAGCACTTTTTTATTACATTATTTTCACTTGAGTTCCTCTTTAAAGTACTTTAAAAGAGGACCAAAGTGAGAGGAATATGGAGGCTGCTGTGATGATGCTTTGCCTCTAATACTTTTAGGGCCAGGACCCACTAGCAAACATTAATAAACATTTTAAACTGGATCAGAGATTAAAAAAAACCTTTTACTCATTGCATAAGTGTGTTCCTTTCATATAGTTTATAGGGCTTTCTTCAAGCCAAATAGTTTTGTTTTAATACTCCAATTACCTACAAACTAAACAAGCCTCGCCCATAGCTTTTTAGAGTGCCTTGGCATTCAGTCCCATGTAGCAAGGGCTTATAGGAGCTCAATCTGGGCAGGAGGAGCAGGTTACTAGCCATAGATTTCAGAGGGAGGAGTGAATTTGTCACAGCCTGAGGGCTAGAGATGCCATCAGCTTGCCTGTGTAATGTGACAAGCAAAACATGGCAGCCCTCATATCACAGTAAGAAATAATCATATTCTGTTGAAGCTGTTTGTAGCTAGATTTGCTGAGTAAACTATCTAAACTTTAGATGCGATATATAGACATGTTACTTGTTATAGTTAGTTTTTCACCTCGGATCCGCTTTAGAAGTGACTTTTGTAGGCACTTAATATTCATTGACCCGTCTTGTCTACACATCAATGCCTATATTTTGCAGCAGGGCTGTGGAGTCAGTACAAAAATCTTCTGACTCCAACCCCTCCTCCGACTCCCCAGTTTACGAAACTACGACTCCAACTCAGACTCCGGGTACCCAAAATGGCTCAGACTCCAGAGTTTATGAAATCAACGACTCCTACTCAAACTCCGGGTGCCCAAAATTGCCCGGACTCCAACTCCAAAGCCCTGTTTTGCAAAACAGAAAAATCCAAGTCACTGCAACATACAGCTGAAGCATGCAGGCATTTACTGCACAGATCAGAGAAGACTCAGGCACTGAGCTGATAAAGTAACAAAGTGGCAAGCCCAAAGACAGACACATTTATTTCCAAGTCTGTTAGTGTGATAATCAACGTAGTGCTCTAAGGCCCCGTTCAGACTGCAGAACGCGGACCGCAACGCATGCGGACCGCAACGCATGCAGACCGCAACGCATACGAACGCACGCCATCCGCGTTCGTATGCGTTGCGTGGCTGATCCCATCACTGAAAAGTGAATGGGACAGCCATGCGTTTTTACAAAAAATGCGTGCAGCATGCGTTCCCGGACCACACAGGTCCGGAACGCATGCAGTGTGAACATCAGACATTGCACTCTATGCAAATGTCTGATGTCGTGCGTGTCGGCCACCTGCACGCGTTTCCAAAACGCGGCTGGAAACGCGTGCAGTGTGAACGGGGCCTAAGAGCAATTTCATCCCTAGCGGTTATAAAAGGGCAGCAATAAGGATAGGATTGCAGCTTAGTCAACAGCAGTGTACCTATAGAACAAATTTTACTTCAGTGCAGATACACAAATAGAAGCCAATAAAAAGCACTTTTTTTAAAATCAAGACATTCAGTAGCTAAACTACCTAACAACTAGCAAGGGAAGATTGCTGAGTGTTTAGACTGGCATGTAGGTTTACAACACACACTTCAGACAAACCTTTTACTTTATTTTTATGCTAGGTACAAACAACAATGAGAATTTCTGGCAGATCGATTATTTCCAACATGTCCAATCTGGCTTCTGATCGATTTTCCATAGAACTGAATATAAAATCAATCGGAAATCAGATCAGACATGTTAGAAATAATTGATCTGACAGTTCATCTGCTAAAAAAAAAATCTCATGTGTACCTAGCATTAGAAATAACAGAAAAGGGTCAGAATTTAAAAAAAAATGTTTTTAAAACCAGTAAAATGACATTTTGCAAAGAGGTGGCCGAGGGGATACTGAAGGCACAGGGGGCATAGCTGACAGTGTTTTGACTTACAGGTTCATGTTAAGAGCGAACCTTCGATCCTCATCTCTTTAGCTAACTGGGGACTACCTGGTACTTTAGATTAAGACAGCATCTGAATGACATTTATAGTTGCAATAAAATAAAAAAAAATATACACATATACATATACACATATACATATATACATATACATCCTGATTTTTAAATACGGTACATTAAAAGCTGTGTGCTAATATTTTATCAGTCTATCAGCATGAAATTCCCAGAAAAAAAAATAAAAACAAAAATATAACAGCTTGTTAAAGCAAAACAATCTGCAAGAAACAGTGGAAAGTAACAGAAAAGCACATCCAATTTGCTTGAAGTTCTAAAACAAGCGAGTGAATTATAAGCTGACGGCCAACAGCACATCATGTAAATAAACACATTTTGCAATTACTTGGAACTCAAGCCATTAGGACCAAGCTTCAGAAGGCAGATGGGTTTAAGCCAGCCGGATGGAAATATTAGATGCTGACTAATCTCTGGATATTTGGATGGCACAATACAAAGGCTATTTGCGGTGTAACGATACAAGCGCTCTTTCCTTCAGATTAAAAACGGTTATGCTGCAGCCAGGAGGTAACCTACGCAAAAAATATGTATGGGTAAATAAGAGGAGGAGTACACTGCAAATAAATTTTAAAGCTTCTCGCTAAAAATATGAATTTTATTTTAACACTTTAAAAAAAGTACATCCAATAATGTGTATAAAATGAAACTTTAAAAGGGTGTACACCCACGAGGTAATTTAAGCTAGTCCTATACTTCACACCACAACAGTCATGCACCATACATACGGGGATGTAGTGCACTACATGTGTTCAACAACTTCCGTATGTTTTGGGAAGCTGTGCTCGATTGTCAATGTATCACTGGCCCCCAAGTATTAATCTGCAATTCATCCTGTATCGGTCCATTGGCAGTAAATTACGACACAGAGGTGTCAGGAGTAAATGCTGTCATCTCCTTGTTTACAGCAACAGTCAACGCAGCATGCAAGTTAACAGTAACAGTCAAAGCGGCATGCACGTCATTAAAGCAGCATAAGCAGCATAGAACAGAGCAGCATCACAGTCTGTACAGGTATACTCTACCCGATCCGTGTCGATGGTAGACTGGCTCGATATCAGAAGTCCCATTCAAGGGTGAATGCACAGACCGATACCGCTTAGATGGAATTTGAAGGGATTTGTAATCCACAGGAACAGATGCGGTGTAAGCAAGCTGCGGCTGCTAGGAGGAGGAGCGTCCGCAGAGTCCAGCAGGCCAAAGGACCAAGATCGAGGCATGCACAAGGTGTCCCAACCAAGCAGGCTGGAGTGGTGAAGGACGAGCAAACTCCACGTGGGTCACACCGGCACGCCGTGTAGACCCGACATGTTTCGCCGGCTTGCTTCCGGCTTTCTCGAGGGGGCGTGTCAACAACGTTCGCATCATCATACGTACTCAATCTATTCATACGAGTATGCGGCCAATCAGCGCGCACGCCACGCGCCCCAGCATGCAACTGGAACGCAGATTGCGGAACTCTGCAAACCAGGAGGACACGGCGGGCGCGCAGAGCGGCCATTAAACTGGAGCCTCAACGGCAGTTACAAGTAAATGAATTCGAAAACACGGGAGCGTGGCCAACATCAATGAGACAAAATAGTCACGATGCAGTAATAAGATAACGGCCAATGACCAAAAATTTGTCAGGCCGTGTAGATGGAATTCCCAAATGACCTAATGCATATAGGAGGTAACCTACGCCACCACAGGCAAAACACAATGTACAAAGTAATCTCGGCATTCACAATAGTTATGAAGAGGTCTCCTATCAGGCTCCTATGCCTCACCACACAAAGGCTTTGATTCACAAAAGGCTGTGTGCTAAAAAAAAAAAAAAAAAAAAAAAAAAAAAAAAAATTACATACATACATAAAAAATCTGGACTTGAAAATGCTGCATTCAGTACCGTATTTTAGATTTGCGTGCCAATTCATAAAAATGTTCACAAGTGCGGTAGTTTAACAACGCCATTGACAAAAACTTGTTCGGTAACAGCAGAAGAGTGTGGAGCTGTCCGTTTTGTTACAAGTTTTTTAGTGCAGTGTAGGCATTATAATAGTAAGAGGCATCCCAGACATCCCTTTAGAAAGTAGAGTCCTGGCCAAAAGTTTTGAGACTCAAAAATATTAGTTTTCACAATGTTTACTGCTAAACTGCTTTTAGATCTTTGTTTCAGATGTTTATGTGATGTACTGAAATATAAGTATAAGCACTTCATAAGTTTCAAAGGTTTTTATGGGCCATTACATGAGATTTATTTACAGTGTTGGCCCTTCTTTTTCAGGAACTGTGCAATTCGACTGGGCATGCTCTCAATCAACTTCTGGGCCAAATCCTGACATAGCAACCCATTCTTTCATAATAACTTCGAGTTTCTCAGAATTACAGTGGTTTGAAAAAGTATTCGGCCCCCTTGAAGTTTTCCACATTTTGTCATATTACTGCCACAAACATCAATTTTATTGGAATTCCACATGAAACAAGAATACAAACTGGTGTACATGCAAGAAGTGGAACAAAAATCACACATGATTCCAAACATTTTTTAAAAGAAAAAAATAACTGCAAAGTGGGGTGTGCGCAATTATTCAGCCCCGAGTCAATACATTGTAGAATCACCTTTTGCCGCAACTACAGCTGCCAGTGTTTTAGGGTATGTCTCTACCAGCTTTGCACATCTAGAGACTGAAATCCTTGCTCATTCTTTGCAAAACTGCTCCAGCTCAGTCGGATTACATGGACAGCGTTTGTGAACAGCAGTTTTCAGATCTTGCCACAGATTCTCGATTGGATTTAGATCAGGACTTTGACTGGGCCATTCTAACACATGGATAGGTTTTGTTTTAAACCATTCCATTGTTGCCCGGGCTTTATGTTTAGGGTCGTTGTCCTGCTGGAAGGTGAACCTCTGCCCCAGTCTCAAGTCTTTTGCAGACTCCAAGAGGTTTTCTTCCAAGATTGCCCTGTATTTGGCTCCATATATCTGCCCATCAACTCTGACCAGCTTCCCTCTCCATGCTGAAGAGAAGCACACCCGTTGTGCCATACTCCTTTCATTTCTGAATGATCGCTTGAACAGTGCTCCATGGGATGTTCAAGGCTTTGGAAATCTTTTTGTAGCCTAAGCCGGCTTTAAATTTCTCAATAACTTTATCCCTGACCTGTCTGGGGTGTTCTTAGGACTTCATGGTGTTGCTCCCAATATTCTCTTAGACAACCTCTGAGGCTGTCACAGTATTTGTACTGACATTAGATTACACACAAAAGTGCACTCTATTTAGTCATTAGCACTCAGGCAATGTCTATGGGCAACTGACTGCACTCAGACCAAAAGGGGGCTGAATAATTACGCACACCCCACTTTGAAGTTATTGATTTGTACAAAATGTTTGGAATCATGTATGAGTTTAGTTCCACTTCTCACGTGTACACCACTTTGCATTGGTCTTTCACGTGGAATTCCAATAAAATTGATTCAGGTTTGTGGCAGTAATATGACAATGTGGAAAACTTCAAGGGGGCCGAATAATTTTGCAAACCACTGTAGTTTTTTTGTTTATCCACCCGCCTCTTGAGGAATGACCACAAGTTCTCAATGGGATTAAGATCTGGGGTGTTTCCAGGCCGTGGACCCAAAATTTCAATGTTTTGGTCCCCAAGCCACTTCTTTATCACTTTTGCCGTATGACACGGTGCTCCATCGTGCTGGGAAATCCATTGTTCTTCACCAAGCTGTTGTATTGATGTAAGAAGTTGCTGTTGGAGGGTGTTTTGGTACCATTCTTTATTCATAGCTGTGTTTTTAGGCAAAATTGTGAGTGAGCCCACTCCCTTGGATGAGAAGCAACCCCACACACGAACGGCCTCAGGAAGCTTTACTGTTATGACACAGGACTGATGGTAGCGCTCACCTTTTCTCCTGACAAGCCTTTTTCCAGATACCCCAAATAATCAGAAAGGGCTTCATTGGAGAATAGGACTTTGCCCCAGTCTTCGGCAGTCCATTCACCATACTTTCTGCAAAAGATCAACCTGTCCCTTATGTTTTTTTTGGGAGAGAAGTGGCTTCTTTGCTGCCCTTCTTGACACCAGGCCATCCTCAACAATCTCACCTGAGTTAACAAGACTATGGCCCAGTGCACACCAAAACCGCTAGCAGATCGTCAAAACGCTAGCAGTTTTTGGAGCGGATTTCAGAGTGATTCTAGGCATGCTTAGAGACGTTTTCTGAATATGCCTAGCGTTTTTTGGGAGCATTTTATGTGTAGCAGATTACAAATACTGTTACAGTAAAAGCTGTTACTGAACAGCTTCTGTAACAAAAACGCCTGGAAAAACACTCTGATGCAGCGTTTTCCACAGCAGTTTGCGTTTTTCCTATACTTTACTTTGAGAACGAAACGCTACTGAAAAACCGCAAGCGTGCAGCAGTAGGCGCGTTTGCGGGTTGGAGAAAAAAAAAAAAAACAACTCAAACCGCTGGTGTGCACCATCCCATTGAAATACTTTAGCCAGGCGTTTTCACCAGCGGATGCGGCTGGCGGATCGCTGCTAAAACCGCCTATTACTGAAATGATCTCAACAGGTCCTTTAATGACAGCAATGAAATGCAGTGGAAAGGTTTTTTAGGGATGCAGTTAATTTTCATGGCAAAGAAGGACTATGCAATTCATCTGAACACGCTTCATAACATTCTGCAGTATATGCAAATTGCTATTATAAAAACTCAAGCACCAACTTTCTAATTTTGAATATTTTTGACAGTCTCAAAACTTTTGGCCAGGACTGTAGGAGATGACAACAAAAAATTATGCATACAGCAATGCTTCAAACTGAATTAGAGCTTATTTCGCCATCGTCCTGGGCCTTTCAACTTCAAAGCATCTATCACACTTGAAGAACAGGTTTTACATAACAGGAGAATTTTAATTGCTTTTAAAACAGAGCACTATACTGTTTGCTCAATAACTATATACATATGGCCAGGGTTCACAACGTGTTTGCCAAATAGATCACAATTTTAATTAATTCATTATCAAAAAAAACTGTACAAATCTGCTTAATTGCATGCAAAAATTAGCAAAAAGGGAGATTAAAAAAATAAGTTAAAAAATTGCTGGAGAACTGTGCATCACAGTGTACATATAGCTCAGACCTAGCTTGCCTAATCTAAGCCGGCTTGCACACATACAACCACTCTACCAACCAGTCGCGGCGCCTTCACACAATCACTAGTGGCCACAGTCCATAAGCAGATAAGCATTAGCGGTAAAGCACCCCATTGGGTGCAGCCAGGGAGTCCACCTGCATAGCAGCGATAGCAATAGCAGCAAGAGATCGACAACAGCCGTCAAGCAGTCCAAACTTCTCCCAACCTTGCTGTCACTATATACTGGAGGAAGAGTTTTCACAGCCCAGCTAAAGGAAGTCTCTCACCACTTCCGTCGCTCACAGTTCAGTGGGTACCCACGCTTGTAGTCCGCTCGTCTTTGCCACCAGTGAAGAGGAGGAAACTCTGCGACACGTGTTTTCCTACCGGTGCAGCCGGACAGCTCGCACCAGTGTCCACAGAGCGTCGGAGCGTCTCGCCCCACGAAGACGCCGAAACGTCAGAGCGTCTCTGGTGGTGTGTGGTCAATGAGGTAGTGATGCATAGTCACCGCCCAGCTACGCGTTTCCCGCCCTCCAATTGGGCGATTCGTCAGGATGTAACTAGGATGTAACTTTGGGCTAGTGTTACACCATCTTTATATCTGCATCACATTGTAACTCCTCCTGCCTGTGCGCACGTGATCCTTTCCGATTTTCTACGGGAAATGGTTACTGTTCCATATACGGAAAGTGATTACTGTTCGTCATGTATTTGCACTATAGCGGATAACATGATTTATAGGTATTGTACTCCATTCTTTCTTTTATCCATAATAGATCGACAGCAGTTAGCGATGGTTATTCTTTGTCACATTTCTTCCACTATGTACTCATATAGACATTTCTTACAGCATTGTAACAGCAGTGCAGGGTCATTCATTTAGTCCAAGTATCAAGGTTTTTGCATTGGCGGGATGGGGCATAGTTGAAGAGTAGACAGGGGGGGGGGGGGGGGGGGAGGAAAGCAGGATGGAAGGGAAGAGGGGAGGGGGGGGGGAGGAATGATAGGGAACAGGTGAGATAAGGCAGATAGGGAAAGAAAAAGGGGACTGCACCGACATAAACCCCTCATTCCTTTCATACTAGCTTCATTCAGCATTACACCAGCCATACTTATCCTAAGTTTCCATCTATGCAGCATTACATATTTTTATCACTCAGGTATATGCTGCTTTTTTTTTTAGGTAGGGTTTTAGGCTGAATTCACTATTGAGGCCACATGGAGCCAGTGTCTGCAACTTAAAGATCCACATGCTTTCTTTACAAAGGAGTTCATTTCTCCAATCACCCCGTCTCCCTGAAATCCTCAACTTAAAAATCCCCTTAAAAAGGGTACCCCGCAAGCTGGACCCATGATTCTCTGCATAATGTTTTCCCAGAGTTGTATCCATGTTCCTGTTTACTATATTGCACATGTGTTCTAATATGCGGGATTTCAAGGCTCTCTCCGTCATCCCTATGTACATAAGGCCACATGGACACGTGACCATATATTACTACACACTCAGTGTAACAATTAATAAATGACTGAATTTTGTATTCCTTTGATCCGCCACTGTCCCAGAATGTTTGGGCCTTATGTACATAGGGACAGGCCTTGCACTTACCACACCTATACATTCCCAAGGTAGTCCTATTTAGCCATGTGGCTGGTGCTGGGCTTCTCTTATATTCACTGCTAACCAGCATATCTTTAAAATTTGTTGCTCGCCTTGCTGTAACCTTGGGAATTGGATCTATAATTTCTGCTATTTCCGCTGAACCAGTGAGTATATGCCAATGACGGTCTAATATTTCATGGAGTTTACCCCAATGCGCCCCATAAGTGGAGATTAGTCTGACCTTGTCATACTTTTTCTGTACATCGTTTTTAGGCTGTTTAGATCTAGGAGTTCCATCTAGGAGACCGTCCCTCTGTATATCCCATGCTTTCTTCAGGGCCCTGCGTAACAACTTGTGTGGGTACCCCCGTTCACGAAATCTCCTATACATCTCCCTTGATTCAGATCTAAAACAATCATCCGTGGAGCAATTCTTTCGTAAACAAACGAATTGTCCATATGGGATCCCCCTGAGCAGATGACCTGGATGGTGGCTGGTGGCATGGAGGAGGCCATTTCCCGCCGTCGGTTTACGAAACGATTAAGTCACAACCCGATCATCCTTTATTGTTAATAACAGGTCCAAAAAACGACAGGTTTGTATCACTAATTGTAGGTAAGTTTTAGATTTCTTTCAACGTCGTTTAACCGATCGACAAAACGTTTAAGATCATCCACGCCTTTTCTCCACACCACCAGCACATCATCAATGTATCTCACCCACAGAGCAACCCCATCCTCAAAGTCCTTGTCCTGGTAGACCACTTGTCGCTCCCATAGCCCCAGATGGAGGCAAGCGTACATCGGGGCGCATGATGCGCCCATTGAGGTCCCCCGGACTTGTCTGTAGTGCTGGCCTGAGAAAGAAACAATTGTTCCCCAAAATTAGGTTCATGGCCTCCACCACGAAGGCATTATGGGCATATGCTTGTGGGTAATGTTCATATGTGTAAGATTCCAGGGCTCTGAGTCCCTCCCGGTGAGGAATCGACGTGTATAACGACTCCACGTCAATGCTCACCAGGAGGGAACTCGGTGGGACAGCAAATTCCGCCAAAGTACGCAAGGCATCACCAGTGTCCAATATAAAAGATGGAAGGGACATTACAATGGGTTTCAATCGGATGTCAATATATTGGCCTAAACGTTCTGTAGGGCTCCCATTTCCGGACACTATTGGGCGTCCTGGGGGGTTAGGTAGTTGTTTATGAACCTTGGGGATGAAGTAGATTACCGGCACATTATATTCCTCTACTCTCATATATTCCCACTCTTTGATTTATTACTCCCGTATACAGGGCTTCATCCAAGAGATCATTTACTTTTTGTTTAATTTGTGGGAAAGGGTCCAATTCCAGTCTCTGGTACGTGTCCGAGTCGCTTAATTGTCTGTTGGCTTCACACACACATAGTCTCCCTCATCGAGCAAGACTATGTTGCCGCCTTTGTCACTTGGCTTAATAATGACACCTGGGGCTTTTTTCAATTCCTCCAATGCCTTAAACTCTCCTCGACTCAGATTGTACTCCGAGACTGGTATCGACCAATCTCCACCTCGTAGGTCTCTCTCTATTGCTTCCAAAAATACCGACAGATTATTATTGTTTAAGGGAGGTATATAAAACTGGATTTTTTCTTTAAACTTGTTTTAGTGGGAAAAAGCTCCTCAACATTTTCAGGTAAGGTGGGCAACAAATCATCCGGTGGTGGGTTAACCTCATCCCATAAGGATTCAAGGCTAGCCAGAGCCTCCCTCTCTTGTATCGATAATCCTGTATATAACTATACTGTTAGCTGTAGCTATTAGCATTTTGCCATAGGCCACAAAAATAGGGAGAGGCTGCTATTGCTGACTCTTACATGAGACATGCACAATAAAAAAGGAACTACCTAAAACAAAACAAAAAAATTAATATGAAAATCCCAGCATAACTGTGTGTGCGTAATGCAGCAATATCCCATTCCACACAAAAACACCATAGCAACAACAGTTTTTTCTAAGACCAGGCTTAAGGCTCTTAACAGTGATGTAACAAGGAGCAGCCCTCTGGCAGACAGGAACACTTCTGACAATGCAATTCTAGCTATTACACCAAGTGATCTAAGTGACAGAGCGGTCCAATACCCCTACCAAGTCTTGTGTCTTAAAGGCGCACTATGGCAAAATATACGCTATTGGGATTTCCATAATAGGTTTCTATTAGAAAGATCAACACATTACCGTATTTTTCGGACTATAAGACGCACTTTTTCTCCCCCAAAAGTGGGGAGAAAAAGTCCCTGCGTCTTATAGTCCGAATGTACACTTAATCAGGTACCTTACAATCCAACATGCGCTTCTCCGGTATCCAGTATACAGTCATTATCAATTTCCCTGGTTCTGGGATTCCCTGTAGAGTGCCCCGCCTCTCCACCACGCACATCCAATCACAGCAGGCTGGGATTTCTCTGCCGCCCAATCACAGCATTTCAGCGCAATGATTTAACTTTGGGGATAGCATTCTCTGCCCACGCTCGATATGCTGCGGGCATATCACACAGAAGCATGCTCCTAGCTAAAGCAGGTTCCCAGCTAAAGTGCCTACTACTGACATTCTTACTTTCCGGTCTTCAATCCTGCTGCCCCGAGTCCCGCTGCCTCTGGCTCCAGTCCTCCTCCACCGGCTGGCGCTGTCACGCGATGTCAACTCTGAGGTCTCGAGCCGCACGTTAGACCCTGTGGTGCACGTGAGTACTGTGCTGTATGATGCCCCGTGTCCCCGCTGCCTTTCAGTCCTCCTTCCCCCGGGTGTCAGTATCTATCCCGGCTACCGCTGGCTCCAGTACTGCTCCCACGGGTCTCTGTCCTCACTGCCGCTGGTTCCTGTCCTGCTGCCCCGAGTACCGCTGCCTCCAGTCTGCCTCCTGGCGCTGTCACGCGATGTCAACTCTGAGGTCTCGAGCTGCACGTCAGAACCTGTGGTGCATACGAGTACTGTGCTGCATGCTGGTTCTTGGTCCTGCTGCCCCGTGTCCCCGCTGCCTTTTAGTCCGGCTTCCCCCGGGTGTCCGTAACGCTGGCTTCAGTACTGCTCCCATGGATCTCTGTCCTCACTGTCGCTGCTTCCAGTCCTGCTTCCCTGGGTCCCACTGCCTCCAGTCCTCCTGCACCTGCTGGCATAGTCTCAAGATGGAATTTCTGAGGTCTTGAGCCGTGCGTCCACAACAGAGTCCAGGCCTTGAGGTGCACGTGAGTGTTGTGCTGTTTTGCTGGTTCTTGATCTCATTGATGTGTGTGGTATTGGTTGAGTGTTTTGCTGAGCCACATTGGAAACATTTGGATCAGCAATCTAGTTATATATTAACTTGTTCAATGTGTCACTGACTATATCTGCTTCTGGTGGTATGTATTAGAGTTTGTGTGTGTTTAGCTCCTTCTCCATAGGGCCCATTCATGTTCTAAATTATTGTACCAGTTACATTACTATGTGCACGATGGCTTGCATACTGCTCTCTACATGTTAACCCTTACAGGACTGGCATGCACTGACAAACCCTTACAGTGCTGTGTAATTCTTATAGTGCGGTTTAACCCTTGTACTGGTGACATGCTGAGATATGATCATTATGTAGTTTTCTCCTGGTAACCCTTTCAGTGCTTGTATTCTGTAGCACTTTTGTGACATCCTTTTAACCTTTGCACTATGTGATATTATAAGCTCCCAATTGCTCTCTGGCCCCTGCACTATAGACACACCATTTATGGCACAAGAAAGTATACAAATATCCGGGCACCAATCAGCAAGATAATGCACAAACTCCTTTAATCCTTCCCCAAGAATTCTGACAGACAAATTGTATGGCCTAACAGCCGTTTCACAGAGAAATCTGCTTCTTCAGAGGCAACAATAAATCTTTATTGTTGCCTCTGAAGAAGCAGATTTCTCTGTGAAACGGCTGTTAGGCCATACAATTTGTCTGTCAGAATTCTTGGGGAAGGATTAAAGGAGTTTGTGCATTATCTTGCTGATTGGTGCCCGGATATTTGTATACTTTCTTGTGCCATAAATTGTACCTACTCTTCCGGAGGCACGGTCTCTAACCCCTGCTACCCCCTTGGGGCTGCCTACCAGGGCATCTAGTGCCACCCTATCCACTCTTCTGGTTGCTGACTATAGACACACCATGTTTAGTGTGTGTATAATAAATATATATTATTTTTTTCCCTCTAAACCTAGGTGCGTCTTATAGTCACGAGCATCTTACAGTCCGAAAGATACGGTAAATGGTGCTTTTGTATACAAAAGGTCATCATTTTTTAATTGACTGTAAAATTTCACAAATCCGACCGCTGTATCACACATTAAAGGGAACCTAAACTGAGAAGGATATGGAAGTTTCCTTTTAAAATACCAGTTGCCTGACTCCCCTGCTGATCCTGTGTCTCTAAAGCCTAGTACACACTAGCAATTTTGATTGGCCAATCATTGGTCAATTTTACCACCTCCATGTAGTACGACCATTTACCTATATAATCTGCATAGAATTGAAAATCTGTTTGGCCCTCATACTACATGGAGGTGGTAAAATTGACCAATCATTGGCCAATCAAAATTGCTAGTGTGTACTAGATTTTATACTTTTAGCCACAATCCCTGAACAAGCATGCAGATCAGGTGCTCTGACTGAAGTCAGACTGGATTAGCTGCATGCTTGTTTCAGGTGTGTGAATTGGCCACTACTATAGCCAAAGAGTTCAGCAGGACTGCCAGGGAACTGGTATTGTTTAAAAGGAAACCTCCATATCCCTCTCAGTTAAGGTTCCCTTTTAAATGTTAAAATAAGGAAGGAAAATATATGTAGATTGAAATTGCTTGGGTCTACACATCAAGAAATTGACAATCTACCCTACACTAATTTTCATAAATAAGCTTTAAATGTTTCTGTACAAATTGCCATAAAATTGGATAATTTTATTGCATTGTGTTGGGTCCTTTAAGGAATACTATCAAACTTCATCAATTTCTGGCAGTAGCATAAATCAAAATTCAAACAGTCTGATGGAACACAGCATATCTTTTTGCTGTGCAGTGTCTTATTTTATTTATTTTACCTTACAGATTGCGTCCCCTGAGAAACTGACGGCGACGGGGAATGGGGCAGCTCATATGAGAGGGGATTCCTCTATGACAGTGTAGCAGTGCCTATCCTACTTTCCCCACATCATAGCGCATTATTCAGCGCATGAACCGCCTAAGTAGCCTGCTATGAGGAGCGAGAGACAAGACAACCTCTCTCGCTCCTACTCTGCCCAGGAGGCTTCTGTGTGTCTGGCTCGGGCTGCCGCATAGTCATTGCTGTTTGCTATGGAACAGCAAACACATTAGCTGGAGGAGGGCAGGTCATGAGCCTTCCTCCCCTTCCGCTCCTGCTTCCAATGCTTTCAGGAGCAATGACACGCCCTCCTCCAGCTAATGTGTTTGCCGTTCCGTAGCAAACAGCAATGACGATGCGGCGGCGGCAGCACGACACACAGAAGCCTGCTGGGGCAGATTGGCTGGGCAGAGTAGGAGCGAGAGAGGTTGTCTTGTCTCTCGCTCCTCATAGCAGGCTACTTAGGCGGGTCATGCGCTGAATAATGCGCTATGATGTGGGGAAAGTAGGATAGGCACTGCTACACTGTCAGAGGAATCCCCTCTCATATAATGAGCTGCCCCATTCCCCGTCAGTTTCTCAGGGGACGCAATCTATAAGGTAAAATAAATAAAATAAGACACTGCACAGCAAAAAGATATGCTGTGTTCCATCAGACTGTTGATTGAATTTTGATTTATGCTACTGCCAGAAATTGATGAAGTTTGATACTATTCCTTTAAAGAGAACCCGAGGTGGGTTTGAAGATTATTATCTGCATACAGAGGCTGGATCTGCCTATACAGCCCAGCCTCTGTTGCTATCCCAAACCCCCCTAAGCTCCCCCTGCACTCTGCAATCCCTCATGAATCACAGCCACGCTGCTGACAAACAGCTTGTCAGAGCTGGCTGTGTTTATCGCTATAGTGTCAGTCTGCTGCTCTCCCCGCCTCCTGCAGAACTCTAGTCCCCGCCTGCATCCCTTCCCTCCCTGCTGATTGGAGGGAAGGGACGGGGGCAGGGACCGGAGCTATGCAGGAGGCGGGGGAGCAGCTGAGACTGACACTACAGATGTAAACACAGCCTCACAGCACGGCTGTGATTTATGAGGGATTGCAGAGTGCAGGGGGACCTTAGTGGGGTTTGGGACAGCAACAGAGGCTGGGCTGTATAGGCAGATCCAGCCTCTGTATGCAGATAACATTCTTTAAACACACCTCGGGTTCTCTTTAAAGATGGCCATACCCTTCAGTGTTGGGGGGGGGGGGGGGGGGGAAGGTACGACCAGAGAAATTTAAAATTTCAGCTTCATTGAAAATTCCAACCAATCTACCATACACTTATGATCGTTCCTTCCCAAAAATATGAAACCAACGATCAAACAGAAGTGTCAGTTTTTACTTTTTTTTTTTCAAATACATCTGATCAGTTTTATTGAAGGAAAAAAAAAAATTAATAATTTCAATTGATAGTTTATTGAAAAACTGGAAAATCAATAAATTTCATTGTATTGTGTATGGCCTCCAAGGCTTGCTATAAAAACACTGAACTGATGCCTAGAGGACATCAAAAATGACATACTTAGCATCCAGAGATGACATGTAGCCTTATTTCCCTGTAAATCAGCTTCTGCAAGTTCTAAGTAGTACTTTCTAAAAAGGGTGAAGGAAACCTGAGGTGAGAGGGATATGGAGGCTTCCATATTTCCTTGTATACAATGCCAATTGCCTGGCAGCCCCCCTTGATCTTCTGACATAAGCAGTGTCTGAGTCAAAACCCTGGAGCAAGCATATGGCTAATCCAGTAAAACAGAGTACCTCATCTGCTGCATGCTTGTTCAGGGCCTATGGCTAAAAGTATTAGAAAGACAGGATCAGGAAGACTGCCAGGCAACTGGTAGTGTTTAAAATGAAAGATACATGGCAGCCTTCAAACACCTCTCACTTCGGGTGCCCTTTAAAGCTTATCTGAAGTGAAAATAATGAATTGTACCGTATGTGTGGTACAGATAATAGATTAGTAGCAAATAAAAAGGAGTCATTTTTAATTTTCAGTTACTTAGCTTTAATTATAAAACTGCATCATTTTCTGCAGTAAAACCTTATCTCAAGCTATCAAATTTCTTGGCCGTTTAAGCTCTTCAGAAAACTGGACTCAGTTCGACCAAGTTAAGCAGGCCATACACTGCTCAATTTTACCGTCAATATACAGCAGATTCGATCACTAATCGACTGCTATGAAATCAGCAATTGCCCGCCCTATCAATTTGGTCTATTGGCCCAGATTAAAAAAAAAAAGTTGTTCATACAACTACAGGTTGGGAGCACATCGCTAGCGGCAACGGATAGGCACCAACCAACGCAGAATAGCGGCAGTAGTATCACCTGTACAGCTGGTATAGGTCCTCCCAGGTCCGGTGCTTTATCTTCATGCGGCGGGTCTCCTCCATATGTCCTCTTAGGCATCATGTGGACAAGCCAAGTTCAAACACTAGATGTCTGGCAGCATACACACCGACCTAGTGTGAACTTTGCGGCGGGAGATTTGAACCGGGGATCCAGCGCTGGTACGCAGGGAACGTGAGGAGAACGGGAAGGCTCTATAGGACCCAGAGCCTTCCCTCTCAGAGAATCTAAAGTGGAAATAATATATAACAGATACCCACCTAAGTCACATGACCAGGAAAAGAAGCGTGACACAGGGACGAGGCGACCCACTGCATGAAGTTAAAAAACACCAGACCCGGAAGGAAACACTCCAGCCAGACAGGCGAGGGTACTGCTACCGGCCAGGGAGAACACGGATGGGGAGGCCTGGGGGCGGCGATAGCTACACAGATTCTGAATAGATTTTTTTTCTGAAATAGATTCAAAATGTGTGTGCAGTCTGTGGGCAACCAATAGATTTTGCCCACCCAATCTGATCTATTGGCCCAGATGAAAAAAATTTTTCAAACAACCACGGGTTGGGAGCACATCGCTAGCGGCACCGGATAGGCACTCTCTGATCAGATTCTCAGAAAGGGCTCCATCTGCTGGTTGATCTGGTGGACATATAACTGTATGGCCACCTTTATTCCACTAGCTCAGAAAAGCTCTTTTTCATAGATAACTCAAGTTTCTTTTTAACCCTTCCTGTACTGGAAAAAAAAAAATGAGACTTCTTTGCTACTTATGTTCTATTGTCATACTACACATACAATTTGTTATCTTATAAGTTTATTACTTCAGAGCAGGTCTATGAAGGGTAAATGCTTTAGAGCACATTGGGCAGAACTGCTGAGTTACACCGAGTTAAAGTGACGAAGTGAGAAAAAAAACAAAAAAAAAAAAAAAAAAAAAAACACAACCACATGACCTAATGAATTGTATGTGTAGTATAAGTATTGGAACATAAGTAGCAAAGAAAAGAGTTTGTTTTTTATTTTCAGGTATAGACTGTAGCTTTTTAACAACATTGCATCACTCCATCATATTTGCAATTTACAAACTACACTCCGTATTTTAATCTATGAAACAAAGCAGAGCTAAACACCTTTAAACTTCCCTGCAGTAAAAATCTAATCTGAAACTCCCTGACACTTTTTCTTTGAAGTTATAAGTGCTTATAAGTGCCTCAGAAAACAGCACTGCCGCTAACAAAAAGCTCAGAGAAACTCTTTTGCATAGATAACTAAAGTTTAACTCTTCCTGTACTGGAAACAATAGGAACTCTTGAGTTTGTGCTACTAATGTTAGATTTCATGGCTGTACTACACAATTATCACTTCAGATTCCCTTTAAACCTCAAATGAGGTGGGGAGAGTCTGGTGATCTTGCCCTTTGCACATAATTCAACCTTGTGCTTAAACTGGTATTCTAAGGAACAGGAGGCCGAAGAGGAAAGGAAAAGAAAAAAAAAAAAAAAAGTTTTGAATTTCTACTAACTTTATAAAGTCAAAAGAAAATCAAAGCAGATCTATAGACGTGTATGGGAACCATTAGATTTTGATGCATTATTTTTCTTTATTGCACAGTGGTGGGAAGGGAGTAACCTTGATTATATGAAATGGGATCACATTCATGTTGTTCTACCTTTGTCTTGGGCTCTCATGTCTTGTCATTTTATTGTATAGCGATACTGAACATAATGGCGATATATAAATAAATGGCATGTCAAACTGTGCTCAAGAAACCTTGTATTGAAGCTTACTTCTAAATCAGCAAGCTCAAATACTCATGTGCTCAAGTTCAAACAGTACGTTTACACCGGCTGCAGGAAAATCAATATACACACACACAAAATGCCCATGGAAAACAAATTACCCACTCTATGCAGTTAACACAGAAGGACAGCATGGATAATTAAAAAATAAATAAAAAAAATCAAATAAAAGGACTTGCCATTCTGGACTCTTTAGCGACAGAGGCGGTGATGTAAGCTCACTGCTGGCTCTATCCTTCTGCTCCATTATCAGCTTTAAATGTAGGCAACCGTGACAGATTTATAGTTATTTATTTTGATCTGGAATATGGGAGAAGGGCACTGTTACAGACATTCCTTCCTCGTTCGCTTGCCCTGCAGATCTCAAATGCAAGCTTATAACCTGTCATCTTTAAAACAGATCTTTCAAAATAAGCTAACAAACATTGGGGGGGGGGGGGGGGACAGACTGTAGATATTTAGGACAAAGCTGGCCATACACTTATGTCTGGTATGACGATGTAATTTTCCATCAGAATGACAGTCTAATCGATTTCCAATCATTTTTCTGATCACTTCTATAAACAATAGATCAGAAACACGATCGGAAATCAGATCGGTCAGAAATAATACATTACACCGTCCATCTGACAGAAAATTGCATTATATGTACCAGGCATTATAGATTTCCACTCAAAAAGATGTTCCAAACCGATTGTTCACTTTCTAGGCCATCAATCTGTCAATGCTCTTGCACCGCCCTCCGATGGTTTTACATTTTCCATCCTATCTGATCGATACTTTTGATCGATTTTTTTATTTTTATATATTTATTTTTTACACAAAAAAAAAAACAAAAAACAACGATCAGACATTTTGAGGAATCATTTCCCAGCAGATGAATTGAAACTGCAAGGAATTGAATGAGAAAAATCGATGCATATGGCCACCTTAATTCACTTAAAATGAACTGTCGTTTTTTGGGACTTCCTGACAGGGTAACTTTTTTAAACAGAAATTATAGATGCCATTGTGATCTGAAATATGCATTTGCTATTGTGTAAGATACAGACACTACTTTGATAAAACCAGCTTGGCCGGGTCAGGGGAAGTATTAGCAGCCATTCCCTGTAGAAGCACAGCAGATTGCTGAACACCTTTGGGGACACAAGTACTAAGGATAATATTTTGTGCAAGACTCATTAACAATGACACAGCTTAGAGTTACAGTTAGATAAAATGTACTGAACTTTACTAAAACTGAACTTCTACAAAAACACTTCAGTTGAGCAGCTGAAGGTGGCAATTCACTGCCTGTCAGCTGTTTTCATGCACGCCTGTTAGTGTTTGGAACGAGCAATGGCAGACACCCCACCATGGAGTTTACAAGGAGTATGGATGTGCTCAGACAAGACATGTCGTTTTCTTCAGCAGCATAAACACCACTGTGTGCCAAACACTGCCATTTGGCTAAATTTAAAAAAAAAAAAAAATGTACCGGAATTATGCTTTCACAAGCGCGCAGTTTAGCCATCTGTCTGAAAGAAGAACTGTTTCGAATCAGGGCCAATGTAGCTGTGACAAGTCAGACTCCGCGGTGTAGCTAAGGAGCTTTGGGCCCCAGAACTAGTGTTACATTGCCTGCTCCACCCACCCCCAAGCATTCTATACATAATTCATATGGCCCAACAAAACCTGCTAAGGACATCCACAGTATGAGAGGCATGAACAGTGAAGGGGAACAGTTTGGGAATTATTACCAGTGATACCCTATACTTTCCTAGTCGTTATGGGTCACACCGAGCTTCTTGGGTATTCTGTTAAGAATTACCACTATTCAAAGCATATACAGCATAGAGGTTATTACCAGCATAGCACCATTGAAGAGCTAATACTGTGGTTGAGGAAGGGCCCCTAGTGGGCACCTCTGAACCAAGGGCCACGGTACGGTCGCAACCTATTGCTAAGCCACTGTAGACACTAACAACTTGGATACCGCCACTATCTAGCACAGGGGTCAGGAACCTTTTTGGCAGAAAGAGCCATAAACGCCACATATTTTAAAATGTAATTCAGTGAGAAACATACAATATATTTCAAACTGGGACAGTAGGGTTCACTTCCCCGTTGCCATGGTGATGTGTATACAGTTGATCCGCTGGGCAGGGGAAGTGTCAGACACGTCTTTAGCTTCTTTTGGGTTTCAGCGACAACAGCAATTTCCCCCCAAAAGCCAGACAGGAGAAATACCGATTAATAGCTTCTACAATTAGCTAGCTGACTTGGGGGTGGATTTGCTTTGTAGGATGAAATCCCCGCACTTTGATTGGCCCAATAGACTGCCTGTCACTTGACAGGCAGCCTATTGGACCAGTCTATTGGGCCAAAGTGTGGGGATCTCGTTCTACAAAGTCACTGGACCTGATAGGGTCCAGAGTGAAACTATTGGAGCCGCCGTTTGTTTTGGGGTAGCGTGAGTAAGTCAGTGCAAGCTACAGCAGTAGCATGCACTACTTTGAACATTTTACTTACGCTGCCACACTAAACTGCGCTGCTTGAGCAGTGTAGCATAGTGAATCAACACCTACTGGATTTGTTTGTGAGCCAGATGCAACCTTCAAAAGAGCCATATTTGGCTCCAGAGCCATAGGTTCCCTACCCCTGATCTAGCAGAACTCTCCAGACAGAAAAAAAAATAAAAATGTTTGGGTGTCCCGGGTGCCGACCAAAATAGCAGTGGTTGGGTTTCGCTGCTCTGCTGTACAGCTGTGTGCTGGAGCAGTAGTGCACTGGAGTTTGAATACACTGTAGCCGAACTCCAGGCTTTTTAGATTAATGGGTTGGCCATGGGTGGGTGAATTTCCAGGCTAGGGTTATGAGTAGGTGGGGGGAGGTTAGTGTTAAGCATAGATAGAGAAGGGTTGGTATGTGAATAAGGGTATAAAGTGTGATAGAAGAGCTGTATAATTACCAATAATTAGCAATATATTACTATTGGGTTAGTAGAATATTGGTAATTATACAATCTGTATAACTTGGTGCGTGTCTGCCTGCCTGCCTACCTACCTACATACACAATGCATTGCTGCCACTGAATATCTTTTCCAGCTACCTACATACACACAATGCAGTGCAATGCTGCCACTGAAGATCTCTTCCAGCAAATGTGATCAACCAACTTCAGGTGAAAATCTGGCAGTGATTCCTAACAGAAGTGAATTGGCTGGATAACAGCAGAGAAAAAAAAAAAAAAAAAATTATTAGTGTTTGGCCACCGAGGGAGCAGACTACTACAGGGGACTGGAGTAAGTACCAGGCAAGTAAAAATCTTTTCCTAGCATTTGTCTCAGGTACATTAAAGGGGCGCTATGGCGAATTACTGTTTAAATTAATGCAGCATAAAATTAAGCCATCATGCAAAAGAAGCTGCAATAAAAAAAAAAAAGCTTTAGTTTCAGAAAAATAAACAGAACTGCTTGCTCAATCACTTTAGCTTTCAGTAGCCCGTCATTTGCATGTTATGCGTCGGACTAAACAGACCAGTACATTCATCGCAGGGGAACATCTGGTATGACTGTTTATTTCAGATCTCACCTCCCTGTCACCTGGTTGTTTTTAGTTTGTCCGCACTCACGAGCCAGCCGAGCCGCCCGCTATAAACAGTTGTAAAGCTACGCTTCATCACAGCGTATACTGAAGCCATGAAGGACCCCTGCGATCTGTCAGGCAATAAATCAGCCACCTTACCTCGGTTATCTATCTGCCCCCCTCCCCGTGTTGATAGCAAACTAGCGTAGTATCTGCTGTACAGATCAAAGGTGGCAGATCTGTATATTGTACAGCACTAGCGCCTTAATGTAATTTAAACAACATAGACTGTCTATTAGGAAGATGTAATTGTAGTAGTCTTAAAAAACATATGTAATGAATATGTATTTACGTGTGTGTATATACATACTCATTACATATGTTTTTCAAGACTTCTACAATTACATCTTCCTAATAGACAGTCTACATGCTGTACAATATACAGATCTGCCACCTTTGATCTTTACAGCAGATACTACGCTAGTTTCCTATCAACACAGGGGGAGGGGGGGGGCAGATAGATAGCCGAGATAAGGTGGCTGATTTATTGCATGACAGATCGCAGGGGTCCTTCATGGCTTCAGTATACGCTGTGATGAAGCGTAGCTTTACAACTGTTTATAGCGGGCGGCTCGGCTGGCTCGTGAGTGCGGACAAACTAAAAACAACCAGGTGACAGGGAGGTGAGATCTGAAAAAAAACAAACAGTCATACCAGATGTTCCCCTGCGATGAACGTACTGGTCTGTTTAGTCCGACGCATAACATGCAAATGACGGGCTACTGAAAGCTAAAGTGATTGAGCAAGCAGCTCTGTTTATTTTTCTGAAACTAAAGCTTTTTTATTGCAGCTTCTTTTGCATGATGGCTTAATTTTATGCTGCATTAATTTAAACAGTAATTCGCCATAGCGCCCCTTTAAGTAAGCAATGCTGCATTCTGAAAGGTTACCCAAGTCCAGTTCCTTTCACTCAAGCAATTCAAGTGCAATTTTGGAGAAGAGTGCTGCATGGGTCCCTAGGTGAAAATAATTACCCAATGCCAACATCAGTGGCAGGAGTCATTTTCAGAATTATCCTTGTAAGCAGATTTATTTTATTTATTTATTTTTTTAAAGCAAATTTGTACCAAAAAGGTTGTATATCAATTTAACTGACAAAAGAGGGTTTATGAATAAAAGTCTATTCTAGTAGAGCACGGGCTGGGTGTAGTTTCCTTATGCAATACTTCCTATAAAAAGAAACTTCCTCAAAGTTAAAATTTGTACATATAGAGATAAAGATTTCAGAAGCTTCCTTATAAATATAAATCTTGGATGAACCAGAGCAACTTCTCATTAGCTAATCAAACTAGTCCATTAGTGTATTTGTATGAGTAAATTACAGCAAGGGACAGATTGCTGTGGGCGTTCTGGCCCGGCATGCATGCTGCATGTAAATAACATGTCTTGTAAATATCCCAGGGCAATTTTCCACTAACCACATTTTACTACACACTGGCTATAGAAGATCAGTACATTCTATTATACAACCACATAGAATCAATGACCAGTCAATGCTACAAACCCAACTACAGCTTACATTAAGAGTACATACTGCACCTTACATAGAGGAAAAAACCCATCATACTCTACTTGCATAAGTGACATGAAAAAGTAATTCTGACCAAATTGAGTTTCATAAAAATGTAAGAAATAAACTGAAACAAGGTACTGGCTATATTATTATTATTATATAAAGCGTCACCATATTCCGTGGCGCTGTACAATTTAAGAAAACAAACAAGGGATACATAATGATACAGACAATAATATACATCAAATATGAACACTGATACAAGATACAGCACTGCTGATTACAATTTGATTTAACATGATGATTAAAATGTATAAATGTCTAACAGTGTGCAAGCAATTAAATTAATAATATTCCATGACACAAAAGGGTGAGAGCCCTGCCCTTGCGAGCTTACAATCTAAAGGAATGGGGTGGAAACAAGAGGTGGGGAAGTATACAGTATATGTACAAGCAGTGCGTAATTAGGTTATTTAGTGGGTGCATGGCCTAAGCTAGAGAATATGCTTGTCGGAAAAGGTGGGTTTTGAGGGAGCGTTTAAAGATTTCAAAGGTGGGACAGTGGCGGATGCGTTGTGGAAGGGCATTCCAGAGGAGGGGTGAGGCACGTGAGAAGTCTTGTACACGTGAATGTGAGGAGGTAATTGTAGAAGAGGATAAAAGAAGCTCGTGTGCAGATCTAAGATTGCGGTTGGGTCGGTATCTGGAGACTAGTGAGGAGATGTACAGGGGAGAGAGATTGTGGAGAGCTTTGTAGGTTAGGGTTAAGAGTTTGAACTGAATCCTCTCATTAATTGGTAGCCAGTGAAGATCTTGACAGAGAGGATCAGCAGAGGAAGAGCGAGAAGATAGATGAATGGCATATACGGTTTTAAATGAATATCTTATTTCACTTTTCTGGAAATGGGGCAAAACATTGTGTGATCCCACTTGAGGGATGCGATTTTCTAAAAAGCCCCCATTGCACTACATTTGCCAAGAGCTTTTCAATCCCAAGTGCTTAGAATAGTGCTGCTAGCAGGCCCCAGGCCTTTAAACATTTCTATAGTATGAGGACTACCGAAAAGAAAAAAAAAAAAAAAGGAGTGAACAAAATTAAAACCATGACTACATTCATGTGAACGCTGGAGACAATATTCAGGCCTCCACCCACACTATTCTTCCACAGCAACCGCATGTAAAGTTGTATGCCCTTTTTGGCTTTGCAGGAGTTGATACATTACAAGCCTAATATGGGCCCGTTTCCACTACACACAGATTGGATGCAGAAAAACTGACTCCAATGAATGCCTATGGGCCTGTTTCCACTAACCGCGATTTTTCTGATGCAGGATTTTCCCATAGGCATTCATTGGAGTTAGTTTTTATGCATCCATTCTATGTGTAGTGGAAATAGGCCCTAAACTTGTGTATATGGTTAACTACAGTGGTTTGCAAAAGTATTCGGCTCCCTTGAAGTTCTCCACATTGTCCTATTACTGCCACAAACGAATCAATTTTATTGGAATTCCATGTGAAAGACCAATACAAAGTGGTGTACACGTGAGAAGTGGAACTAAACTCATACATGATTCCAAACATTTTTTACAAATAAGTAACTGCAAAGTGGGGTGTGCGCAATTATTCAGCCCCCTTTGGTCTGAGTGCATGCAGTCAGTTGCCCATAGACATTGCCTGATGAGTGCTAATGACTAAATAGAGTGCACCTGTGTAATCTAATGTCAGTACAAATACAGCTGCTCTGTGACGGCCTCAGAGATTGTCAACGAATATTGGGAGCAACAGCACCGTGAAGTCCAAAGAACACACCAGACAGGTCAGGGATAAAGTTATTGAGAAATGTAAATTAGGCTTAGGCTACAAAAAGACTTCCAAAGCCTTGAACATCCCACAGAGCACTGTTCAAGCAATCATTTAGAAATGGAGGGAGTATGGCACAACTGTAAACCTACCAAGACAAGGCCGTCCACCTAAACTCACAAGCCGGACAAGGAGAGCACTGATCTGAAATGCAGTCAAGAGGCCCACAGTGACTCTGGACAGAGCTGCAGAGATCTACAGCTCAAGTGGGGGAATCTGTCCATAGGACAACTATTAGTCGTGCACTGCACAAAGTTGGCCTTTATGGAAGAGTGGCAAGAAGAAAGCCATTGTTAACAGAAAAGCATGAGAAGTCCCGTTTGCAGTTTGCCACAAGCCATGTGGGGGACACAGCAAACATGTGGAAGAAGGTGCTCTGGTCAGATGCGACCAAAATGCAAAACGCTATGTGTGGCGGAAAACTAACACTGCACATCACTCTGAACACACCATCCCCACTGTCAAATATGGTGGTAGCAGCATCAGGTTCTGGGGGTGCTTCTCTTCAGCAGGCACAGGGAAGCTGGTCAGAGTTGATGGGAAGATGGATGGAGCCAAATACAGGGCAATCTTAGGAGAAAACCTATTGGAGTCTGCAAAACACTGGGGCGGAGGTTCACCTTCCAGCAGGACAACGACTCTAAACATAAAGCCAGGGCAACAATGGAATGGCTTAAAATAAAACATATCCATATATTAGAATGGCCCACTCAAAGTCCAGATCTAAAAATCGGATCCAAATCAAGAATCTGTGGCAAGATCTGAAAACTGCTGTTCACAAACGCTGTCCATCTAATCTGACTGAGCTGGAGTTGTTTTGCGAAGAAGAATGAGCAAGGATTTTAATCTCTAGATGTGCAAAGCTGGTAGAGACATACCCTAAAAGACTAGCAGCTGTAATTGCAGCAAAAGGTGATTGTACAAAGTATTGACTCAGGGGGCTGAATAATTCGGCCACAAGACTTAATTCCCAAGTACTATAAACAGTATACGGAAGTATTAAGTGCAACTACTTTACTTTCACTTTGTAAAGGAATACCGGCATCTTGCTGACGCTGGCTTTCATTCATTACAGGCACTGTGATCGGGATGGAGGACAAGCTGTTCCTAACTTTCAGTAGGGAGTAGCGTTCCCTGTACAAAAAGATAATTTACTGGAGGGAAAAGTCGCATTGCACTTTATGCCTGTAGTGAGACGCATACAGTGAAAACAGTATACAGAAATTATGCTTCACTGCAAGCGGTAATACAGTACAGCAGTACATGCATAGTGTTGTTACCAAAGGATCCAGCACACTGTAATGGTATGGTCACATCTATGCGTTAGCAGTGCAATCTAATTGCATTGTGATAGGAATGATAGCAAAGTTCCTGTTACCCGGAATTCAGGCAAATCGGAAATCTCACCTAAGTTGCATGCCTGTGCAATAACAGGGACTGCACTTTTGGGGTTTTTCCTAAATCAGAGGTTTAACCACTTCAGCCTACAGGCGTTTCACCTTCAGGACAGAAGCAGTTTTCCCCTGTCAGCGCACCTCCCATTCATTCACCAAATACTACTCATCACACGTAAATAATCTATATCTTGTTTTCAGTAATTTCTTAAAGAGACACTGAAGCGAGAATAAATCTCGCTTCTTGTCTCATAATCAGCAGGGGCATATGTGCCCCTGCTAAAATGCCGCTATCCCGAGGCTAAACGAGGGTCCCTGACCCCCCAACACCCCCCTGCAAAATCAACGACCGACTTGGTCGTAGATTTTGCTGCTGTTCAGGCAGGGCTAACGGCTGCAGCCCTGCCTCTCAGCGCCGTCTATCAGCAGCGCATCGCCGCCTCTCCCCCGTGCCTCTCAGTGAAGGAAGACTGAGAGGGGTGGAAGAGAGGCGGAGATACGCGCTGACAGACACGCGTGAGGCAGGGCTGTGGCAGTTAGCCCTGCCTGAATCCGGAAGAGGGGATGCACTGCTCGGAGGGGATTTTGGGGGGTAAGGGACCCCCGTTTAGCTGCGGGATAGCGGCGTTTTAGCAGGGGCACATATGCCCCTGCTGACTATGAGGTCTGAAGCAAGATTTATTCTAATTTTACATGCAAATAGACACCAGAAAAAAAAAAAAAGCCATTTCTCTGATTCCATTCACCTAGTTTTAAAATAAGCAATGCTACTATAAATAAAACCCACCCATTTTATTTGCCTATTAGTCCCAGCTATCACAACATTAAAATTATGTTCCTTGTACAATGTATAGCATCATTATGTGGAAATAAAAAGGTTTTTTTTTTCCCGTTTTGTTTTTGTGTCCCACCAACTGTTTTTTTTTTACTCCCCCCCCCCCCCCCCTCCCCTTCATTTATTTGCATGGTAACTGGGGTGTGGGTTGAGGGGCTTTGGAAGGTGTTAAGCACATTTCCTTTAAAGAGAAACTCCAACCAATAATTGAACTTTATCCCAATCAGTAGCTGATACCCCCTTTTACATGAGAAATAGAATGATTTTCACAAACAGACCATCAGGGGGCGCTGTGTGACTAATTTTGTGCTGAAACCCCTCCCACAAGAAGCTCTGAGTACCGCGATACTCTGGGCAAACTGCCACAATGTAACAATGTTCACAGACAGGAAATGGCTGTTTAAAGCTGTCTGTAACAGCCAGAGCAGCTAGAAACAGCTACATAACCTGCCCACAGTAACAATGTCACCATGTAATACATGTCAGAATGTGAATCTGGGAGAGGAAAGATTTTACAATGAGCAAACACTGACTAAATCATTTATTATACATAATTATTGTAAAAATGAAGCACTTTTTTATTAAATTATTTTCACTGGAGTTCCTCTTTAAAGAACTTACAATGCGAGAATTGAAATAAATAAATATCTTGCTTATTTTCCTACTGAGGTCAGGACCCAATCCCTTGGGTCATCTGCATGTGCCCCATCAAATATGGCCGCCAGGTCCTGTCGCACCTGTGCAGTTCTCATAGCTACGAGTGCGGCTGTAGAGCTCTGAGTCCACCTCTAGCCCAGTCATGGCACCCGGCAGTCTTGTGCGATTTACGTCCACGAGACAGCTGGGAGCCACGACAGGGCTGGAGGACTCAGATGCGCATCCACACTCGCAGCTTTGAGAACTGCACAGGCGTGGCAGGACCTGGAATGGCGTCCTCTGTTGCTAAAACATGCAGCCAGGTATTTAACTTTTTTTTCTCGCATTGTAAGTCCTTTAACCCCCTCGGCGTTAGGATTCTTTACGGATTTTAGGGTCTAAAAAGCGGTGTAATTTTTTTGCACCCTTTCAGATCCTAATGCTGGGATTACACCATACAATTTTCTGTTAGATTCTCTAATGCTGGGCATACACGGTACGTTTTCTACCGTGTAACGAGCCGCTGATGGCTCAATTGATAATTTCCGACGCGTCCGATACCCCACCGTATCGATTCCGCGCTCGATACCGGCGGGCAGGGCAAAAGAAGAAACGAGCGGAAGGTAAGGAAGCGCCCGCAGGGACGAGCGGGAATCGAGCCAGCGGCTTCATTACACAGTAAAAAACGTACCGTGTATGCCCAGCATTAGTTCAACATGTTGGAAATGTATCTATCTGCTGAGCAATTAGGCATTGTTCTACTCAGCAGGAGATGACCAGAAGACAATGCACCAGAGATAATGACCATTCTCTACAGAAAATCTAATTATGCATTCTAATGCTGGGGATACACGGTACGTTTCTGTACCATGTATCGAGCAGCTGATCCGGCCAGCTGATAATATTCAGCTGGTCCGATCACGCTGCTCGGCCCCCACCGGCGGACAATGGCAGGGAATTGAGCAGCTGATAAGAAGCGCCGGCGGGGACGAGCGGTAATCGATCCGTGCGGACCTGTACTCCCAGCATAACAGAAAATCTAACAGAAAAATCTAACAGAAAATTGTATGGTGTAATCCCAGCATTAAACCTGGAAAAAAAAAAAAATATCATGCTGCCAGATCTGCAGCAGTAAAAATAATGCTGCCAGATCTGAAGCAGTTTTTTTATACAATCACTCACCTCCCTGGCTCCAGCGCTGCAGTCATGCCTCCATCCTCGGGGTGGCGCTGCAACTTTAAAGAGAAATTGCCAGCTGTCATGACGACAGCTGGCGGTCTCACCAGGAGGAAGCAGAGCCCTGGAGGAGAGGAAGAAGACAGGCGACCGACATCAGGATTCCCTGGGAGGTATAATTATTTAGTATTTATATAGCGCCGACATCTTCCGCAGCGCTGTACAGAGTATATTGTACTGTCACCAACTGTCCCTCAGAGGGGCTCACAATCGAATCCCTACCATAGTCATATGTCAATGTATGTATCGTGTAGTGTATGTATCAAACTATGGCCAATTTACTTATCTGTATGTTTTGGGGATGTGGGAGGAAACCAGAGTACCCGGAGGAAACCCATGCAGACACGGGGAGAACATACAAACTCCTTGCAGATGTTGAACTGGCTGGGATGTATGGGAGGTATGTAAACCGCCCGCTGGGCGCACTGCTCTGCACACAGGCTCCCGCGGCTACCCCAAGCAAAGGTCAGGATTACCGCTCTTAGCTGCGGTTTTCCGCCCCCACCCCAGCTCGGGATTACCGCCAAGGAGGATAATGAAAAAAAAATCTATTTTGTAATTTAACTTTTTGCCACTAGATGGCGCTATAAATTTCTTCATTCATTCCTGTACTTTATTACAAATGGACATGGCCCCTGATCGGGGTCATGTCCATTCATTGCAGGCACTGAAATAGGGGTTCCGGGAAGCTCTGCTTCCCTTCCCCAATTGCCGAAATGGAAAACAGTGTGGGAGCGCAGGGCCGCAACCCCGCGGGTACTGCCACTTAAACACTGGACGAGAATACACATCCAGTTAGACTTTAGTGCCTATCTGGACATGAATACTTGTCCAGGTAGGCTTAAGTGGTTAAAAAGATTTTTCTGAAAAGGAGAAAGCTTATCAAGTATAGCAGTTGTAAAAAATGAAATACAATCACTTACTTATGGGCATGAGAACTAAACTTGGAATGGACTTATGTACAGTACGCAATGTATTTCCACTACAATAAAGTGTGTCAATGACTACGACAATCTAGAACGTCTTGGATCTATCCCAGCATGAGAGAATCTGATCCTTTATGGGCCCATTTCCATTAAATGTGAATTAGTGTCGACTTGCTGCCACTAATAAAAAAAATTAGCAGTTACGTATGTAAATTCGCACATAAAAACCAGACATATAAGCAAGTCAATTATCATGCAATTTCGTGTCTAATAAACATGTGAATTTGCATGCAGTTGCATTAGGAACTATAACCGATTGCAATTCCTGTCTTTTGGGTACAGGTAGATGGCATTTTAAATTGTGAGCAACGCTATGCCCAAGAGCTTAATATATGTGAAAAAATAAAGATTACCGTATTTTTTGGACCAAGTCCTTCTCTGCCACATGTGCCCTTGTCTTTCTCTGCCCAAGTGTCCTGCTGTCTGTTGTGCCCACACGTACGTGTCTTGTGCCTTCCCAGTAGGTAAAATACTTACGAAGTCAGGGGTGGAGTCCCGCGACGAGCTGCTGTTCAGAGGCGATCCACGGGGCAGCTCCAGCTTAACCTTGCTTCTGGCTGTGCAGCCAGACAGGGAGTGCTGCCAGATCTTCATCCAATCACCGACGCCTACCGTTATTTCAGGATGCAATGGTCCCGCAGGCAGGATCAGGCTCAGTCATTGGGTCAATTACTGAACTCGCAGAGATTATTCTAAATCAGCTTTATAATAATAACAAATTATTTGTATTTTTTTCCATTTATTCCTTACTTGTAAGTGAGCCCATCTGAATTTACAAATAGTTGTTGGGCAGTGAGTCCATCTTCTGGAACATATCCAGTACCTCCACTAATCAAGTAGTCTGCCATACTGTAAGAAAAAAAAAAAATCAATTAAAATATAGAGTTTTCATGGAACAAAAAAGATAAAACACAGTAAAAAGATACTATCAAATGACGAACCATAATAATGAGCTCAAACAAACCTTTGATTCAGAAGCCTAATGTTGCTGCCTACTCTGGAGGAATTTCAACCCATCCCCAGTTTAAGAGTTAAGCATGGGGGGGGGGGGCTCATTAAGGTTAGGCATTAGGCAAGATTAGAGGAAGTGCTATGTGTGAGAATAGGGTTAAGCTTTAGCTGTCTGACTTGAGCATGCCAAGTATTGTTTGATGTAAATTATTTTTGAGGCTGTGGTGGTCTTGTGCGTACCGTGTTTTTGCCATTTTACACTGACAAAGCCTCCTAGAGGTGAAACATGTTGGTTGTTGTCACATTGCATGTGCACCAATTATGTTAATTATTTTATGCTGTGTTTACACCATACAATTTTCTGTTAGATTCTTCTGTTAGAATGCATAATTAGATTAATTTTCTGTATAGAATGGTCATCTTCTCTGGTGCATTGTCTTCTGTTTATCTCCTGCTGAGTAGAACAATGCCTAATTGCTCGGCAGATAGATCGTTAGATACATTTTCAACATGTTGAACTTTATCTGGCAGGTAAATCTAACAGAAAATTGTATGGTGTAAACCCAGCATAATGCTGGGGATACACTGTACGTTTCTGTACTGTGTATCGACCAGCTGATCCGGCCAGCTGATATTATTCAGCTGGCCCGATCAAGCCGCTCGACTCCCACCGGCGGACAATGGCAGGGAATTGAGCGGCTGATAAGGACGAGCGGGAATCGATCCGCACGGACGCGGCTGGAGTCGACCCGTCTATGCCCGGTATTAGGCCTTGGCCCTCTCCCCCTCAGTATTATATGCCTCTGAGACATAGTACCAAACTCGGAGAATTACATTGGCAGAGCAGAGTTGGTCATTTCTATGGTCCATTTCCGGGTAGGAACACACTAGGCAAAAACGCGTTGCGGAAAACACAGCGAAAACGCATAAAATGTAAGTCAATAGGCCGGATGAAAAAAAAAAAAAAAAAAAAAAAAAAGTGTATGTGTTTGCATTCTGCAATGGGTTTTTAAAAATGCTGGTCTTGCGGCATATTGTTTAAAAACGCATCTAAAACACACATAATTAAAGTCAATGGTGACACAGAGGTATTGTGTTTAAGTGCATTTTTTATGCGGGTTTTTTTTCCCCCTTTATGTGTTTTTTTTTCAGTTTATTTTTTTTTTTTATTTCAAACTTCCTGTTGACTTCCTAGTGATTTGCATAAAAAAAAAAAAAAAAAATAAAACACATGCAAAACGCATACGCGATTTGTATATGCGAACCGCAAACGCAAGAAAAACACACAAAACTGCAAGAAAAAAAAACGCACACGCACAGAAAATGCACTATAAACACGCAAACATGCAGCAAAACACTAACTTTACCGCACAGTAGTATGTAGTGTGTTGCTACCCTCCGTGGAGTACTTTAGATTTTAGAAACAAAAGGTGGTCAACAATTACACCTTTCTTCATACTAGTCTACCACTGAGGGGCAGTAATATGTATATACTTTGTGGGATATGTGCCTTTTAACATTTTATGATCTTTACTAAAATGTTATGTTATACCAGTGTCTTTAGGACCGCATATCTCAAATTGGCAGAAGCCAAGTGAACAGAACTGCAATTACACCCCTATGAGTGTGGCAAACTCCAGATTTTTATTTTTTTAATTTTTCATCATCTTGAACAGGTATCAGCAGAAATTTGATTGAAGCTCTATTACACCACTACACTGCTAGCTTAGTGCCACTATGCAAATCCATGTTGATAGTATATAGACAGCCTCTACTTACAAGCTACATGTCTGAAATACAAAGATGTCTACATGGGCAAAATATATAACACTGCTTTATGACATAATTTTGTTGTTACATGTTACCGGCCGGAAGATGTAGATGAAGAGGTGCTCAGTTCACAGTGGTGCACTGTAACAATGAAGAATACTTTTCATTGACTGCTTCACTGTATGTGATGCCTACATCTAACATGGATTCCGGTAACACGCGGATAATGTGCAGGGCCGTTTTCCCATTGCGTTCCTACCATCACAGGAACGCAATGCAACTCCCACTGTGAACCTAGTCCCAAGATATTTTCCCAAACAGGGATCGAAGGGATAATCACAGAAATTACTCATCAATTATGCTAAAAATTGCTTCTATGCAGTATTGAAAAAAAAATTACTGTGATACTCTAATGCTGATCTTTCAATGGGAGTAAAGTTAGATTATTGGCCAAGATGCATGCATGGCGACCCCTCAATGCACCCAGCCAGAATCGTGATAGACCTTTGAACAGGCGGTAAAGAGATAGCACCCCTCTAAGGGGTCATCTGCGCACGACCGCATGTCACTTTTTTTTGCCGCCAGGTGACACCATTTAACGATGATGTACATGGGGTTACAAATGCTGCCATATGGCTGCATGAAATAGTGGACAAAAGGCGCTCGTAGCTGGCAGCTTGAACTGCTTAACAAGTGCATAGTTCAGCTTCCTGTGTGTAAGAAGTTGGTTCATACATATACACTATATTAAAGTGTTCCCGAGTGTTGCTGAGCCCTCTCCACACCGGGGCTGCGCAGCTCTTCTTCCTAAAGTGTGGACGCATGAGCCCTCCCACGCATGCGCTGTACCATGGAGCCTGCAGCTCTGGCTTCCTGCACGTGTGGGCAGGCTGGGTCAGCTATTACACGGCCCTGCTGCAGGAATTCGAACTCAGCAACGGGTGGGGAATTCAGAGCTGGGAGGGAAACTTCAATAGGATCCTGAGGCTTCCCTCTCTTTAAGTATGCATCCATGTATCTAATTTTGTAATTGAGCTTTGGCTGTTATTCGGCCAGTATTTAATGTGTGTATGGTGGCCCCAATATGTCGGCATGAGATCTTGAATGCCAGATCATCTCACCAGTGTTCTCCCCTTTGCCCTGCCACCATGGCGACAGACTAGCAATTTGTTTGTACAGCATCAGCCCCAAACTACTGTCAAGCAACGTTAATGTCAAGTGTGTACAAAGCATAAAGACGCAATTACCTGTTAGATCGACAGGTCGACACAGATAAGACATGCAACCTATCAATCTAATGTGAAATAGCATGTATACCAGGCACAACTCTTCAAGAGCAATCCAACCACCATTTTTTGTCAGTGCAAAAAAAAAAAAAAAAGTGTGCAACTTTTGATTCTATGACTGAAGCAGTTTAACGATAGAAAATGTTCTCAAAACATTTTGGTAAAAATTGTGTGCTAGCCGACAAGGTATAAAACTTGTGGTTTTATCAGTTGCACTGAAATCTATCAAAACTGAGTGTGCAGGAACATTCAGCTTGGCATATCCATTCATAGCTAACCCGAGTATGCCTAGCTTTACACAGCCAGTTGGAGAACTGGGTACATTTGAACAGATTACAGGTTAAATACCATTATTTGTCACGTTAGTGCAAAATATTTACCCTAGATTCAGGAAATAAAAGAGAATCAGTTTTCCCATAATTATAACTGAGAAGACCACATGTAGTACCCACATAGCAGCACACTAACTGCCACCAATTCTATGGTTCTGATTGGAAATTAAACCCTTATAGTAACTGCTTGTTGATAGGACCACTCCAGTGAAAAAAGTAAGCAGTTAAAATCTGACAGAACCGACAGATTTTGGACCTGTCCATCTCCTCAAGGGGGATTCTCAAGGTCTTCTTTGTTTTCAAAAGCATTTCCTCAATGGCAGTTGCTCAGTCTGACAAAATATTATGCAAGTGAGTAGGGAGGCTGGTTGGTATATTACGGTTTTGGCAGTAAAACTGCCATTCAGGAAATGCTTTTGAAAACAAAGAAAACCCAGAGAATCCCCCATGAGGAGATGGACTACTCCAACACCTGTTGGTTCTGTCAGATGTTAACAACTTACTTTCTTTGATGGAGTGGTTCTTTAAGAAGCCCATACATCTATCAATGTATGGGCAAATTTTACCAAGAGACAAAGGTTTGTCTGATCAAATATAATTGGATAGAGATCTGTTGGCTACAGGACGATTTTCAATCGATCTCAGCATGAAGTCTTTCAGGATGCCGTCTCACCACCCCATCTCCCCAAATGTTAGATGTCACCAGTGCCCGTACATGTAGGTACTTTACCTGTTTGCTGCCCTCGCACATCTGCGCTGTACTTTTACATTTGCGTCTCACGTGACTACCGGCCTATAGTCACATGGGACATCACAGTCACACCCCACATGCTAAACGCAGGTAGTTATGTGGTACACAAACATGGAACTACGGAGGAGACTCGAGGGCAGCAGACAGGTAAAGTATTTACATGCACAGGCCCTGGGGGTAATCTACCACTTCAGGCCTCTTTCACAGTGGGACGTTAAAGTCGCACAGTATAAAAAATTATAACGCAGACTAACGCACAGCAATACAAAGTCTGTGCGACATTCACAGTGCACACGTTGCGTTGTGTGTAACGTGTAGCAATATTTAGAAAGTGCTGCATGCTGTGCATTTAGCAATAAATTTGCTGCGTTATGTGTGCTGCACATGCTCAGTAATTTTTGTTTTATTAAATGTAACGCATGCACCTTTTTCGTTCCATCAGTATGCAACAAAAACGTTGCATCAAGAGACACTACGCAGTGCAAAATAACATCCAATTTCATAACCTACATGCGCTGCACTAGAGGCACATTGTGCGACTTTAACGTCGCATCAAACGCAACATCCCACTGTGAACGAGACCTTAGGGGGCAGCAACCGGCGATTACATCGCGGTAATCGCAATATACCACCCCATTACCATCAAGCACCCGATCTATCACGTCTGCCTGAGATTTCCCAGTACATTTGATCGATATAGTTGAATCAATCAGGCATGCTTGTGGCTGTTATGATTTTAAACCAATTCGATAATCAAATCAGATGGTCATTCGGCCGCAAAACTGACAGGTGTATAATGTATGCACTGTGTCATACAATTCGCAAAAACGAAGCGCATCCATTAGCATCTGACTGACCATCTCCGAGTGACAAATGTAAATGACCCGATCAGAGCTACAGAGCGTATGAATCACAGGCACATGGCGGCTCACATTCCCTCCCCTCCGGTGATAGGAGAAGACAGTGAGGCACCATGTCAGGTATGAGTGATAGCAGTGAGGCAACATGAGATCGGGGCGGCAGGCCTGCTGCTCTCCCCTGTAGGATGGTCAGGTAGACACACAATGGCAGCACAATATCACATATACATACATGTAGCTATCCCTCCTCCGCTCGTGCTGCTCACTGGCTCTATCCCCGGGAGGGGACGCTTGCTGCTTGCCTGGCGCACAGCTGGACGTCTCTCGCTCGCCGCCCTGTGTCTGCACCGACACTACCGAGCTCTACAGGAGAATAACGGCCTGAGACAACACGGCGACGGAACATAAGCCGTCACCCTGTAGGCGGGACTGTCAAGCATGAAACCACGCCTTCCACATCACTGCCTCGCCCACTGCTCTGGAGATCGCGTGTAGACGAGCATCCTGTCATATAATAACTGGCAGCCCGCCCTTCACGCAGAGCAGGCGCAGTGTACAGTCCAGAGGGCAGGAAGGGGATCCACGTGGGAAGCGGAAGCAAACAGCAACACGTGGGCACTGGGCACAGACTATGCCTATGTAGTGTGGTAATGCCGCCTACTGCCTTCTCCAGCATCGCTATACAGAACAGTTGCAGGCTCAGCGGTGTATGCTCGTGACACCGCATGCTTCCTCCTCACTATGACAACATAATGCTACTGATATCTACTGATGAGATGATAGTGGTGTACGCACATGCCACGTATACATCTGAGACCAGATGCACGGAACAGCTAAAGATATAACACGCGTCACCAATGGCAAATCCGCGCAATGAGCAAGTCTAGCTATAGCAGCTGTCGTCTGCTATTTTGACAGTTGATCAGCCGCATTGCAAATGTAGGTAGAGGGATATATATCACTAGCTAGCTCAATTGGCAGAGGCAAACTAACAAAGTAAACAGAACGACAGCACACATCCAGATAAAAATCCAACTTTATTTTTCATTTTAACAATGTTGGAATAAAGTTGGACCTATATCTGGATGTGCGTTGCTGCTCTGTTTAATTTTTATAGGGGCGCAGCAGCATTGCATAGGTTGGCACTGAATGTATAATAGTCATAGAGCCCAGCTGGAAATACACTGAGGGCCCGTTTCCACTATCGCGAATCCGCATGCGTTGCCCGCATGCGGATTCGCACAGTCAGTACAAGTGGATGGGACTGTTTCCACTTGTGCGTTTCCCCGCACGTTTTTCTGTGCAGAAATCTGCAGGGTAGGGCCCTCAGAATTCGCCTGCGTGTGGAATGCAGGCGAATTGCACGCGTTTTCCCCATGCGTTTTTGCCGCGATTTCGCATGCGATTTCGCATAGGTATTAATGTTAATTTACACAGGCAGTGACATGGTTAAATTCGCATACAGCCTTACCTATGCGAAATCGCGGCAAAAAACGCATGCGGAATTGCACCCGCATGCGATTTGCCTGCGGTGATTCGCCGGCGATTCCGCAACGCTATAGTGGAAACGGGCCCTGAACCAAGCCAGGTGCAGCCCTTTCTAGAATGGTTCCAACATGTAATGAGTCTGCCCTGCAGTCTGGTCACTTCCTGGCCACTAGTACGGATGGCATCCAATCTGCAGTAGAATAGGTTCAGACTAGGGCAGTGCCTAGGCTATGTTGCTCCCAGGGCAAGGGTGGAAACATTGCATCCCCCTAGACTCAAATATACTATAAGCAAAGCAGCATTGTGCAGCCTCCAGTATTGGTTAGCCAGTGATGTATAGCCAGATGTAACTCCCAAGAATAGTTAGCAAGGTATAGGTAGCCAGGTATAGGTACCTCCAATATAGGTAGCCTGGTATAGGTACCCACATCAAAGGTATCCAGGTATAGGTGCTCCTTGTATAGGTAGCCAGGTATACATTTCCCCAGTACACAGGGCCGGAGCTACCATAGGAAAAAATGGGCAATTGCCCCAGAGCCTGTAGGGGCCCCCAAGTTGTCCCTCCCCCATCTTAACTGTTGCTCCCCAGAGACTCTGCAGAGTCTGTTAAGTTGGGATGTGATTGGGGGAGGGTCAGCAGCCAACTCTTGAGCCCAGGAGAATAATTAGGCTGCAACAAAGGGCCTCTAATGACGCTTTTTGGTTGGGGGGTGTCTGTTGGGGGGCCCCCAGGCTAATTTTGCCCTAGGGCCCAATTGTTACTTGAACCGGCCCTGCCAGTACAGGGAGTGCAGAATTATTAGGCAAGTTGTATTTTTGAGGAATAATTTTATTATTGAACAACAACCATGTTCTCAATGAACCCAAAAAACTCATTAATATCAAAGCTGAATATTTTCGAAAGTAGTTTTTAGTTTTAGCTAATTTAGGGGGATATCTGTGTGTGCAGATGACTATTACTGTGCATAATTATTAGGCAACTTAAAGAGACACTGTAACATCAAAAATATCCCTTGGGGGGGTACTCACCTCGGGTGGGGGAAGCCTCGGGATCCTAATGAGGCTTCCCACGCCGTCCTCTGTCCCACGGGGTCTCGCTGCAGCCCTCCGAACAGTCCGGCAACAGACCCGACTGTCAATTCAATATTTACCTTTGCTGGCTCCAGCGGGGGTGCTGTGGCTACTTTCGACTCTGAAGTAGACGGAAATACCCGATCTCAGTCGGGTCTGCTCTACTGCGCAGGCGCCGGAGACTTGCGCCTGCGCAGTAGAGCAGACCCGACGGCGATCGGGTATTTCCGCCTACTTCGGAGCCGACAGCCGTCAGAGCGCCTGCGCAGGAGCCGGGAAGGTAAAAATTTACGTCGACCCTGTACGGAGGGCTGCAGCGGGACCCCCGAGGGACGGAGGATGGCGTGGGAAGCCTCATTAGGATCCTGAGGCTTCCCCCACCCGAGGTGAGTACCCCCCAGGGGACGTTTTGACGTTACAGATTCTCTTTCACAAAAAGCAAATATATACCCTTTTCAATTATTTATTTTTACCAGTGAAACCAATATAACATCTCAACATTCACAAATATAAATTTCTGACATTCAAAAACAAAAACAAATCAGTGACCAATATAGCCACCTTTCTTTGCAAGGACACTCAAAAGCCTGCCATCCATGGATTCTGTCAGTGTTTTGATCTGTTCACCACCAACATTGCGTGCAGCAGCAACCACAGCCTCCCAGACTGTTCAGAGAGGTGTACTGTTTTCCCTCCTTGTAAATCTCACATTTTATGATGGACCACAGTTTCTCAATGGGGTTCAGATCAGGTGAACAAGGAGGCCATGTCATTCGTTTTTCTTTTATACCCTTTCTTGCCAGCCACGCTGTGGAGTACTTGGACGCGTGTGATGGAGCATTGTCCTGCATGAAAATCATGTTTTTCTTGAAGGATGCAGACTTCTTCCTGTACCACTGCTTGAAGAAGGTGTCTTTCAGAAACTGGCAGTAGGACTGGGAGTTGAGCTTGACTGCATCCTCAACCCGAAAAGGCCCCACAAGCTCATCTTTGATGATACCAGCCTAAACCAGGACTCCACCTCCACCTTGCTGGTGTCTGAGTCGGACTGGAGCTCTCTGCCCTTTACCAATCCAGCCACGGGCCCATCAAGACTCACTCTCATTTCATCAGTCCATAAAAGCTTAGAAAAATCAGTCTTGAGATATTTCTTGGCCCAGTCTTGACGTTTCAGCTTGTGTGTCTTGCTCAGTGGTGGTCGTCTTCCAGCCTTTCTTACCTTGGCCATGTCTCTGAGTATTGCACACCTTGTGCTTTTGGGCACTCCAGTGATGTTGCAGCTCTGAAATATGGCCAAACTGGTGGCAAGTGGCATCTTGGCAGCTGCACGCTTGACTTTTCTCAGTTCATGGGCAGTTATTTTGCGCTTTGGCTTTTCCACGTGCTTCTTGCGACCCTGTTGACTATTTTGAATGAAACGCTTGATTGTTCGATGATCATGCTTTAGAAGCTTTGCAATTTTAAGAGTGCTGCATCCCTTTGAAAGATATCTCACTATTTTGGACTTTTCTGAGCCTGTCAAGTCCTTCTTTTGACCCATTTTGCCAAAGGAAAGGAAGTTGCCTAATAACTATGCACACCTGATATAGGGTGTTGATGTCATTAGACCACACCCCTTCTCATTACAGAGATGCACATCACCTAATATGCTTAATTGGTAGTAGGCTTTCAAGCCTATACAGCTTGGAGTAAGACAACATGCATAAAGAGGATGATGTGGTCAAAATACTCATTTGCCTAATAATTCTGCACTCCCTGTATAGATAGCCTGATATAGGTGCCCCCAGGATTACTGCTATATCGCGGGAGGGGGGAGCAGCAAGCACACACAGCCACAGACCCCCTTTAGTGCCCCCTCCAGAAATTAGCACAAAGGAAGCTGCGGACAGGGAACACGGGCTCACCTCTTCCTGGTTCTGTAACGATTGTGGAACTTTCTCCGTGATCAGCACACAACGTGTGCGCTGATACGGCGGAAATCCTCCACAAGCGTATATTTGCAGGAACCCAGCAAAAGGTGCTACGCACCCGTAGAGGGAAATTCCTGTCGGCAGATGGAGCTGAGGAGTGCAGAGGAACCAATCCTCTGTACCTCCACAGATGCCAGACAGGAATTGTACGAAGCGCAGAACCCAATCGCAAGAGAAGCGATTGCGAATGAGAACGAGCAAAGGGACAGGTTGTATGTGTGTGCGCCAATCTAGTCGCCACCTCGCGACAGCTTACACACAACAGCAGATACGAAACGCAACCGCAAGAAAGGCGATTGCCAAAAGTGACACAAGGCAGATCAGAACTGAATACGAGGATAGCAAAGGCACAGCAAATCATACAATGAGGAGATACGGAAAATAACAAACGCTAACTGAACGCGAACACCGCACTCATTCGCAACAGTGCACGCGTTCATGCGCGGTCTCCACGTGATAAGCACAATAGAGACAAGCACGCCTAACTAACCATCGACAGACAAACATGTAACAGAGGACGTGAGCGCTTGCTTAACGGTTACCTCACCGAGCCTCCAGCAAGCGTTCGTAGCTGACAAGACAGACACACGAAAACAAGGACAAGCGAGAGATAGGATAGCACAGCACTAGCGAAAGTGGCTAGCGCGATCCAGGAAGACAGAACAGAAGGATCCACAGCGCTAGCGCAAGATGCTAGTGCGATCCAGGTTCAGAGTAGCAGAACAGAAGGATCCACAGCACTAGTGCTAGGCGAGTGTGATCCAGGCAGACAGAGTAGCAGAACAGAAGGATCCACAGCACTAGTGAAAGTGGCTAGCGCGATCCAGGTACAGAGTAGCAGAACAGGAGGATCCACAGCACTAGCGGAAAGTGGCCAGCGCGATCCAAGGAGACAGAACAGAAGGATGCACATCGCTAGCGCAAGATGCTAGTGCGATCCAAGTGAGACAGATCAGAAGAGATAGCTGGTAGCAACCGCTGCATCAGCTATACTCCAAGAACAGAGATCAGAACCATTTCCTGTCGACCACCGCTGGGACAGGACAATCGCAACAGAACAAACAAACAGATAAGCAATCCTAACTGCACTAAGGAAACCTGCCTAGTGCAGTTTTCCAGGAATTACTCTAAGCTGATCTTCAAACAGAGAGTAAGGCTGACACTCCTCCAGGAGTGTTACACAGGACTAAATCCTTATGACCAGCCAAGCATTGTGGAAAACACATAGTACTTATAGTAAACGCCTCCAATGAATGTGGCCAGGCAATTTGCATGACAACGTATGCAAATTCCTCAGCAAGCACAAGCTGCAAAACTGACAGAAGCTCTTCTTTCCAGAGTCCTGCAGCATGCAAACCTAAACAATGGCCAAAAAGCTGCCTGCCTGCACAGGCAGCCGAGCAGATCATTACAGGTTCCATGCAATGGAGCTCCCAAGTTCTTCTCGGTCTCAGGAAGTAGAGTGAGCATTGAACAGTGCTTGGAGACAGGAGCACGTCGTGAAACTCCATTTCATGGAATCCGGAAGAGGTGAGTCCGTGTTCCCTGCCCCTAGCTTACCTCTACGAAAGTTTGGCACTTTTTTGTTTTTAAAGTTACAGATTTTCTTTACAGCGGCAAAATGCCTTATATCTAATCACTGGAAGGAACTTTATTGTAGAATCCCATATATTCACAAAATGGAGTGTTTAACTGCTAAATTAATGGATACGTTACATATCTATTAGAAAGTCTGGGAAAATTCCCTGTTAAATATTACCTAGCAAGTATTATTATTAGCAGCTATTTGGCCATCTCTACTGGTGAGACAACACTTTGATGCAGAAGATGACATACTTGTAATATTTTCACACTTTATCAATAAAATGCCTTTTAATACTCAGAATAATTTTGACATTACTTTTCACCTACTTTTTGATACTTTTTCAATCGCAGAGAGATGAAAGGTTATTTTAAAAATAAGATGAAAAATTATCTCCTAGGAGAAAACTTTGGAGAAGTGAATTCAATAAGGGCCACTGTATCTGTTAGTGCTGCAAATGCTGACATATATAGCTTGCTAAATAAAGACACGGTTGTCCCGTTAGGGTCTCCATAACACCTAATGAAATGGTGAAACTAAGGGACAAGATTCCAAAACCAATGTTACCCTTACTGGGAACAAAAAATGTAATGGTTAAAAATTGTTGAATTATAGTATTGCTGTAATGGCTATGTGGATGATGCGGATACTTTGTACTTATTCATGTGTAAATTTTTAATTGGTTGTAATAAATTGATGTTTTAACTGGTTGTCGAATGATTTGATTCATCAATCACCTAGCAAGGTTTATGAACAAGAGTTTTTGATTGAACTTATCCCCTTTAAGGTCCCTATTAGCCCCAAAAAAGAAGACTAGTATCTTACAAGGGACACATAAGGGCATTATATGCATACCTCCCAACTTTTTGAGATGAGAAAGAAGGACACTTAAAGGAAAACTTAAGTCAAAAAAAAAAAATGACATTTACTCACCTGGGGCATCCCTCAGCACCCCGAAGCTGGATGGTGCCCTCGCAGCCCCGCTCCGATCGTCCTGTCCCCGCCGGCGGCTACTTCCGGTTCGGCGACAGCCGCCGACAGGCTGGGAACGCGGCTGATTTTCCGCGTTCCCAGCCGCTGCTATCACCCTCTATGCTGCTATAGCGTCTATATATACGCTATAGCAGCATAGAGGGTGATAGCAGCGGCTGGGAACGCGGAAAATCAGCCGCGTTCCCAGCCTGTCGGCGGCTGTCGCCGAACCGGAAGTAGCCGCCGGCGGGGACAGGACGATCGGAGCGGGGCTGCGAGGGCACCATCCAGCTTCGGGGTGCTGAGGGATGCCCCAGGTGAGTAAATGTCATTTTTTTTATTTGACTTAAGTTTTCCTTTAAGCCACGCCCCTAGTCACGCATACCATAATGATTTAATAAGAAAAATATGTTTTATAATTCAAACCACACTGGTCCTTTCTATCTTGGTTAATTTTTGTAAGGATCGGTGTCAGCAAACAGAGAGAATCTGATTATTGGTGATCTGCAGTATCGCCAATAATACAGACGCCACCTGATTATTGATGATCTGCAGAATCACCAATAATACAAGTGTAACTAATCTCCGGACACCCAATACAGTAAATGACAATAACAACAGTAACAATTCACAAGATCGTGGAAATATCTCCACACGGCAATTCCTCAGAGGTGTGGTTACCTCTAAATGGGAACCCCGTGTGTGAGATCCTCAAACCAAGCAAATAGAGGAATCTCGGCCCCTGGCAGTAATCGTCTGCTAGGGCAGGCGTCTCGGAGAGGCAAGCCTCAGAGATAACCCTACAGTGGGAGACGTTCCACTGAAGGGAGAAAGGTCAGACAAGCAGAGGTTCGGCAACAGAGAAGGCGGCAGCAGTACAGAAACGGAAGGCTGATTCAGAGTCGGTAAACAGGCAGGGTCAGCAACTTAAATCAGATAGGCAGAAGTTCAAGAGCGATTAGAGTTAAGAGTAGTCAGGGAGAGCCAGAGTCAAAACACAGGTAAATATACAAATACAATCCTAATCTAAGGTGTGACGTCCTTGGTATCAACATCTAGGAAACTGGACTAAGGTCTGAGCGCTAACACGAATGTATTCACGACAGCAGACAAGGAGCAACTGACATCCAGCTCCTTATATGCTGAGAGTCACTCAGCCAGCCCGCCCAGAAGCCCAGCCAATCTGGAGACCTCTTGAGGTCAGCTGACTGGAGAGTCAGCTGACCCTCCTACGTAGGAGGTAAAAGTCCGCACGCGCGTGCGTGACCCTCTGCCTCTGTGTACCAGAGAGGCCAGGCCCCAGGTCAGCGCACGAACGTGCACTGAAGTCCGCCGGCTGGGTTGCGGGACCCGCCGCCATGTCGCCAGCCGCGGCGGCGGTGTCCCCACTGCTCTGTGCCAGCAGCTCTGCATGTGTGGCGGAAACCGCCGGCTGGGAAGCAGAGACCGCCGCCATGCTGCCCAGCGTGGCGGCGGTGCCTCCGCTAAACCTTACAGTACCCCCCCCCCCTTGAGGAGTGGATTCCGGACACTTCCTACACGGCTTCTCAGGATGTAACTGATGGAACCTCTTCTTTAATTTCTCATGATACATGCGATCCTCTGGTACCCAAGATCTGTCTTCCACACCATACCCCTTCCAGTGGACTAGATACTGCACAGAATTCTGTACCAGACGAGAATCCAAAGTTTTTTTCAACCTCATACTCCGTCTGGCCCTCCACTACCACTGGGGGGGGGGGGGGGAGAGGAATCCACATACGCTGCCGGCTTTAACAGAGAGACATGGAATGACCTCCCACTTCTCATGCTGGCTGGGAGATCAATCACATAAGAGACATCATTGATCTTAATGGCCACCGGATAAGGCCCTATGAACCTGGGACCCAACTTGGTGGATGGTTGTCTGAGAGCCAGATGTCTGGTTGACACCCAAACCATGTCTCCTGGGGCGAAGTGCCACTCAACAGACCGTCTCTTGTCGGCCTGTTTCTTCTGATTCCGAAAAGCTACTCCTAAATTTTTCTTCACCTGTCCCCAAAGCTCCTTCAAAGCCTTCTGCCAATCCTCCAGGGCAGGGAAGGGAGAAGAACACACCGGTAATGGGGAAAATTTAGGAGACCTTCCCGATACAACCTGAAAAGGGGACAACCCCGTAGAAGAGCTTTTCAGGTTGTTGTGCGCAAATTCTGCAAAGGGCAAAAACCTAACCCATTCAGTTTGTGCATCTGCCACATAGCATCTAAGGAATTGTTCCAGTGCCTGATTAACCCTTTCGGTCTGCCCGTTGGTCTGCAGGTGATACCCAGAAGAAAAGGACAGGTTCATACCCAATGTATGGCAAAAGGCCCTCCAAAACTTCGATACAAATTGGACTCCTCTATCAGAAACCACATCATCCGGGATTCTGTGTAACCGGAAGATGTGTTGTACGAAGAGATCAGCTAACTCTTGAGCTGAGGGAAAACCTCAAAGAGGAACAAAATGGGCCATTTTGCTGAACCTGTCTACGATCACCCATATGACAGTCATGCCTTCGAACCTGGGGAGTTCGCCCATGAAGTCCATGGACAGATGGGTCCACGGTTCACTTGGCACTGGCAAGGATTGTAAGGTACCCACCGGAGCCAGGCGAGAAGGTTTGCTCCTGGCGCACACAACACACTCTCTGACAAATTCCTTAAACTCCGAGGCCAATGAAGGCCACCAAACACACCTCATGAGCAGATCTAGAGTGCGGGTGACCTGCGTTCTTATGGGCATGGAATAACTGCATGATCTGTAATCGGAAGGGAAGTGGTACAAAGAGAACCCCTTCCGGTTTCCCTTCTGGGGTATCTAACTGGTAGGTAGCTAATGTGGCTGCCCAATCCTCCCAGGTCTCGACGGCAGCTAGCACCACCTTGCGGGATAGAATGCTCTCGGGAAGTGTAGACTGAGCTGTCTCAGGCTCGAAACATCTGGAGAGCGCATCTGCTTTGACGTTTTTAGAACCTGGAGTGTATGTGATGACAAATCTGAAGCGTGAAAAGAATAAAGACCAGCGGGCCTGTCTGGGAGTAAGCCTTTTGGCCCCCTCAATGTACTCCCAAGTTCTTATGGTCAGTATATACCACAATACGAGCCAATGACGCCATTCTTGGAAAGCTAGCTTGATGGCAAGGAGTTCCCTGTTGCCCACATCGTAGTTTCTTTCAGCAGGGGAGAACCTACGTGAGAAATAGGCACAAGGATGTGTCTTGCCCTGCAGACCCGAGTGTTGAGACAGGACAGCCCCCACCCCAATCTCCGAGGCACCTCCACCATGAAGGGAAGAGTGACATCAACATGTCTCAGTATGGGTGCAGAGCAAAATAATTTTTTCAGGGTATCGAAGGCTGACTGAGCCTCCGATGACCAATGGTATGGGTCAGCCCCCTTCTTGGTAAGACTAGTCAGAGGGGCTACTACCGAAGAAAATCCCTTGATGAATCTCTGGTAGTAGTTAGCAAAACCAAGGAATCTCTGAAGTGCCTTCAAGCCCACCGGTTGTGGCTACTCTAAGACAGCAGAGACCTTTTCTGGATCCATAGAGAGACCTGAAGTCAAAATAATATAACCCAGAAAAGGAATTTGAGTGACCTCAAAGAGACACTTCTCTAGTTTTGCGTACAGAGAATTCTGTCTCAATTTCTTCAATACGAACTTGACATGTTTACGATGCTCTCTAAGGTTGGGAGAGAAAATCAATATGTCATCAAGGTAAACCAACACAAATTTCGCCAGTACCTCCCTGAAGACCTCATTTATTAACTCTTGGAAGACGGCCGGGGCGTTACACAACCCGACGGGCATAACTAGGTACTCGTAATGCCCGTCGGGCGTATTGAAGGCCGTCTTCCACTCGTCACCATCCCTGATGCGCACCAGGTTGTATGCCCCACGTAAGTCCAATTTTGAGAAAATACTGGCATTGGTTATCTGAGCAAAAAGATCATCTATCAGAGGCAAAGGGTAACAATTCTTTACGGTGATCTTGTTTAGACCTCTGTAATCAATACACGGTCTAAGACCACCGTCTTTCTTTTGTACGAAAAAGAATCCGGCCCCGGCCGGTGACCTGGACGGACGGATAAAACCCTTTGCCAGATTTTCCTTAATGTACTCCCGCATGGCCAATTTCTCTGGCCCCGACAAATTATAGAGATGTCCTCTAGGGGGCATACAACCAGATCTTAAGTCTATGGGACAGTCAAAACTCAGATGAGGTGGAAGTTTATCTGCGGACCTAGGGCAGAACACATCAGTAAACTCAGCGTATTGTATCGGACTCCCTTTACCTCTAACTTGGTGGTACAAATATCAATTTTCTCCAGACAATGGCTATGACAATGAGGTGACCAACTGAGCAACTGACCTGAGGCCCAGTCTATCTGCGGGGAATGGAGTTGTAACCATGGCATACCGAGGACAATAGTAGAGGTTGCCATGCGCAGTACAAGAAACTGTAAATTTTCCTTGTGTAGAACGCCTATCGTGCAAGACAACATCGGAGTCTGAGAGAGAGGCTGTCTGTACTGTAACGGGGAGTCATCAATTGTGGTAACTACTACTTGTCGATCCAAAGGGTGTAGTGGAATTCCCAGACCCCTCACAAACTCGTAGTCTATAAAGTTGGCCGCAGACCCTGAGTCTACGAAGGCCTCGGTGCAAGTAGTCAAATTCCCCCAAGAAATGGAACAAGGGAGGAGTAAACGATTATTCTTATTTAGAGGTAGACTCTGCTCGCCTAGGGTATTACCTCTGACTACACCTAGACGGCAGCGTTTCCCGACTTCTTGGGGCAATTTTGAGCAATGTGACCCTCCTTAGCACAATACAAACAAAGCATCTCAGCCCTTCTGCGTTCTTTCTCAGCCCGTGTCAATCGGGAATGTCCGATTTGCATCGGTTCATCAGTAGGCGGGGTAGGTGAGGAGGATGCATAGGAGAGTGCCCTTACTGCATTCCTTCCTCTGGATTGATGCTGATAACGTAACCGGCGGTCTGCTCGCACCACCAGTGAAATAGCGTCATCAATTGACTTAGGTTCAGGATGACCTAACATTAATTCAGAAACTGCGTCTGATAGGCCTGAAAGAAAGCAGTTTAACAAGGCGTAGGACCCCCACCTAGATGACACAGCCCACCTTCTAAATTCTGCCGCATAAACCTCAACCGTATCTCGACCCTGCTTGAGAGTTTTGAGCTTCCTCTCAGCAGTGATCAAAGCATCCGGATCGTCATAAATGATGGCCATTGCTTTAAAAAATTCCTGGACTGAAGTTAATGCCACATCCTCAGGCGGGAGACCATATGCCCAGGTTTGTGAGTCCTCGGACAATAAGGTCTTTATAAACGTCACCCTCTGAGGCTCGGTACCCGACAAGTTGGGTCTCAACTCAAAATAAGACAACACTCGGTTGCGAAAGTTCTGGAAGTCAGACCTGTGTCCTGAAAATTTCTCAGGTACTGACAAACGCAGATCTGTGACTGGAGGGGATTGCATAGTAGCAACAGCCGTCTGGAGGACCTGCACAGATCCAGACAGTTGAGTGATCTGGGTCTGTTGCGTATTAACCACCTCGATGAGGTTATTTACTGAGGTGGTTAAAGCCTCAACCTGGCTGCGTAATGCATCCATAATATCTGGTCTGCTGTTCTGTAAGGATCGGTGTCAGCAAACAGAGAGAATCTGATTATTGGTGATCTGCAGTATCGCCAATAATACAGACGCCACCTGATTATTGATGATCTGCAGAATCACCAATAATACAAGTGTAACTAACCTCCGGACACCCAATACAGTAAATGACAATAACGACAGTAACAATTCACAAGATCGTGGAAATATCCACCACACGGCAATTCCTCAGAGGTGTGGTTACCTCTGAATGGGAACCCCGTGTTGGAGATCCTCAAACCAGGCAAAGAGAGGAATCTCGGCCCCTGGCAGTAATCGTCTGCTAGGGCAGGCGTCTCGGAGAGGCAAGCCTCAGAGATAACCCTACAGTGGGAGACGTTCCACTGAAGGGAGAAAGGTCAGACAAGCAGAGGTTCGGCAACAGAGAAGGCGGCAGCAGTACAGAAATGAAAGGCTGATTCAGAGTCGGTAAATAGGCAGGGTCGGCAAATTGAATCAGATAGGCAGAAGTTCAAGAGCGATCAGAGTAAAGAGTAGTCAGGGATAGCCAGAGTCAAAACACAAGTAAATATACAAATACAATCCTAATCTAAGGTGTGACGTCCTTGGTATCAACACCTAGGAAACTGGACTAAGGACTGAGCGCTAACACGAATGTATTCACGACAGCAGACAAGGAGCAACTGACATCCAGCTCCTTATATGCTGAGAGTCACTCAGCCAGCCCGCCCAGAAGCCCAGCCAATCCGGAGACCTCCTGAGGTCAGCTGACTGGAGAGTCAGCTGACCCTCCTACATAGGAGGTCAAAGTCCTGCCGCCTCGGCGCACGCACGCGCGTGACCCTCTGCCTCTATGTACCAGAGAGGCCAGGCCCCAGGTCAGCGCACGAACGCGCACTGAAGTCCGCCGGCTGGGTTGCGGGACCCGCCACCATGTCGCCAGCCGTGGCGGTGTCCCCACTGCTCTGTGCCAGCAGCTCCGCATGTGTGGCGGAAACCGCCGGCTGGGAAGCGGAGACCGCCGCCATGCTGCCCAGCGTGGCGGCGGTGCCTCCGCTAAACCTTACAATTTTCCTTCATATTAACATTTTAAAATTAGTAATGTATCAATTTAAAGGATGGGAATAAAGTGTAGAGTCAATCAAATACATTTTTTAGTAGAGAAATATATACAGTGATGTGAAAAACTATTTGCCCCCTTCCTGATTTCTTATTCTTTTGCATGTTTGTCACACTTAAATGTTTCTGCTCATCAAAAAACGTTAACTATTAGTCAAAGATAACATAATTGAACACAAAATGCAGTTTTAAATGATGGTTTTTATTATTTAGTGAGAAAAAAAAACTCCAAATCTACATGGCCCTGTGTGAAAAAGTGGTTGCCCCCCTTGTTAAAAAATAACTTAACTGTGGTTTATCACACCAGAGTTCAATTTCTGTAGTCACCCCCAGGCCTGATTACTGACACACCTGTTTCAATCAAGAAATCACTTAAATAGGAGCTATCTGACACAGAGAAGTAGACCAAAAGCACCTCAAAAGCTAGACATCATGCCAAGATCCAAAGAAATTCAGGAACAAATGAGAACAAAAGTTATTGAGATCTATCAGTCTGGTAAAGGTTATAAAGCCATTTCTAAATCTTTGGGACTCCAGCGAACCACAGTGAGAGCCATTATCCACAAATGGCAAAAACATGGAACAGTGATGAACCATCCCAGGAGTGGCCAGCCGACCAAATTTACCCCAAGATCTCAGAGAAAACTCAGCCGAGAGGCCACAAAAGACCCCAGGACAACATCTAAAGAACTGCAGGCCTCACTTGCCTCAATTAAGGTCAGTGTTCACGACTCCACCATAAGAAAGAGACTGGGCAAAAATGGTCTGCATGGCAGATATCCAAGGCGCAAACCACTTTTAAGCAAAAAGAACATTAAGACTCATCTCAATTTTGCTAAAAAAACATCTCAATGATTGGCAAGACTTTTGGGAAAATACCTTGTGGACCGACGAGACAAAAGTTGAACTTTTTGGAAGGTGCGTGTCCCGTTACATCTGGCGTAGCAGTAACACAGCATTTCAGCAAAAGAACATCATACTAACAGTAAAATGTGGTGGTAGTGTGATGGTCTGGGGTTGTTTTGCTGCTTCAGGACTTGGAAGGCTTGCTGTGATAGATGGAACCATGAATTCTACTGTCTACCAAACAATCCTGAAGGAGAATGTCCGGCCATCTGTTCGTCAACTCAAGCTGAAGCGATCTTGGGTGCTGCAGCAGGACAATGACCCAAAACACACCAGCAAATCCACCTCTGAATGGCTGAGGAAAAACAAAATGAAGACTTTGGAGTGGCCTAGTCCTGACCTGAATCCTATTGAGATGTTGTGGCATGACCTTAAAAAGGCAGTTCATGTTAGAAAACCCTCACATAAAGCTGAATTACAACAATTCTGCAAAGATGACTGGGCCAAAATTCCTCCAGAGCGCTGTAAAAGACTCGTTGCAAGTTATCGCAAACGCTTGATTGCAGTTATTGCTGCTAAGGGTGGCCCAACCAGTTATTAGGTTCAGGGGGCAATTTCTTTTTCACACAGGGCCATGTAGGTTTTGAGTTTTTTTTCTCACTAAATAATAAAAACCATCATTTAAAACTGCATTTTGTGTTCAATTATGTTATCTTTGACTAATAGTTAACGGTTTTTGATGAGCAGAAACATTTGAGTGTGACAAACATGCAAAAGAATAAGAAATCAGGAAGGGGGCAAATAGTTTTTCACATCACTGTATATTTACATAGAAAGAGGGACAAGGTCCTGAAAGAGGGACAAATGAGGAGGACAGAGGGACAGGGCTCCCTAAGAGCAGGGCCGGAACTACCATAGGAAAAAATAGGCAACTGCCCCAGGGCCCCAGAGCCTGTAGGGGCCCCCAAGTTGTCCATCCCCCATGTTAACTGTTGCTCCCCAGGGTCTCTGCAGAGTCTGTTAAGTTGGGAGGTGATTGGGGGAGGGTCAGCAGCCAGCTCAGGGGCCCAGGAGGGAAGTTTGGCTGCTACAAAGGGCCTCTCATGACGCTTTTTGGTCGGGGGGTGTCTGTTGGGGGGCCCCCAGGCTAATTTTGCCCTAGGGCCCAACTGTTACTTGAACCGGCCCTGCCTAAGAGGGACTGTCCCTCCAAAAGAGGGACAGTTGGGAGCTATGTATATGCACAAAATAATATGTGTAATTAAAAGACCTATTGGTCGCTATATTTAGGGCATTTTTGTTTCATATTTGGCTTGCTAAGTTGGGGAAGTGGGGTGTGTATGAGTTGCACCTGATGAGGAAGGATGAACACTTGGGGGATGGGAGAGGAAGTCAGATGATTACATCAGCAAAGAAGCAGTTAGCTAACTGGCATTGGAAATGAGTGAAAGCGCAAGAGTGTTTTAAGGTAAAATGCAATAGCAGTACACACTGTATGCTAGTCTTTTACAGGGAGCATCCAATCTTGTCAGGATTAGGGAGGGACACATACGGAAAAGTTTCCATACCTGCTTTGGTCACTACAAATATCTGGTAATGCATGTCAGACCCTACAATGTTCCAGCTCCATATTTTTAGGATTACAGTTATGACTTTTTGATCGACTAGTTACAGAAGTGATATATTGATTTTTTTCCCCTCCACCATGCTCATGAGGGCCAGTTTTATAATTATTATTATTTAGTATTCATATAGCGCTAATTTCTTCCGCAGCGCTGCACAGAGAATATAGTCTTGTCACTAACTGTCCCTCAGAGGGGCTCACAATCTAATCCCTATAATTATTATTTATTATTATTTATTGGATTTATATAGCGCCAACATATTACGCAGCGCTGTACAATAAATAGGATTACAGACAATGATAACGGGGTGACAGCACAATACAGGTAATATACAATAAATACAACAATACAGGTAATAAGCTAGTTCCATAAATCTGGGTAAAGTGCACACAGTCAAATATGATACACAAGGGGAGAGGGCCCTGTCAAAGGCTTACAATGTAGAGGGAGGGGTTAGTGACACAAAAGGAGGGGGTGCATCAAGAAGTTCTTGGCAGGGTTGAGTTGATGTAGGCCTCCTTGAAGAAGTGAGTTTTGAGTGCTTTTTTGAAGGCGTTGAAGGTGGGAGCAAGCCTGATGGGCAGTGGGAGAGAGTTCCACAGGATGGGGCAGCTCTAGTGAAGTCCTATAGTCATGCATGGGAGTGCGAGATGTGTGGGGTGGTTAGGAGGAGGTTGATGGAGGAGCGAAGTGGGCGGCCAGGTGTATACAGTATCTGCTGACCAGGTCAGAGATGTAGGTTGGGCAGGACTTGTGTATAGATTTGTATGCCAAACATAGGATCTTGAAGCTGGGATTTGCTTAGGGGAGTCATGGAGACAGAGCAGTGGGAGGAGTAGATAAGTCTGGCTGCTGCGTTCATGATAGATTGTAGGGGGGGCGATGCTGTTTTGAGGAAGGCCGGACAGAAGGGAGTTATAGTAGTCCAGGCGGAAGATGATGAGGGCATGGACAAGGAGTTTGTCAGTCTCTGGGGTAAGGAAAGGATGGATCTTGGCGATGTAACGTAAATGGAAATTGCAGGCCCTTGCTACGGTTTGGATGTGGGGGGTAAAGGAGAGGGCTGAGTCTAGGGTGACACTCAGGCAACGGGCTTGTGTGGTTGGACGAATGATTGTGCCATTGACAGTGGCGTAGAGGTCTGTGGGGGTTGAAATAGCACGGGGCGGGAAGATTAGGAATTCAGTCTTATACAGGTTTAACTTTAGGAACCTGGCAGACATCCAGGATGAAATAGCCGAGAGGCAGGAGGATACCTTCTCTATGGTGGTGGTGGACAGGTCAGTGGTATGGAGGTAAACCTGGGTGTCATCTGCATATAGGTGATAGTTGAAACCCAGAGAAGAGATGAGTTTTCTGATGGAGGCGGTGTAAATTGAGAACAGTAGGGGACCAAGAGCAGAGCCTTGGGGGACCCCAACTGAAAAGGGGATGGAGGATGAGGAGGAACCATTGAAGGATGTCTTAAAGGAGCGATTTGAGAGGTAGGAGGAGAACCATGCTAGGGCAAGGTCTTGGATACCCACAGATTGCTGGGATTGGAGAAGCAGGGAATGGTCAACAGTGTCAAATGCTGATGAGAGGTCTAGGAGGAGAAGGATAGTGTATATTCTTTTGGCCTTGGCAAGCGTGAGGTCATTGACGACCTTGGTGAGGGCAGTCTCGGTGGAGTGGGCTGGCCGAATTCCTGATTGTAGGGGGTCAAACAGGGAGTTGGAGCCAAGGTAATGGGTCATGCGTTGGTGGACTAGATGCTCCAGGAGTTTAGATGCAACAGGATGGAGGGAGATAGGGCAGTAGCTGGATGGAAGTGAGGGGTCTAGTGAGGGTTTTTTAAGTAGGGGAAGTACAGTGGCCTGTTTTAAGTCAGAGGTGAAGGTGCCCGTGGAGAGGGAGAGGTTAAACAGTGAGGTGAGGACAGGAGCCAGATCGGGGAAGAGAGGACGGAGGCAGTTGGATGGCACAGGGTCTAGGGGGCTGGAGGTGGCAGGAGAAGTGGCTAGCAGGCGGCTGACTTCATCCTCTGTGATAGGAGTTAAGGCAGAGGGTGGGGTGGGGGAGAGGTATGCAGGGAGAGGAAGATAGTCATAGTCGTATGTCTATGTATGTATCGTGTAGTGTATTGTAGTCAAGGGCCAATTTAGGGGAAAGCCAATTAACTTATCTATATGTTTTTGGGATGTGAGAGGAAACAGGAGTGCCCGGAGGAAACCCGCACAGATCTGGGATAACATACAAACTCCTTGCAGATGTTGACCTGGCACGCCACCGTGTGTCCCACCACGCTACCGTGTTGACCGCTTCAGGTAAAATGTGGCCCTGGACAGAAGTGTTTATGTCCCCCCAGGTAGCTTTGCCTCAGGTCAGGTATACTTTAAAGAGACTCTGTAATAGGAAAAGAGTGCCCCTGGAGGTTCTTACCTCGAGAGGGGGAAGCCTCTGAATCCTAATGAGGCTTCCCCCATCCTCCTGTGTAGCCAACAAGCTTGTCGGTGGATGCACGCAGGTGCATTACCGCCTGCAGCGCGTGGCGATATTTACCTTTGGGATTCATCGCAGGCACAGTACCAGCTTTTCCCCGAAGCTCCAGCGCAAATAGCCAAGGCCGATCATGTCCGCTCTACTGTGCAGGCACACAGGCCTGATCAAGCTCAGTTATTTCCACCGTGCTCGAGGGGGAAGATGGTACTGCACCTGCGCTGGCTCACAAATGTAAATATTGCTGTCTGCTGCTGTCCAGGGGTTCCAGTGCTGGATCCGTGCTGCATAGGAGGAAGGGGGAAGCCTCATTAGAATCCAGAGGCTTCCTGTTTCCGAGGGCTCTTTATTTATTATAGATTCTCTTTAAAGGGAACCTTAACTGCCAGCTAGTTTCGTTTTTGCCGACTGGGAGTCGGCCGGCCGCCATGCGTACGTTTTTACACATTCCCGCTGCTACAGGAAGCTATTGCAGACATCAACAAGTACAAACGCGTAAAAATGTACTTGTTGATGTCTGCAATAGCTTCCTGCACTAGCAGAGATGCGTAAAAACGTACGCATGGCGGCCGGCCGACTCCTAGTCGGCAAAAATGAAACTAGCTGGCAGCGGGGGACCAGAGGAGCCATGAGTGACTGTGAGGGCACAGGATGGCTGCAGGGGGCTGGTAGATGTCCCAGGTAAGTAAAACTCTTTTTTTTTTTACAGTTAAAGAGAACCCGAGGTGGGATTTACTTATGCTAGTGGGGCACAGAGGCTGGTTGTGCACACTAACACCAGCCTCTGTTGCCCCATGGTGTGCCTCCAAGACCCCCCTGCGCGCCGCTATACCCTCCGCAGTGCTAGCGACAGACAGCGTGTCGCCAGCACAATGTTTACCTCTCGCCTGTCTGTTAGCGCCGCTCCCCCGCCTCCTCCGTATCGGCGCTACCCGCCTGCGTCACTTCCCTCCAATCAGTGGGAGGGAAGGGACGCGGGCGGGTAGCGCCGATACGGAGGAGGCTGAGAAGCGGCGCTAACAGACAGGCGAGAGGTAAACATTGTGCTGGCGACACGCTGCGTGTCGCCAGCACTGCGGGGGGTATAGCGGCGCGCAGGGGGGCCTTGGAGGCACACCATGGGGCAACAGAGGCTGGTGTTAGTGTGCACAACCAGCCTCTGTGCCCCACTAGCATAAGTAAATCCCACCTCAGGTTCTCTTTAAGCATCCCTCTAAGCCAAAACCATCCCTATCTTAACTGAAATGAGAGCAAATTACTGTATTTTTGAAATATTTAATCTCTATTAGAATACATATTGTATCAAAATGGTTGTCTCCCGATGTAGCTTTAAATAAGGTAATAAACAAGATGAACTATATTTTTTAAAACCAACATCTAACCATCATTCTTCAAAATTCTATAGAATCCTTTTATGACCTATGGTCTTTGTGGTTTAAATCCTCATATGCAAACTATATACTTCTACCGTACCTTCCCATAACCTAGGATTAGATACCCTGTTATTCACCCTAAACTATATCTAAGATACATTATGTTAAATGTTTTTTGAAACTAGCCTTGCTATTTTGCTTTATTTGAACCTAGCAAACTAGATTAGTTTATGCCATTATATCTGAATCCTCTCAATGTCTTATGATACTCATGTTCTAACATTGTATAATTGTATATGTTTTATTCAATATGCATATTTTATTTCTTCAATACTGCACTTGAAAGGTTACATTTACTGTATTAACTACAATTGTTACAGGTCATTAGGTATTAGCAATGTTATCACAAATGGCATGCTGATATGTTATAATCTGTAAAATAACAATAACATTTCTTTACTAAAGATCGATCCTGACACGAGTTCCATGTTTCTTTGTCAGAACCAGTTCTTCCTGGTCCCTTTGCAAGCCAGAGCCCTCTTCCTCAACCTTTAGTGGAATTTTTAATTTTAGGAACTGAGGTATACAGTATTTAAACAAATGGTAAGGCCAGGTTTACAGTGTGCGCTTTGCATAACCCATTCATTATAATGACTGTGAACTGCAATAGAGTTTGGTCTTGAAAGGAATCAGCTTACAAAGCCTGGTAATAGGCAATATTAAGGTGCCCATACATCTAGCGATTTTGCTGTACGATTGATTATTTGATTCGATCATTTTATCGAATCGAGAGAGAATTATGTGTGTTCCAGTACGCCCAATCGATGAAAAGTGGCTGATATCATGTCAAATCGACCAGCTTATTTGATTGAGCAAGATGCATGATATTGGTCGATCACACAGGAATCGGATACTGTTTACAGATCATTCGATAGACTCAGAATCGATTTTTGCATTTAGAGCATGGAGACACAACATTGGTCAGATCGATTAGTGATGGTGAATCGCATAGGATATCACTTGTAGTGTGTGGGTCACTTGTTGATTGACTTTCGATCAACCATACTGAAGTCGATTCACCAATAAAGTCGATCACTTTGTCGACTGAATCAGGCTACCTTTAGGATTTGTTCACACCTAGAGCATTTTCAGGGTTTTTTACGTGATTTTTAAAACTGCCCTAAAAGCGCTTGTGCAATGCTTCCTTATGAGAGAGTGTTCACATATGAGCGGTTCGATTCTGATCTGCTCACCAAAGCGCTGCCTGTACTATTTTTGGGGCGATTGGCCTCAATGGAAGTTCTAGGGAAATCTCGAAAAAGCGATTTGTATAGCGATTTCCCCAGCGACTGACGTCAGGAATTGAAAAAAACGAATCGCTCTGCAAAATCGCTTAGTAAAGTGCTTTACAAAAAAAATCGCTAATGCGCAGGTAAGCGCCGGTAGGTGCTAAAAAAAAATCACTCACAAAATCGCAAACCGCTGGCGTCAACGATTGCGGTTTATGATGTGAACAAGACCTTATAGTTTGACGTTAATGTGAGCAGAGTAGGTTATAGAGCAGATCTGGGTGTGCACATAGAACTCTGTGCAACTCTTTTAGGTAAACCATGGGTTCAGCTTGCTTAGTCACATGTTCAAGGAACAAAATCAATAATACAGTATGTTTACTTTATTGGCCGTGAGCTAACTGTAAAGCTTTCTGTGAAGAAAGCCTTAAAAGTATGGTTATCCGTTAAGTCTCTGAGCCTTTTAAGGTAACCACATTTGTCCTTGAGATGAATTTGTCACTATGAACCGCTATGTTTGTTTTACTAAACAGTTTTCCTTTAAATCTCTTAAATACTAATACAATTGTACTATTTGCTTAAGTTGCTGTATGATAAACTACGTCACATATTTGTTGAATTTTTTTCATGTCTGTCTATTTCATTGCTTATTATCTTTTTACTTAGATGCAGAAATATGCTGTGAAATAACATCCTTTTCAAGGGCATCAGAAGCGCAAATACTATTTTCTAAGTTAGTTTGAACACTGATATTTAAATTATGTTCTTTGATAGGATTTATATTAGTCTTTCTCTAGTAGCAGAAGCAGATTCATCATGTTTATATCTTGAGGCAGATCTATAACCTCACAGATTTACAGCTATAGGAGTTTATTTATAAAGAAGTAGTGATCTGATAGTATATTGCCATTTAGTTTCAAAATCTAAGCACCACCTTTATGATATCAAATTTTACAAGGGCGATCAGATTTTGTTCTCTGTTAATTAGTATTGTGATGACTGTACTTGACGTTACCCTGAAGGGGTATGTAGCCAGAGACAGTTTTAGGGAAAAGTGGGCCCTGTTTACAAATTAATGTGATGTCCCTTCCATTATAAATAACCAAATTATCACTAAAGTGTTGTTAATTACCAGTGGTTAACTGACTATTATGAGAATGTTCATATCCTGCATAAAAGTCGCAGCCATGTAGGCTGATTTCTACTTTTTAAATTGAAAACAATAGTCTTAATTCGAACTTGGTTCAGTTGTCCTGGACATGTAGAGCCCGGGAACGGCTACATGCATCTCTTACTTGTGTATATGAAAAAGGGCAAAAAGAAATGGCCAATAGTAGAATATCTGTAAATATTTAACAATATTCTACTTTTACAGTGCTAATGAAGGTAATAGATACCCATATTTTAATAGTTACACATAACCCTATTCTTACACTGAACCCTCACTCTTCCGATTCCTAACCTTAACCACTCCGCCTGACTTCCTAACCTTCCCCCCCCCCACCCCCCCCAGTGACCTTAAAACCTCCCTTCCTTTGCTAACCTTAAAGTGAACTGAGCATCATTTTTAACATGCAGTGCAGCTCTATAGCAGATTAAAAATGCATCCTAAAAATGTGGTTTGTTATTAAAAAAAACTTTCGTTTTTACCTCATCTTTTTACATTTAAAGGTTAAAATACACACTTCTTGAGTCCTTGAATTGACCTGTGGACAGAGATCAACAGATGATGGAAGGCTGATAAGAAATAACCTCATTAGACTTAATTGACCACAAACAAACTCTGAGCCTTCCCCATTGTACTTCAAACAGAAAACATAAGACACACTTGAAGAATTTCACACCTAGCCTGGATAAGACATTGTAAAAGCAGCAGGAGTTTTTGAACTCCTGAAACATGGCAGCCCTTTCAGCTATTTGAAGCCAGGAGCTGCTTAGATCATTTTAACCACTTTGCATCCAGACCTTGTTTTCCCCTAATGGACCAGAGCAGTTTTGGCGCTTTAGCTGTTTCCCTTTTTAATCAGCAATAACTTCATCTGTACTCATGCCACTTAAATGATCTATATATCATTTTATTTAAGACAAACTAAGCTTTCATTAGGAGGTATTTTGTACCAAGTAAAATGTTCCTCTCTATGCATTTTAAATGGGAAAAAGTGGGTAAAATTAAAAAAAATGCATTATTTCTCAATTTTGACCAATTTCTGTTTAAAAATAAAAAGTGCTATTGACATAAAAACTGTGCCACCAGTTAAAGTCGTCCCAGTATAGATATCCAGATTGGTCCCCAGTATCACCCCCCAGTATAGCCAGATGTCTCCCCAATACCAGCTTCCCCCCCCCCAGCATAGCCAGATGTGTCCCCTGTGTTTGCCACCCCCAGAATAGATTGACAGATGCACCCCCAGGAATAGTAATTTATAGCCAGATGTGTCCCGGGATCACAATCACCCCATTATAGCCAGATGTACCCCCAGGATTAGCGCTGCCCCCCAAATGTGCCCCTAGTGTTTGGTTATGCCCCCCCCCCCAGGTGCCCAGATGTGCCAAATTGTTAAATCCCCCTTCCCCTTAGTTAATCAGATGCCCCCCAGTAAATATGTACCCCCCTTTTACATATCCTATCCCCCATTATAGATAGCCAGATGTCCCCTCCCCCCCCCCCCCCCCCCCCATCAGGCAGCCCCCTCCTTGCACAAATCATACAAAAAATCCTCCAGCAAGCAGTCTCACTCACCTTACCTCATTCCTGCGACTATCCTGAAGTCCGAGCCTCCGATCCCCGCTCTGCAGTCAGCCGCATAATGCTGGTTACCCGGGTCCCGGCTTGATGACGTCATCAAGCCGAGACCCGGGTAGTCGTCAATACGCAGCAGAATGCAGAGCGGGGATCGGAGGCTCGGGCTTCAGGATAGACACAGGAATGAGGTAAGGTGATTTAGGCTGCTTGCTGGAGGTGTTTTTTAATGATTTCTGCACGGAGGGGGACAGATGAAGGATCGCTGCAGTTGACTACTGCAGCGATCGTTCATGGGAGGGGGGTGGACTAAATGACTACAAGGGAACATGTTCCCTTTCACCAATTAGTAATGCAGCTGACAGTGCCAGGGGGTGCACTCTGAAGCGCACCCTATCGTGCACAGCAGGGCTGCAAACGTAGTCAGTATATCTACGTCATGGTGCAACAGATGACGTAGATATACTGTAGCAGTGGAGAAAGTGGTTAACCACACATTTCCATGGCTAAGCTTAAACCTCCCCCCATGGCTAACCTTAACACCCCACACACACACACTGGCTAACCTTAAACCCCCCCAGCTTTTATTTATGTGGACGTCTATGGTGTCGCACAAACTTATGGTAAACGATACATGCCGCCCTATACAAATGCTCCCATTCACTTTAATGGGAGCGTTTACCAACGAGTTCCGGACACTGGCGGTAAACGCTGCCAAGCATCTGTGTGAACCAGCCCTTAAAGATCAGCCACTGATTTTTCTGTGAAAATCTAGGAGTTAATACCCCCAAATTGATACTTTTTTTTATAAGGACTACAACCCCTTTCACGTGACGTGAACCCCTTCTTCATTGTTCTCAATCTTTGATACTCTGCAATACAGTACATGCACATGCACATTCCATAAGGGCCTATGGAGTGCTGTATCATAAAGACTCTTCCTGATGAACGGCTGACAGCAGAACTCTTCTTAAAGGGGTTCTTTCGCGAAAAAAGTAGGCAGTTAAAAAATGTGACAGGTTTTGGGCCAGTCCATCTTTTTAAGGGGGATTCTCAGGGCTTTCTTTGTTTTCAACAGCATTTCCTGAACAACAGTTGCAAAATCTAACTGACATAATAGTGTGCAAGTGATTAGGGAGGCCGGCTGGCATCTTGCTATTTTGGCAGTTAAACTGTTGTTCAGGAAATGCTGTTGAAAACAAAGAAAGCCCTGAGAATCCCCCTAAAGCTGGCCACTAACGGTCCAATTTCTAGCGAAAAATCGTTCGAGCGATCAGAAATTCTGATCGGATTGGTTGTAAATAATCTCCATTGGTGGACACAATCGATTATGAACGAGTGAAAAAAATGTCGCCCGAATGAATTTTCGTCGAACGAAAATTTGGATTTTCTTGGTTGTCGTGATAGATAGGAAGCAAAGATTGGTTAGTTGATGGTGTAGTGAACGATTTTTCATCCGATCAGAATTTCTGATCGCTCGAACGATTTTTCGCTAGAAATTGGACAGTTAGTGGCCACCTTTAACCTCTTGCCGACCGCGTCACGCCGGTAGGCGTGGCCGCGGCGGCAGCCCCAGGACCGCCTAACGCCAATTGGCGTAAAGTCCTGGGGCTCTGTTTTGAATGAGATCGCGCGCACGCTGCGCGCGCATCTCATTCTCGGAGGGCGGAGCTCCGCCCCCTCTTCAGTCTCCGAGCAGCTATTGCCGCTCGGAAGACTACGCCGTCTATTTACCCGTACAGCGCTGCGATCGGCAGCAGCGCTGTACTGGGGACAGCCATGTGACACGGCTGTCCCCCTGGGATACTGGAGAGCGATCGGCTCTCATAGGCAGAAGCTTATGACAGCCGATCGCCACAATTGGCTGGCTGTGGGGAAGGAGGGAGGGAGGGAGGGAATAGATTTAAAAGAACACGCTTTTTTTTAATAAAAAAAGAAACAAAAATATTTGTAAACAAAAAAAAAAACAATCTGGGGGCGATCAGACCCCACCAACAGAGAGCTCTGTTGGTGGGGAGAAAAGGGGGGGAAATCACGTGTGTGCTGTGTTGTGCAGATCTGCAGCTTAGCCTTAAAGCTGCAGTGGCACATTTTGCTTAAAATGGCCTGGTCACTAGGGGGGTTTAGACAAGACAAATAACATTTATATTGCGCTTTTCTCCTTGCGGACTCAAAGCGCCAGAGCAGAGCAGCAGCCACTAGGGCGCGCTCTATTGGCAGTAGCAGTGTAAGGGAGACTTGCCAAAGGTCTCCTACTGAATTAGTGCTGGCTTACTGAACAGGCAGAGCCGAGATTCGAACCCTGGTCTCCTGCGTCAGAGGCAAAGCCCTTAACCATTACACCATCAGCCAACTGCTGATGTTTAGCACTGCAGTCCTCAAGAGGTTAAAAAGATGGACTGGCCCAAAACCTGTCATCTGTCACATTTTTTAACTGCCTACTTTTTTCGCGAAAGACCCCCTTTAACTGACAATGCTGAGCAGCTCGTGAAAGTGCTTATCAAAAACAGCAGGCTGTTGCTGCCATACTGCATCTTTTTTAATATTGCCTTGTAATTTTTCATTATGAGGAAATAAAGAGACTCATTCTTACTTGAGGATCATGCTGCATACATCTTTCTTGTAATTTTGTAAGTAGTAAATTTACTCTCAGAACACATGCAGATTACTACTTTCTTCCAAATGTGATGAAATAGGAAGAAAAAACAGTGGTAACTGATTTGATAAATCTGCCCCACTGAGTTTTTTCCCTTTGTTACTAGCTTCTACAGCCTGGGGTTGATTAGTATAGCCTGAGAGGATGGTCAAGCTGTTTTTTCCTGCTCTCCAGAGTGCTAAATATCTGTAACACCATGGAAGCTTCTTGGGCGACAGAAGCTTAGTGAATACGCTGTACTGTCTGGCTGCTGCACATTATAAGCAGAGCTTAATCATAGCACACTGCCTGTTAAGAGCTAAAACTCACATACTTTTGATTAATTAGGTGTGCAGTAAGCTGCAGTACCCAGTGGTAATGTATTTCTGCAATACTGATTCAACATCCATATCTGACAATAAATAGCTAGTACCCTGGCTAGTTGCCCAATATACTATTTATCAAGTATGTTCCTTCAAAGATATGTTCATGCATGGCTCCATGGATCTAAAACTGTGTGCATTAAAGATATTAAATAAGAACTGTAACCAAGGATTTTACTTCTTCCCAATCAGTAGCTGATACCCACTCACCCATGAGAGATCTTTACCTTTTCTCTAATAGATCATTAGGGGGGTCTGTATGGCTGATCCCACAGTGTGATGTCATGACCATGGTCCTGACAGTTTCCTGTCTGTGAACCTTGTTGCATTGTGGGAAATAACAGCTTTTTCCAACTGTCAAGCAACCAGTACCTCTCTCTGTACATATTTTATCTATAAAAAACAACCTTTTAGCTTTTAGCATCATTAGGGGGTGTGGCTATAGATAATGGAAGTTGGTGCTATCTGTTTGTTTTCATTTCTGCCAGTAGTAAAGATGATTATGTGCAGGCTGATTGTGGATCAAACTATATGAATTACATGACATATCATTTCTTGATCTCTCTTCTATTTTTTAACTTCTCACTTTGCAGTGTATTCATTTATTTTTCCCCTTTTTGCTAAAGTTTCTCTTTAAGCTTCAGAACAAACAAAAAAAAAGTAAAGCATCTGGTGTCACATGATGACCTTATAACAGCCATTAAATTCAGCGTAAAACAAACCAAGGAAAATTACTTCTGATCACTTGCTCTTTTCAACCAGCATGTGATGTACTGCGCATCACATGGCACAAGCCTCTTCTAAGTGGTACAGTGCAGTGCCAGCTTATCTGTTCGGCTATTTGTAGTCCATTAACTATGACAAACTTGCCACACAAAAAATATTTGCTTTGTTATTAAGTTATAGTTACTTTAAATATAAGCGCTATTTCCCTCACAGTCTATTTTATACTTAAATATCTTTATGGCTAATGACTGAGTAGGGTAAAATCCCTAAAGGCTCCATATTAAAAAAAGATATGCAATGTGAAAGGAAAGATGCTTAGAAGCTTTTAAAATAAACTTGGCTTAGTAGCTGAATGCATTCATTGACTCAGAACTAATATATTTGTTTGTGGTCATATGTAGTTCTCTGCAAGATAATTCACTTTTAGTGGATTATCTGTATTAAGAGAACATAAAAATAACGTGTATTCATATCAAATGTACTTTTTGTATGTATCATAATGTGCATTTTTATGATTAAATCCTAGAAGTGATTTACAACTGAAAGACTTGATTTTCAGGCCTGGTAAAAATCCTGATTGATGTTGGTAACACAATAGTGCTCTGGAACTATGGTTTCTGTACTTGGGTTTTGGGAGCAGTGGTCTATCCATCTATTGCCAAAATGTCCTTATATAAACATTCCCGAAGTACAATTGAGACAACACCAGTATCTACCGCCCCAGCCAGACTATTCATATATAGGCCTGAGGTAGTGCTGATTAAAATCTCTGCAACTGTCAAATTAGATTTTCGTTGCCCAGAAAGATCATTCATAATTGCATCAGGTGATATAGCAGATAATGGGCAACTTTTCTGTACACTAGGGAAAAAAGTCACCTGAAGTAAGCAGGAAAGCTTGTTTTGAGTAACGAGGCCATCAAACTGCAGAAGAAAATGGCATGAGCTGCATCACTGCCCACAATTGCCACATGTACAAGATCTGCATCTGTAGCAGGACTAATGGCCCATACTCACGGGCAACTGTTTTGGCCTGTCGCCAGCACACGTGAGCGTGTGCACGACAGGCCGGCGACAGCTCGTCGCCAGGTTCCTCCGCATACACACGGCGGAGGGACCTGGCAACTGATGCGGCGGAAGCTGTCGCTGTTGCTCCTCCCCCCGCCGGAAGCCCAATGTAATCCTATCTTGTTGCTGTCGCTAGTCCGCGTACTCACGCGGACTAGCGACAGTTGCGGCGGAGTTGCGGGTGACATCAGCGACGAGCGACAGTTTGGGGTGCGCGCCCGTGCAACACCGCATACTCACGGGCGACAATTGTAGCCCGTGAGTATGGGCCATAATGACTGCTTGCAAGGCACTGCCATGTCAATTTATTCTTTTATAATGAGTGGGTGAGGAGATGCTTGATGAGTGGCAGGGACATTAATTGAGCCCTCCTGATAACTGTTTGTCTGAATCACTAAGGGCCGATTTCCACTACAAAGTGATGCGAATACGGCTATCTAGCCGCATCGCATCACTTCCGCCGCCGGCCACATCAATTCCGCATCTCCCGATGCGGAAGTCAATGGTGAAGATGGGACGCGGCTGCGGGCAGATGCGGCCGTGCGAGAATCTGTAGCATGCTGCAGATTCTCGGATCACACCGCTCTGCACAACATGCACGCAAGTGAAACTTTTCCATTGCTGTGCATGTGGTTCAGCACACCTGCGGTGCGATGCGGCTAGTGGAAATGGGCCCTTAGAGTTTGTACGTTCTCCCCATGTTTGCCTGGGTTTCTTCCCACACCCAGAAAACATACTGGTAAATTAACTGTTTTCTTCCAAAATTCACCTTAAAGAGAACCCGAGGTGGGTTTGAAGAATATTATCTGCATACAGAGGCTGGATCTGCCTATACAGCCCAGCCTTTGTTGCTATCCCAAACTCCCCTAAGGTCCTCCTGCACTCCGCAATCCCGCATAAATCACAGCCACGCTGCTGACAAACAGCTTGTCAGAGCTGGCTGTGTTTATCTCTATAGTGTCAGTCTGCTGCTCTCCCCGCCTCCTGCAGAACTCCAGTCCCCGCCTGCATCCTTTCCCTCCCTGCTGATTGGAGGGAAGGGACGGGGGCAGGGACTGGAGCTCTGCAGGAGGCGGGGGAGCAGCTGAGACTGACACTACAGATGTAAACACAGCCGCACAGCACGGCTGTGATTTATGAGGGATTGCAGAGTGCAGGGCGACCTTAGTGGGGTTTGGGATAGCAACAGAGGCTGGGCTGTATAGGCAGATCCAGCCTCTGTATGCAGATAACATTCTTTAAACACACCTCGGGTTTTCTTTAAGTCTTGTAAACAAGCTAGATGGATCATCAGAGCAGAACAGTATCATCCACCAGGCAACTTAAGCAGGTTCCTTGGGCCCAGTGGGTGTCAGGGGGCCCAATTGGCACTTTGTCTGACCCATCTCCCATTTTAGATTAACAAAAGCACCATAAGGTGAAGCCAAAACTACTACCTTGCCTAGAGCCCCATTTCATCTTAATCCATCTCTGCCCCCGATCCATCTCAATGCATAGGCAAGTGATCTGCCTGGCGCAGTCTGAGGCCTTTGTTCTCCTACTCACCCTGTCCACTTCATACTGCTCCGTCATGTACCGCTCTGTCGACTCTCCACTCCATAGCAACAGAGGCTAGCAACGCGTCTGTAAAGCATGAATAATAATAATTCCCTTTTTTGTATTGTGCTTTTCTCCTGTTGGACTCAAAGTGCTTGTGAGGCAGCCACTAGAGCGCACTCAGTAGGCAGTAGCAGTGTTAAGAAGTCTTGCCCAAATAACTTCTTACTGAATAGGCGCTGGCTTACTGGATAGGAAGAGCCAAGTTTTGAACCCTTGAAGTGCTCTAGAAAATGTCAGCACTATGTAAATGCTTAAAGTGTACCTGAGCCAAATCTCAGGTTAAGAATCACATACTTACCTAGGAAGAGGAAAGCCTCTGGATCCTAATGAGCTTCCCTTGACCTCCTCTATTCTCTGTTGCTGCTTACAGACCCCCTAAAGATTACCGTCTTGGGCTTGTCGTTAAGTTGATCGGGGACGCGCTCCTCTTCATATACAAGAGTGGCCGTACTGTGCCTGCATGAGTATGGTCACACTTGCGCAGTAAGCTGGAACGCAGGCGCAGACACGCTCATGCCAGAAGACGAGCGCAGCCCCAATCAGCTGGAGGGTCCGCCAGTGGCAACAGGGGACCAGAGGACAACGTGGCAAGCCTCATTAGGATCCAACACTGAGCGTATTCTTTCTACTTTGCTACTTCATTAGTATCCAGAGGCTTCCCTCTCCTTAGGTAAGTATGTGATTATTAACCTGAGCTTCAACTCAGGTTCTCTTTAATAATAACAATGCTATTCATTTTTCTGTAATAGGGAAATAAGTTGTTCTAGTTTTGCTGTACAAAGTACACAAATCTAGTTCCTTCATTAGTTTGTCTGTTTATTAATCTGGGGAAAAGGGATGATTTCAGCAACTGCTGGGAAAAAAAATATTGTTTCCAAAGGATGACAGATTTGTGGAATTTCTAGTCTAGGAAGATATATACAGTAAGATGTTATGGCTGAGAGAAACATCTGCTTCTGCATTTTGTATGAACTCCAAAACTCTCATGTATAATGTAGTCCTGTGACTGATGCTTCTTCATGGTTGTCCTTGCACCTTATCTGATGAATATACTTTCTCATGGACAGATGCTGCAGGAAGACTGATCTATCCTTGAAATGCCTCCAATGTAGTCACTGTGCCAGGTAGCTGCTCCAAGTTTCTCATAAGAAACATGTTTTATTTATTTACCGCCTGTATCTATATAGCAGTTTACCATACCTCCAAACTTTCTGATCTGAGAGAGCAGGACATCTTTCAGTGCAAAAATGTTTGGCTAAAAACACAGCCTCATCACACTTCAAGATATGCATACTTATGAGCAAAAGACCTATGTTAATTTTTCACATTATGCTTTATTATAATAAATGTCTACTAATAATAGTATATGAAAATGGGAAGTTCAGTGCTTAATACATTTTTTAGCTGCAGTGCTGGCCACAGAGTTAATCTTTCAGCAGTATAATGGAAAGACAAGTGGAGTCAGGTGATTATCTCTGTGCTCAAGAAGCAAATCATCATATTCCACTAATTCCCACTGCTGAGATTATTTGTGGCCAGCCCTGCAACTCAGCAGTTTCTTCATCTCTTTACACACCTTGCCTAGTATATCTGTATGGGCCTATTTCTACTGGGTGGCGCGTGCTGTTGTGAAGCTGCAGCTGAATCGCTATAGGGATTTGGATGCCTGCTACAGAAAACTACTGCATACTGTCCAGAATCGTACCAGCATGTGATTTGAACAGCAAAATATGTTCTGAATACTAGCAGCATTTTCCTGTCTGGCTCAAATGTGGGAAAATGCTGTGTAATTGGAGTTAGTGGAAACATGCCTTAAAAGCCTTGTGTTCCTCTCATCACCCTGCCTGCCCTGCCTGCAGTAAGAAACCATTTTTCACTACTCTATTCTTAAAGACACACTGTAGGAAGTGGGAACAGCTGACAGAAAATAACATTTTAAATTTAAATTGCATATGCACACGCACATTAACCACTTCGCATTCCTGGGTTATTACCTCTTAAGATTCCTGACAATTTTGGCAATTTTTTTTTTTTACATTAAAAAAGATTTTAATCTGGAGCAAGTCATGAATACAAAGATTATGCATCAGAATGTTACAAACATCGTCCAAAATACAGCATATATCAAATGACAAAGCAGATGAAAACATAAACAGCATCAACATAAATGTAAGTTAGTGTCTCAGAGTGGAGTACAACACTCTTCCTATAATATAAGGGTAAGGCAACTGGTCAAAATGTCGATTTTTCAAAGGCTGAAACGAACTGTAATTTACCGTTTTATATATAGCTATCAGCTGGAATAGGTATATTATTCTAAGAGCTCTGGACCTCTTACCAGCAATTTTTTTAATAATTCATTTCCTCATGAGGAATTCTCAAGGCTTTCTTTATTTTTTTCAAAGCATTCAAATGACACAATAGTTTGCGCACAAGTAGGCAGGCAAGCCAGCATCTTTTCAGGGGTGTTGATAGGGTCCTAAGAGATATGGGGCACTTTTGGGCACTCCAGCCAGAAAATGGTTATGGCCATGTACCAGAATGTGGGTGTGGTCATGGGTGGGGGCAAGTTTACATGAACTTCTAAGGGGTCTAAGTAGTCCTGCCCAGCAAAATGTTGATGGAAAGCCCCCTCTCTATTAATACAAAAATAACCCCCAAAAAGGCGGCACATCACATAAATAGGTAGTGTCATTTAAACATAACTGTGCAGAGTTACCTGGCATGCTGGTCTGGCTTTCTCCTGGACAGGCTGGTCTGCTGCCAGGTTGTCTGACAGTTCCCCCATAGCATTCCCTGACTGTCTAGTGGTCCCCCTCCCATGTTGCCACTGGTCTTCCATTGAGGCACCAGAACTTCCAGCATGCCCCCATAAAAGAACCACAGCTCCCTGCATGCCCCTATAAAGGCATCACAGCACACAGCATGGAACCACAGCAACCAGTATGCCCACAGAGAGGCACCACAGCACCCAGCATACCCCTGATTGATGCACCACAGCTCCCAGCATGTCCACCATTGAGGCACCACAACTGACTCTGATGTGCCACTGATCTTTGGGGCTAGCAACGTCCCTGATCTTTGTATAGGTACTTGCCAGGGAGAACTGTCCAAAAATAATGGACACCTTGACAATATCCCACGAGTCTCCTACCTTGACACTAATTCTTCCCCACAGCCACTGTCTATTGATGTACCACAAGATTCCATTCTGGGAGCCCTTTTCTTCTCCATCTACACTTATGAACTTGGACAACTATTACTCTTCTCCAGTTTCCAGTATCTCCTCTATGCTGAGAAGACCCAAATCTGTCTCTCAGCTCTTGACCTGACCTCTATACAGTATTATACTGAATCCTAGACTGTCTATTGAAAATTGTGATATTTCCCCCATCTCTCTCTGCTCCCTTAAAGGGGAACTTCAGCCTAAACAAACATACTGTCATTAAGTTACATTAGTTATGTTAATTAGAATAGATAGGTAATATAATTTTTTACCCACCCTGTTTTAAAAGAACAGGCAAATGTTTGTGATTCATGGGGGCTGCCATCTTTGTCATGGGAGCAGCCATCTTTTTGGTTGAAAGGAGGTGACAAGGAGCAGGAGACACAGTTCCAACTGTCCTGTGTCCTGATTACCCCTCCCAGCTGCACACGCTAGGCTTCAAATGTCAAATTCAAAATGTAAAAAAAAAAAGAAAATTGCACCAAAACAGCAGAACGAGAACAACAACATCAGAAATCCCATCATGCTTTGCACAGCATCAGGGGAAAAATGCCCGGGCAGTTTTCTTCTGTGCAGCTAAAAATGAGGCTTGTATAAGAGAAAAAAAGTTCTGATGCTGTGAAACTGTTAAAGGACTTGCGAGGCCAAAATCCGGCCCCCAAATGTAAAAAAAGTTATCTACCTGTATGACTTTCTAAGGCACGGAGGACGCCGTCCGCGCCCTCCGTGCCGTTCCGCCGGGTCCCCGCCTCTCAATACGACCCCGAATGGCTCCCGACCCCACGGCCAGGGTCGGGCTCTGCTGCCTGTATAAAGATGGCCGCCGACCCTGGCCGCGGCTGCGCACTCCGCATGGCCGCTACTGCGGCTGCGCAGCACTAGGGCCAACCCCCCGATCCACGCAACAGGCTGTTTCCTGTAGCGTGGATCGGGGGGTTGGCCCTAGTGCTGCGCAGCCGCAGTAGCGGCCATGCGGAGTGCGCAGCCGCGGCCAGGGTCGGCGGCCATCTTTATACAGGCAGCAGAGCCCGACCCTGGCCGTGGGGTCGGGAGCCATTCGGGGTCGTATTGAGAGGCGGGGACCCGGCGGAACGGCACGGAGGGCGCGGACGGCGTCCTCCGTGCCTTAGAAAGTCATACAGGTAGATAACTTTTTTTACATTTGGGGGCCGGATTTTGGCCTCGGAAGTCCTTTAAAGAAACACCAAGCCTTTTCAGTGCTGCTGAGTCGATTTTTAGTCCGGAGGTTCACTTTAACATATGTTACCATAAATGTAGAAAACCCTCCAATAAGCTCAACTTCTAATGCCTGCCCATTCCCATGATTGGATGATGAGCTCTGTGATGAGGAAGCAATGTTCACTCTTTTGGCAGAAAATATCTAGAGGATAATGGCAGATTGGCAGCTAGGTAATTTCAATACTTTTATTGCAAAAAAAAAAAAGTGATGTGCAGTGCTCAAAACTTTGGGCCTTATTGTTTACTGCAATTTTCCTACCATACACATTAAAGACAGTTGAACGATTCATGTTCAATAGTTAGGCAGTCATTTTAAAGCAAATCTGAAGTCACTGTGAAAATGTTTTTAGATACCTATGGAGAGGGAAAGCGCTGGATGCCATAGAGCCCTCCTGGTCCTCTCTCTGTTCCCTTGGTCTACCACTATAGCCTCACACCCTCCCCTTGTGGACATTACTTGTCAAATACGCTTTTGGGAGTTCTCATGAAAGTTTTTGGAAGTACTTCAAATTCCTGGGTACTTTCAAAGATGAAAGGGTCTATATTGCGCATGCCCAGTAAGGAGGCATCATCATCAGAACCACTCATGGAGGTGAGTTCTACAGAAGCCTTCCGAGGAGTCCTGAAGGCACAGAATTTCAACAAGGGACATGTAAGGGATAGCGGAGACAACACCGCCATGCGGGGCAGCATGGCGGCGGTCTCCGCTTCCCAGCCGGCGGACTCCGTTGCTCATGCGGAGCGGCTGGCACAGGCTGGCAGGGATGCCGCCGCAACTGGCGACACGGCGGCGGGTCTCACATGGCAGCAAGCGGACTTCAGTCCGCGGGCGGACGCGGACCCGGGGCCTGGCCTCTCCATTACACAGAGGCAGAGGGTCACACACGCGCGCGCGCAAGGAGGCAGGACTTTTACCTCCTACGTAGGAGGCACAGCTGACTCCCCAGTCAGCCGACCTCAGGAGGTGTCCTGATTAGTTGGGACTCTGGGGCGGCTGGCTACATATGGGGCTTGTGTGTCAGTAGCAGGTTGTCTGTTGTTGTTGTTGAGGGTTATCTCTGAGGCTTGCCTCTCCGAGACGCCTGCCCCAAGCAGGCGATTACTGCTAGGGGTCGAGATTCCTCACTCTGCCTGGTTAGAGGATCTCACTCACGGGGTTCCCATTCAGAGGTAACCACACCTCTGAGGAATTGCCGTGTGGTGGATATTTCCACACTTCCGTGATATATTACTGTCTTTATTGTGTTCTTTCGCTGGGTGTCCAGAGGTTAGCAATATATCTGATTATCGGTGATACTGCAGATCATCAATAATCGGGTATATATCTGCATTCTTGGTGATACTGCAGATCGCCAATAGTCAGATTCTCTCTGCGTGCTGACACCGATCGTTACAGAACAGCAGACCACTAGTATGGAAGCACTACGCAGTCAGATGGAGACTCTAACCACCTCACTTAATAACCTCGAGGTGGTTAATTTGCAACAGACTCAGATCAACCAATTGGCTGGGTCTGTACGGGTCTTGCAGACGACTGTGGCCACTGTGCAATCCCCTCCGGTCACGGATCTCCGTATATCAGTGCCCAAAAAGTTTTCAGGGCAAAGATCCGACTTCCAGAACTTTCGCAACCGGGTTTTGTCTTATTTTGAGCTACGACCAACTTTGTCAGGAACTGAGCAGCAAAGGGTGACCTTTATTAAGACCTTATTGTCCAGGGACTCACAAACCTGGGCATATGGTCTTTCGCCCGAGGATACAGCACTGACGTCAGTTGAGGAGTTCTTTAAAGCAATGGCTATAATTTATGATGATCCGGATGATTCGATCACTGCTGAGAGGAAACTCAAATCTCTCAAGCAGGGTCGAGATTCGGTGGAAGTTTATGCGGCCGAATTCAGAAGGTGGGCTGTGTCATCTAGGTGGGGGTCCTACGCCTTATTAGACTGCTTCCTCTCAGCCCTATCAGACGCAGTCTCTGAATTGATGTTAGGACACCCAGAACCCAAGTCCGTCGATGACGCCATTTCCTTGGCGATACGTGCGGATCGCAGATTGCGCTATCAGTGCCAATCGAGAGGCAGGAATGCAAATCGGACATTCTCAGTTGACTCGAGCCGAGAAAGAGCGCAGAAGGGCGGAAAATCTTTGTCTATATTGCGCAGAGCAGGGTCATATTGCTCAAAATTGCCCCAGGAAATCGGGAAACGCTGCCGTCTAGGTGTAGTTAGAGGTAATACCCTAGATGCACAGAGCTTACCTCTAAGTCAGAATAATCAGTTACTCCTCCCGTGTTCCATTTCCTGGGGGAATTTTACTGTTTGTACTGAAGCTTTCGTGGACTCTGGGTCTGCGGCACATTTTATAGATTACGAGTTTGTGAAAGGGCTGGGTGTGCCCTTACAGCCCTTAGACCGACAAATAGTCGTCACAGCAGTGGATGATTCTCCTCTACAGTGTAGACAACCTCTCTCTCAGACCCCGAGGTTGTCATGCACAATAGGGGTTCTACACAAGGAGACTTTACAGTTTCTTGTTTTGCGCATAGCAACCTCCACCGTAATTCTCGGGATGCCCTGGTTACAGCTTCATTCCCCACAGATAGATTGGGCTTCGGGTCAGCTACTCAGCTGGTCACCTTTTTGCCACACTCATTGTTTGGGGAGGATTGCCATTTGTGCTGCCAAGGTAGAGGTTAAAGGGGTACCAGCTCAATACGCTGAATTTGCGGATGTGTTCTGTCCTAGGTCCGCTGATAAACTCCCACCACATCGGAGTTTCGATTGCCCTATCGACCTAAGATCTGGTTGTATGCCCCCAAGGGGTCATCTCTATAATCTTTCCGAACCAGAGAAACTGGCGATGTGGGAGTACATTACTGAGAACCTGGCAAAGGGATTCATCCGCCCTTCTCGGTCACCGGCCGGGGCAGGGTTTTTCTTCGTTCAAAAGAAAGATGGCGGTCTTAGACCTTGTATTGACTACCGAGGTCTGAACAAGATCACCATGAAGAATCACTATCCATTGCCTCTGATAGACGATCTCTTTGCCCAGATTACCAATACCAGTATTTTCGCAAAATTGGACCTACGTGGGGCATACAACCTGGTACGCATTAGGGCTGGTGACTAGTGGAAGACGGCCTTCAATACACCCGACGGGCATTACGAGTATCTAGTTATGCCCTTCGGGTTGTGTAACGCCCCGGCCGTCTTCCAGGAGTTGATTAATGAGGTCTTCAGGGAGGTGTTAGGGAAGTTTGTCCGGGTATACCTTGATGACATACTGATTTTCTCTCCAAACCTCGTAGAGCATCGCAAGCATGCCAAATATGTGTTGAAGAAGTTGAGACAAAATTTGTTGTATGCAAAACTAGAGAAGTGCCTCTTTGAGGTCACTCAAATTCCTTTTCTGGGATACATTATTTCAACATCAGGTCTCTCTATGGACCCAGAAAAGGTTTCGGCTGTCTTAGAGTGGCCGCAACCGGTAGGCTTAAAGGCACTTCAGAGGTTCCTTGGTTTTGCTAACTACTACCGGAGATTTATCAAGGGATTCTCTTCGGTAGTAGCCCCTCTGACTAGTCTAACCAAGAAAGGGGCGGACCCTTACCATTGGTCATCTGAGTCCCAGTCAGCCTTCAACACCCTTAAAAAATTATTTTGCTCTGCACCAATATTGAGACACGTCGATGTCACCCTTCCCTTCATGGTGGAGGTAGATGCCATCGGAGATTGGGGTGGGGGAAGTCCTGTCTCAACGTTCAGGTGGGCAGGGCAAGACACATCCCTGTGCCTACTTTTCACGTAGATTCTCTCCTGCTGAAAGAAACTACGATGTAGGCAACAGGGAACTCCTTGCCATCAAGCTGGCCTTTCAGGAATGGCGTCACTGGCTTGAGGGTGCAGAACATACTATTGTTGTATATAATGACCATAAGAACTTGGAGTACATTGAGGGCACCAAAAGACTTACTCCGAGACAGGCCCGCTGGTCTTTGTTCTTTTCTCGCTTCAGATTTGTCATCACTTACACCCCAGGTTCTAAAACATTAAGGCAGATGCTCTCTCCAGATGTTTCGATCCTGAGACAGCTCAGCTTACACTTCCAGAGGGCATTATACCCCATAAGGTAGTGTTAGCTGCCACTGAAACTTGGGAGGATTGGGCTGCTACATTAGCCTCCTACCAACTGGA